>NC_092355.1:43513558-43873235 GCF_963676685.1 Mytilus edulis
AGGAGCCAGTTTAGACATTGGGTCTTTACTATTTGGCCATTTTGACACCTCCATGATATTATCAAAGTCTTCTTTAATGATGTCATAATCATCCATTAGTTTGATGACATCAGGGACTCCCTCTGCATCATTTTCAATAAGTGGATTGGTCAAACTGGTCCTCATGAAAGGGAGATAATCCATGTTCAATCCTCTTTTGTCACATGATACGCTGTAAAAGAGTAGTACACTTTAAAAATATTTTGACAATGTAATACTATGGACAAATGTAGCAGTATTCTTTTTAATGTATTTATGGTGTTTAAAATTCATTGGTCATTCCAATTTTGTGAAAAGAAACAAGCTAATAAAATATGCAAAATGCCATACCTTTATACAATAAGGTATGGTAGTTTCACAAGAAGAAGGTAATGTTTGATGTGAAACGTGTAAAAAAAATTGACTTAGAGGACAATTTAAACATGTAGGATTGACACCCCAGGGCATACACAATCCATATACAGAGTATGAAATGCCTTGTCATTTTACCATATTAGAATCAAAGCTGTCTGCTTTGTTATCAACACGGGTGTCACCACTGCAAAAAGCTAACCTTAGTGTACTCTGAACAACCTCATCACAATTCAAAACAAGAAACTGTCAAAAGAGTTCACAAATTCACACAATCCAATAAACAATACTAGTTACCAGATCCAGAATAGCTTGATGTAAAAGCTTCTTAGATTTATTATATCGAAATACATTCAGTAGTGTAGGAGCTGTGAATAACATGTCCACAACTATTTGTCATGTTTGCAGATACTGCATGATTTAATTCATTTTTTGCTTTGGAAAACCTTGAAGATTGATCAAATCAAACAATAAAATAGGAAGTGCACAATGCCAGAAGCCATCTATAATTTTCAAAAAATCCAGTCAGGTCTGTTTCGTTCAAGAATAACATGGGACCAAATGAAGGCAATTTAGTGAATTTACTAATATGGATAGGTGAGTATCATATTGTGTACACATCTAAAATGAATGCTGGTCTCCAGAACTACTTTCTATGGGTGATAACTTCAAAATGCCTTTGCTGGACGGGTGCCATGCATGTTTTAATGAAACAGCCCTCATAGATTTTGAAAAAGTCAACTGTCAAATAAACAAACATACATACAAACTGTTGGTCAAATCGATACAATAATAACATCTTTACTTTGACAGAGGGGGATATAAGTATTGCATTTTAAGCTGCAGTTCGACATTCTTCTGTGAAAGGAAAAAACTTGGGTAAATTTTTGCAGAAATTTATCCCTCAGACAACATATAAAGTTTTGAATTGTAACTTACTTTAATCTCATGTGAGTTTGTAATTCCTGTAAGATTCTATCATGTTTTCCTGTACTGGAATTTTTACCCAGCCACTGAGGGAACTGTATCATCTGTGACATACCTCCTCTCATGTGCTCGCCAGGTATCACACTGGCATATATAGCCTATAGAAAAAGACAATTAGGAATTATTTTAAATTAAGGAATATATATATCTCCCTCATGATTTGTCAGATTTGGCTTTACTTTAGCTGTAATTTGATTTGATTTGCTGATCCAAGTTTGGTTTTCAAATATATTGGCCTTAAGCATCACTGAACAGACATTAATTGTTTAATTGCATCTGGTGCAATAGAATAAAAATCATTTATATTATTCTAACAATAAAGAGTCTCAACCAAATTATATTTTGTTTCTATATTCACATAGAATTAGTTTAAATGATTCCATATTTTGTTTCTAAGTATATTTCTATTATCATTATGTTTTGAAATAATCCTTCTATTTCAGAAATTCACCAATCTATAAATACATTTGTGACTATGTTGAAAACCTATGTGATATATGTTCTGAACTTTTTTTTATCCTATTTAACATATCCAAATATCTTTTTTCTAGGAATCGATAACCTTTTAAGTCCTCTATCCCAGAACAACCTTAGTTTAGAACCATTCTATCAGATTTATTATTAATTTGTTGTAGTCCTGAATATGCTCCAAATACTTGCTACTGGACATTTTACAAACAATAATCAATCAATAGTAATATCTAACAGGTACATTGGTATTCATACAAACCTGAGTTGGTAATAATCCCCATTGTTGTCCAGTTCGGACACATTTATCTACTAAATCTCCATCACATAAACTATCTGCTGCTCTTGACAACTGGGATAAATGTTTACCTACATTTCCTCTGAAAAGGAAATAAAGATAAAGTTTGTTTTTGTGACAGTATTTATCTTTTATAGTTAAATTACATCCAGAAATTTATTTTTTGCAAACCTTGAAGGCTACAAATATCAGAAGGAATATTATTCCTTTAACAACTGGTATTTCAAATAAGGAAAGTAATTCATTTTTTTTTGTTTTGTTTAAAATATGTTATTATTTTACTGCAAGAGGAATTTGGATAGCAAAATACACCTTTATTTCAAGAACTTGTATTGTAAATGTGCTAGAAAATAGTGTCCAAATATTGATGGTTTGTAAGGCACCAATAAAGACAATTTTCTTGAGAGAATTAGACATTTCCTCTGTTTGACCAAATTATTCTTTTAGCCATAGTTTTTAATATTCCATGAAATTAGAATTTAATAGAACTCTCAATTCTATTAAACTTTGAAAAAATTGAGAATGTGTTTATGGGACACAGACTGCTTCCATATAAAGTTATAAAGGGTCATTTCAAGAGAGCTGTGAAAGTGATACCACCCAAATTCAAACTTGATCTGAGTTTAAAAGTAATAAGCATTGTGTACAAGTTTCATTAGAATTGGTTGATGCAAACTATATTTAGAGAACAGAAACTAATTTTGGCACTTAATACCCCCTCAAAGATGGCTGCAGTATAAAAACTTACTTTGCAGAATATGGCACAACATGAATATAATTTTCTTGTACAAAAAGTGGCCCAAAACTGTAATCATGGAAGAATAAGTCTGATTTGTCATTTAATGTCATCCCACTTGTTTCAGCTCCTCCGGCAAATACCTTCCGACAAACCTCAAATGGACCCTATAATTACAGGAACAGAAAACTATTATTAGAAAATTGATATTTTATAATAGCTTGGAACATTAACATGCATTACAATGAATCAGCTAACGCAAATGCTGTCCAATAATTAAACACACAAAAGGGGCTAGGGTGAGATTTTTATAGAACCTTATCATCCATAAAATTTAAAAAATCATTTTACTTATAATTCTAACAAATATCTAAGGAAAATGTCAACTCATATTTAATTAATTTGAGTGCATCAACCCATACGATAAATGAAATAGCAATATCATTTATTTTTCTACACAACCATTGTTGGTGTCTTTTACTACTGACAGAATTCAGATATGCTGGGGAAATCCTGAAAACTAAGTATCCAAATCCAGATAACAAAAGGTACCTCACAGCTTGGAAACCTTCAAAAAGAGAAAAAAATGCTCAAATGTTGCTATTTGATGTATTCTGTAAAACTTTTACCAAATAAGTTTTTAAATGTTTTTCTGAGCCCATTTGCTTAAAATCAGATAATCAAATTCCTCACAAAATATAACATCTTTTCAAAATTTTGTGTGACCTAAAGTGCCAAACTTCTACATTATTTAATTTCTGGTGGAAAATTGTCTCACTGCGATCATACCACATTTTCTTATCATTAAAACAATACCATTGGATAATTTTAATGATGCAGTTATTATTTGTTTTCCTGCCGTCTAATAACATTTCTACTACTGTTGAAGACATCAGAAATATCTACTTTTAACTCAAGGTAGTTAAGATATTTTCAAACTGTTGATAAAATATGTGAGATAAAATTTACCAAATGCATATCCTTCTTTGCCATTTCAGCATCTTTCTTTGTTTGTTCATAGGTCATTGTCTTGTTAGAGGCTGACCACATGGATAAATTATGGATGACCTGTAAACAAAAAAATATGTGAACATATATATTTTTATCATTCAATACTCTCACAAAAGCTCCAAAACTCTTTATCTTCAATAATTGACTACACAGTGCAGATTAAGAGGCACTTAAATAAAAATACTTTAGGTGTTTTGATAGATGTACCACATGATTAAGGAACAATCAATCATAATTCTATGATTGCAGTTTTTCTTCCAAATTGGCCTCCCTACCCGGGTACTCAGTACATTTTTCTTTTTGCATTAGCCTTTTAATACAATACAAACCGGTGCTTTGCTTTTTCATCAATTGGCATTTCATTTGTGCCAAAAAAATCTTTCATTTGTGCCGCAAACCATATTTCATTTGCGCCAATAATACAGGTTAATAGTATAGATGAAATGTTTTTTTTTAAAAAAACACTTTCAATGAGAAAGACACTTTTTGTTTTCATAATAAAACATATTCCTCAGAAATCAGTCATCATAAAACAGTTCACAGCTCTTTTAGTTTGAACACATTTAAAAAGGAGTAAAATTACGAGACAGTTCAAAGCATTATACACCATGTACACTATAGTCAAGTCATAATTCTATTCATATCAGTTGCTATTCTGGCTTGGTACAACTAAACAATTTTTAATATGATGCATATGATAAGCTATAAACTGTATGTGTGGTCATTAAAAAAAAACGGACTTATTTCCTCTGCTTGTCTTTGAACTGACAATGTCAATCTACAAACCTCAATCATGTGAACACTTTATAATTCTAAACCTCAGTTTTGTATTAGAAACGAGTATAAACATCTATCCCAGAGAAATACTGTAGAAACAAATCTTATTCACGATAAAGCAATGAATATACAACTTTTCCATTATACATTACCTGTGAAATGGCGCAAATGAAGTTTTTATATTTTGGCGCAAATGAAACATAACCTTGTGGCGCAAATGAAAGCTCAGATTTTTTAAAAAATTGGGGCAATTGAAAGCGCCCATACATACCTGTCTGATATCTTGATTTGATGCCAGTATAATCTCATTCAAAGCAGGTGGTGGAACTTTGAGACCTTCTTTAAAGGCTAGAGACATCATGGCTGCCTATTAAAAATAACATACTAATAAGTCTAATTTCATTAGAAACAAATCATATAATTTAAAGATCTTCTTCAAAGTCTATATATGTAGGAATCATGTTTGTCTATAAAGTTAGAACAGAAACATTAAGTGTGCATAAGCTGAAATATCTCACTTGTTTTAATGATCATGATAGAATTTCATACCAAAAGTCTTTCAGATAAAGGTCTAACTACAGGTATCACATTATCTTAACATTATCAATGATCCTTGAAAATTACATTGTACGTCAATGGCAGACTGAAAATTACATTTTTCAATCATTCTATATATATACATCAAATACAGTTTACCTATTGCTTCATATATCTGTGAAATGGACACAACAATGAAACCTTAAAGTTAACAACTGAACCATGAAAAGAGGTCAAGGTCAGATAATTAAACCAGATGAACAATATCTGACTCTCTTTTGTACAAAAACAATGAGCAATCAAAGTAAAGTTTTCTGTTCTTTCAACTGAATATAAGGTAAATATTTACCTTGATTTGTTCTACTCTGGGTCGTTGGAAACGTAGATCAAAGCAATGATTAGACAATGTTCTCATCTTTGGGTGGTTTCTATCATTACACATACATATAATGGGAATCTTCGTGTTCTTTATCAATGCTACCATTTCCTGTAAAAGATAATTAAATCTTAAACTTTTAAAAAATACAAGACTCTTAATACTACGGAGATTCTAAATTATCCTTTTTTTTTATCAAGTCTTGCAGATTGATGTTGATCAGTTACATACTTTTTGGCAAATTGATTGAGTGTTTATTGCCAACTCCAGTGGGACACAGGTCAGGTCACCTGTAATTCAGTGGTTGTCATTTGTTAGTGTTTGTCTTATATATAAAAACCAGTTTTCCCCTCCACATAAATCTTTTTTTTTTCTTCTTTTTTTTTATAGTTTCACATTTAGTCCAACTGTTTTAAAGGTTATCGAAGCCCTTTCAGTTAGTAATTTACATCTTCCTTCTCTGGTGAATTAAAGTCTCTTTGGTACTCATATCACATCTCCTTATTCTTATATAGACCACTTAACATTACTTTTATACCTGTATTCCTCCTCTATCTTCATTGCCTGCCATACCATCAACTTCATCCATTACCAAACAATGTTTGTGACCATGTGTCTTTGACCCTTGACCTCCTAATAAAAGTAATACAAAAACATTAGAGTTTGATAAAAAGTACAAAACCATAAGTAAATGAATTTTATGAAATGCTTGTAATAAATTGTTGTAAATAGATATGAGACATGTATTTGGTTTAATTTTGTTAGTTCAACGGTTTCACTTTCTGTTCACGTTGCATCAATTTAATTTTGGATGTAACATTTCTTTGATTTGCTGACAGTGTTTAGTCTATCAGCTGATGCACATAATTTTGTCATGTGACCGTAACCTCATTAAAGTTTTTTCATGATTAATTCCTGCTAAAATATATGACTGTTTTGGAAGCCATGGCTTATACAGAAGAACATTGTTGTTTACCAAAAAGAATACCAAATATCATTGGCTTACCAATAGAGGCTCTCTTAAACTGACCTAAAAAATTTCACAATGAGTGGGTAAATGGTTCACCTTTATGTTCAATATTTTAATTCAAAATAGATTATTTGTTTGCAGGGAGATGATCTTCAAAAAGTTTACAAACTAATGAGGACGAGCAAATAAGAAGTAAAGCTATAGAGTAAGTTTTGATAAACTCAGATGCATGACTTAATGTACAAATACTGAATATTTAGCAATAAACAGTATGTTATCTATAGATATATCTATACCTGTAAAATCTACCATTGTAGTATTGCTTAATGACTCTGCCACAACTGACTGTAAATTCTTTTTGGATCTAGTGTCTGATGCATTAAGTTCAACAAAGGAAAAACCAGCTTCCTATAGAAAAATAAATTTTCAAATAAATTTAAAAGGCTGTCAGATTGACAGCAAACCAGATTTCCCTGCATGAAATAAATGAATTTCTGTAGGATTCAGAAATTAATTATTGGAAAGGTCAAAATCAAAGTATAAGTTTTTACTACTTAAAGGTATACAACTCAATAATGATAATTGAACTTGTCTTTCATTTAGTCACAGGGAATTACATATCTAAATTTAACAAGATTTCATCAAAGTGTTTTTGATTTATTGCAAAAAAAAATGTATTCTCATTTGAAATTATAGCATGGCAGACATAAATGCAAAACAGAAATGCTTTTTCCAGTATAAATCTGTTCAACATATGGTAGAACTTTAAATGTTTAGTTTTATATTTGGAATGTTGTGTCATCTTTTGTGTTGTTTTTTTTCTGCATTGCTTTGTCTTCCACATGTTCTATTAGACTTTTAGTTTGAATGTCTTTTTGTATTTTCACATTCTTTCTCTTTCTCAGTTATTGCCTTTATTCCTTTTTTTACCATTTTTGAACATAACTGTAATATCTTTTTTATGATCAGTAATAGCAGTGTTCTCCCCAGGCCGTTTTAGCGCCGCGATTTTCAGCGCTATTTCAATTTCCCGCTGTCCTATTGCACTGACCGCGTCGCTATCCCGTTCAACCGCGTCGCTATATTTTTTTCGTATTTTTTAAAATTTCCCGCTTATTTTTCTTTTCGGATCACGTGATTGACTGGTTAACGATTTTTGAAAGAATTATTTCCGTTGTATTAAAGTAACTCCGCGGGACCAGTCTAATAAATTTTACAAAATGGCGTCGTTGAGAGATCAAAATAAACAAAGATTTCAACATTGACATCTATTTAATGAATATATAGAGGCATATATGAATGAAATGAGAAGAAATAAATTGACCGCATTTCCCAACGACATTCACAAACTTGTTTAACGAACTTTGAACAAACAGATTTTAACAACGATCAAATTGGCTTCAATGAGCTAGTCTTTGAAGTATTAATTATCACCCAATCGAACTAATACCTGTTTAAATCAGCAATTCTACAGTAATGAATTTTACCCTTTGAAAACAATTAAGAGGATATGATTAGAAAAACAAACCCCAAGCTGATACTAGACTTGAGAAATTCACTTTCTCGATGTCCAGCTTGGGTGAAGCCAAGTTAAACGTCGTAAGGTTAACAGAACACTGCTACATTTTTTCGCTTTATAAAGATGCCGAAACGTATGAAAGGAATGGACAGTGCTAACAGAGACATATAATACATGTCTCGGGTGCTGAAAAGTTCATTTCTAAATTATATAAGGGAAGTTTTACCCCCTTCTCTGACAACGTTGTCTCGACCATTTTTTGAACCATCTACGATTATATCATTACTTTTTTTGCGTTTACAACCGAACTGTCGAACCTGTATTGCTTGAAAGAAGCACCCCTGTTATCAAGGGATTCATTATAAGCCCGTATTTTACGATTACTTGACCATACATGGCTCTTTTTCAAATGGATAAGGGAATAAAACAAAACGAAAATTTTGTGTAAATATATATAAAATATCGATATTTGTCAACCAATCATCAATATATCTTAATTAAATATTGCTTTTAAATTTAATGTAAACAGAGGATGGCTTGGATAAGGAATAGTATTTAATGCTAAAAAAAGACACAGGTGTAAACAGGAAGTTATGTCAGCCAGTAAGGGAGATAATTTGGGAGGGAAAGACCTAAAAGAAGTATTGTCAAATCTTGACAAACTTATCTGGTGGCATGTATTCAAATGTTTATAAAATTATCAAACAAAACCTTTAAAGGTGGTAGTTGTTTCAATTGGCATACATAATGTATTTGATTGGTAATTCACCTTTGAAATAAAAAAATCTCTTTAAAATATTTTTAAAGGATTTCTTTCATATTCATAATTGGAATATTTTAGCCTTTTTTTTAAGCAAGTCTTTGATAAGATTTGAATATTATTAAAAGGGCAATTTCATTTCTTCCTTTGAAATACTATACTCATTTTTATTGAAAAGTTGTACTTTGCTAGAAATGTTAATAAAAGTAAATGTAAAAAATACCAATCTTGTCATTGAAAACTTTCTCACAGAAGCTGACAATGACTTTATTGTTGGTCCTACATGTTCTGCAACATCACTAAGTGATAAGAAATCTTCACATCTAGACAGCCTGGTATAGACCCACCATGGAAAAGACTTCTCCTTGGGTTTTATAGACAGATGATATGAGGATTATATGTATTTACAATGGAGACAAAAAGACTTTTCTTCTATCATGTCTATATCCAGACATTAACATTAGCAAACAAAGGGGTAACTTCCATCAGCATGATGAGGACATCATTACAGGAGAAAACATCAATAGCATTATATAAGAAAAACACATAACAAATCAATTACAAACCAACCCCACGCCGCAACAAAGTTACTAAGAATTGTCGAAAATCACGCGCTTACCACAGCGCTATCCAAAAATCCTGGGGAGAACACTGAATAGACATAAGAGATATAGCAACTACAAGTACAGTATTGTAACCTTACCTTACAAACTAAAGTGGCTGTTGTAGATTTACCAATTCCAGGAGGTCCAGACAACAGTGCTGCCCTCAATCCAGCTCCCGTCTCATCTTTACCAAAGAATTTACCTAAAATACATCATCAATTTACAAATCATATTTTGTCATGAAAATACATAAAAATCATTACTGATAGGACACATTGTGGTCAATTTTTGACTTCAAATATGTCCTGGTTTAAAGTTTCAATGATTTTTTTTCTTACTCAGCAATCTGTTTTCATTGGACACAATTTGTTCTACTTGCAGGCATAAATAGCTTAAACTTTTGAGAATCTTTGATTTTTAATTCTCTTCAACTTTGATACCGATTCCACATTCAAACAGTTCTAAAATGAATTTAAATGAAAAGGAACAATAGTCTAAACTAAAAACTAAATATATTAGGTTTTTTTAAGTTTGTTTTTCCATTTAACAGCCTGTCTTTGCATGAATTTCCTTCTTATTCAGGAACACTTCCAGGGATCTCCATGGATGAAAATTGAACCATGGAGGAACTTTCACCATTACAAACCATGTCTACGCTGTACAGTGTAGCGCGATCGGAAGTATTTTATCCCTCCATACAAGGAATGGTGAACATGCTAATTCATTGTTTATTTAAATTACATTTATTTGAATTTTCATTATAGAATTATAGAATTAGAAGTATCAATATGTTCATTTATTGCCGTTTTTAACCATTCAAATGCCAAGTCTTCATGGTTCCCCCTTAGTCGAGAATGATCAAAAGCTGTCATGAAGGTCCCCATGTAGATTTCTTGTATTTTTGGTAATTGTTATGGGGGTTTAAAAATCATATGATGTAGAGCTTATTTTTCATGGACACTGTCAAATTCAGAACCCATTACCGGTATGGCTGATTTGCAGCAACAACAAAACGATTCGTACGGGTTATGTAAAAGGTTAAAGAGATTTGTAAAGCAAATGAAAAGGTTTTAAATGACTTTATCTGACAAATTGATGCTGTGCAACATGCATCTTTCGAGTCTGAATAGAAACCGGAAACGCGGATGTATCAATTTGATTGTAATATACGAAATGAATTTGGAATTACGATACGATATTTCTTTACAGGAAATATTTATAAGTTTTTACTTTTAAACTTTTAAAGTAATTCTAAATTATCTTTACAGCAGTACTCGAGTTATTTGCGATGAAATAATATTTACTGTTTTGCGTCTTATTTTGTACTTTTTAACAAAGGGGGATGCTGATTGCGTAAGTCAAAATAAAGCACGTGTTCGACTTGTTAAACTGTTTTCTTTCTAACTGGATTATTAATTTATCTATTTAATCTAAATAATCATAATCATTTGCTGAAACTTAGTTGATTAATTCGACAAATGGATCGTCTATCCTCAGATAGTATTCTCCTGTCTGGTTTGTTGATCTACCTGTACAATCTCAGGTACAAGTGATTAGCGATCTTAATCCGGATATCCCTCAGGCGTTAAAACTGTGTTGGATTATAACATAAAAAGCCTAAGGGTTATGCAATTACATGCATTTGATTATAATTGATTAAAAAAATGGCATCAGGCTACAAAAAAAGATGAAGTTTTGAACGATGGCGGAAGACAATTTAACGATGATGCAAGACAATTTAACGATGGGGCGAGTCATTTTACGATGGCGCAAGACATTTGAACGATGGCGGGGCGCCATCGTTAAACAGGCCATGGAGATCCCTGACTTCCATATATATTGGTTTATATTTCCACCCAAGTTAATGTGATTATAAAATATTTCAAACTAGAGTGCAAGTAAAGATTAAGGGATTTTCGTTGGTGGTTTTTTTAATTATATTTTGACTTTTGTCCTTTGGTAAAGGATTTTACTCTTTTCTCAAGTTTGAAACTTAAAATGCCCCCTAAAAACTCAATCAAGTATTTAATAAATCATGTTATTGTGTCATTACCAATTACCTGAAGGTTTCACACCAGCTGCTCGGTTTTTATGCCAGTTATTCAACCAATTCAACAATTTCTTAGCATTACTTTTGTCTCCTGTCTGTCCAATAATTTGTTTCATTGCTGATGGTTTATATTTGTCTACCCATAATAACGATTCTTCTGGTTTGGCACTTCCTTTATCCTTACTTTCACTTTGTGCAACAGTCACTTTACTTTCACTTTTAGCAACAGTTATTGTACTTTCACTTTGACTATTTTCCATTTTAATGCTTGTGTGTTTTTTCGGTGAAGGTGTCCTTTCAAATTTAGATAAATGTTCTGAGGTTTTAGTTTTAATACTATCCTTTTTCTTCAGGCTTTCTGCTTGTTCCTGTCATAAATAAAATATATGATGTAAACTTAATTAGTAAATAAACAGCACCTTTCTAGATTTCATTCATACATTTTTGTATAATTCAAAATTATCAGTCAATATGTATTCTACAAAAATCACCAGTGCTTCACAGGGATCTCCATGGATGAAAATTAAACGATGGAGGAACTTTCACCATTACAAACCGTGTCTACACCGTACAGTGTAGCGCGATGGAAAGTATTTCATCCCTCCACATAAGGATTGGTGAACATGCTAATTCATTGCTTATTTAAATTATATTTATTTGAATTTGAATTTTAAATAGAATATTTTCAATAAATGCTGTTTGTAACCATTCAAAGGCCAAGCCTTCATGGTCCCCCCTTAGTTTAAATTGACCAAAAGCTGTCATGAAGGTCCCCATGTAGTTTTCTTCCTATTTGGGGTAATTGTTATGGGAGTTAAAAATCTTGTGGAGCTTATTTTTCATGGAAATGTCAAATTCAGAAGTCAAGAACCCATTGCCGGTATGGCTGATTTGCAGCAACACCAAATTGATTCTTACAGGTTATGTAAAAGGTTTAAAAGATATAAGTAAACGATGACAAATGAAAAGGTGTTTAATGACTTTATCAAGCAAATTGATGCTATGCAACATGCATCTTTAGAGTCTGAATTGAAACCGGAAACGTGGATGTATCAATTTGATTGTAAACTGCGAAATGAATTCGGATTCACGATACGATATTTCTTTACAGGAAATATTACGTTTTTACTTTTTAAAACTTTTAAAGTAATTCTATATATTATCGATTCAATACAGCAGTATTCGAGTTATTTGCGATGAAATAATAATTACTGTTTTACGTCTTATTTTGTACTTCTTAAAAAAGGGTGATGCTGATTGCGCAAGTCAAAATAAAAGCAAGTGTTTGACTTGTTAAACTGCTATCTTTGTAACTGGATTATCAATTTATTTATTTAATCTAAATTATCTTAACATTTGCGTAAACTTAGTTGAAAAATTTGACAAATGAATCGTCTGTTTTCAGAAATTGTTCTCCTGTCTGGTTTGTTGATCTACCTGTACAAGCTCAGGTACAAGTGATTAGCGATCTTAATCTGGATATCTAGAACTGTATTGGATTATAATATAAAAAAAGGGGGGGCGCCATCATTAAACAGGCCATGGAGATCCCTGCTTCACCTTTCATCTGATATCTTATTCACTAAAATATATTCTGCATAGTGTTAAATCTACACCCATGTGAAGGAACTATTTTGCCTTAAATACGTACTACTTTCCAGTATGTCCTTTTATTACCAGGCCAAGTTTGAAGGAGTTACATTTTAAAAAGTCTATTTAAATTATTTTTGCAAAGAATTCCTCTCTTCATGCTGGAGGCCATCTTAAACTTGCAGAGAGGTGAAATTATTATGGTCTGTGTTGAAGGACTCATTGATTTAGAGATGTAGAACAGCAATAAAATCATTGTTCCTTTGCTTTTTGTGCGATTTTTGCTGTGCATGTACTGATTTTGTGTCACTGATGAATAACCCATATTCTACCATTTTCTATTACTTTGTTATAAATATCGAAACAAAATGTTATCTTTAAAAAAAAAATTATTTTCATAAAAAATATAAATATAGCCATCCAAAATAAATTGATTTAGAAATTAAATGTTTCCATTTTCATATCTATAGCACATATGAAAAGTGAATCAAACTACCAATTTCACTGACCTTTTTAAATGATTCCTCTGCCTGAAGTTCATACTTTGATTTCTTACCAGGTCTTGTTCTTATTAGATCTAAAAGTTCATCTTCACTTATCTGTTTGGTTCCACAACTTCTAGCCTGTAAAATATCGATATATAAAATAAGACAAGTATAAATTCCTTTTGTTTAATAGTATTTTTATAAATTATTTCAAACCAAACAAGAATGTGTCCAAAGTACACGGATGCCCCACTCACACTATCCTTTTCCATGTTCCATGGACCGTGAAATTGGGTAATAATTTAATTTGGTATCTAAATTAGAAAGATCATATCATAAGCAACAAGTCTACTAAGTTTCAAGTTGATTGGACTTCAGCTTCATCAAAAACTACCTTGACCAAAAACTTTAACCTGAACGGACAGACGCACAGACGAACGCACAGACAAATGGAGCCACAGACCAGAAAACATAATGCCCCTCTACTATCGTAGGTGGGGCATAATAAAAGAAGATATGAAATGGCAATAGGTTAGTAGCAGTATACCAAATATTATCATGCTGACATGTTTAACCTCACCATATTCTGTATGTGCCTGTCTAAAGTCGGGAGCTTTTAATACATTAGTTGTCATTTGTTGCTGTATATCAAATCTGTATTTTGTTCTGAACAGAAATCTGTCTGTTAATTTTTTGTTTGAATTGTTTTACATGTGTCATTATGATCCTATTATAGCTTGCAATAGATATGGATTTTGCTCATTGTTGAAGGTTGTAGTGTGATCCTTATACCTTTAAAATACAATATTTTGTTTTATTAAACCAATGAAGAGTCAATGTAATAAATGATTAAAAACATGGAAGAAAACCCAATCAATAAAATATAACATACTGTAAATTCAGAAATTATTGCCAGGTTTTTATTATTGCGAATAATGCGACTAAGTTGTAAACGCAATAATTAAAACTCGCATTTTGTAATATTTTAACTGAATTAAGCATGAATTTTCTCAAAATCGTAAAGATTAAAATCGCATTCAAGTGTAAAATGACAAAATCGTAATAATAAATGCACGCAATAATTTCTGAATTTACAGTAATTTAGGAAATGTTACATGTGAAAAATAGAGAGATAGAAAAGGTAGAGAAAGAAATGTATCTAAAGTGCATCAACAAAAATTGTGGTACAAAACATGTACTTCATCAAATCTAACTTAGGTTATCTCCCTTAGAACAGTGACTTGGGTCTAATTTTGGTTATTTTTTCATATCAAGCATTTCAAAGACCTCAAACATTATTTTTCTGAAACAGCATTTAATCAATCACTTTGGTATAGCATAGTCATACAAAAGATACTGATAAATGATAAAAGATATGGTTAGTAGGTTAATAGATGATTACTGTGACCGTCATATTACTAATTTTTTTTTTACCTTTGCCAGTTTACTTTCCCCTGCATCTCTGCCAACAACCATATAGGACGTTTTCTTACTAACAGAGGTCGTCACTTTACCACCATATTTCTCCACTAGCTGTTTAGCATCGTCACGCTCCAATGACTCTAAAATTCCTGTGATCACAAATGTCAACCCTTCTAGACAGTTTTCTCCACCCTTAAACATTTAAGTAAATCAATGAATACATCCTGTTGACTGAGAATAAAAAATATGCACATTCTGATAAAGTGATTTCATCAATGCCCAATTTTTTTGTTAACAAGGTGTACTGGAAGTAAATATGTGCTTTTATACTTTCATGAGTATCTGACTTGTTAAATGTGTGTATAATACATTTGTATTGATTTGGATATGAACTACATTTTTAATTAGTTGGTATATGAGTTTCTTACTTAAGGTGGTACCTAGCACTACAGGGAGATAACTCTGTAAAATCAGCAGAATGTTCTAATGACGTTGTGTTGTTCAGGGAATATTAAGCATCTCAATTATCAAAATAAGTGTTTGTCAAACTGCTATATATAACCAGTGTAATTTTTCTGATTAAACGGTTGGTTCAAATTTTTTGAATTTTTTATATTTTTGTTAAAGGGTCAAAGTAAATAGTTTCAAAATTTTATGAAAATTAAACGAGCCAAATTAATTTTAGTGAAAGTGTTGGGTACCACCTTAAGACATGTATTTAATGAATGTTTTCAATCTTACAGCATGTGTATAATGCATTTTTTAACTTGTCCGACATATGTTTCATGCATTTTTTATAATAGTCCAATAAATAATTGATAATGCATTTTTTTTTACATAATGAGTATAATGTATTTTTATTGAGCTACAAAACATTTTTGTACAGCTTAATATTATAGTAAATAGGAGATAATTATAATCTAAAGCATTTTCATCTCCCTGTTACAAATGTCTTAAAATTTTCATTTCTTTTTTTCTAATAACTTTTGTATAATCTATGTAATTACTCTACTAGGGTTTAACTAACTGTTTTCTCACACTAGAAACACTTTTTTAACCCTATGAATGCACTGAAGAACCATATGGACTAAAGACCTGAAATGTCTTTTGATACAATGGCATGTAGTACTCTTCTTGTAGTTTATACAAGCAGTTACCTCTGGTATTTCTTTAGACCCAAGAGCTTGTGGTCCTTCCCTGGTTAGATACGATTTGTACATCGATCCCTTTCTTTCCAGTGTACCAGGAGTTTCTGGTGACTGAAACAATACAATTAAAAAAAATTTTTTTTTGAGGTATTCAGTTTTGAGCATAGACACAAAATACTGCTTCCTGTTTCATTTTTTGTCATCTTATTTTCTCTGTTTTATCATATTTTCTGTTGAAGACTTTTTATGTCAAGATGTCTTTTATTTTTTGTACTATTGGTTTGCTGTCTCTTTGACATATATCTTTAATCTTCTTGGTTCTATTTAAGTTAATTTGACTTTTGATTTCAGTATAGCTAGAAATAAATACTTGCAATTCATTACCATTGATAATGATTACCTGGTTTTTTTTAAATGATCATGCTTCAATTCGGAAATTTCATAAATATGATTATAACCTTCTATCAAAATCCTCATGCAATATTTGTATATCTGAATTGAAAAAAGCTAATAATAAAATCCATAATTTACATAAGCAAATTGAAATTCTATGCAATAACTACACACAATCCAGGAATTGCAGGTGTAACTGTCATTTCTATTCATGACATATATTTTTAATCTACTTACAGTTGTTTTTCTAGGACTGACTTTAGGATGTGCTGCCTTATCTGGTTTTGGTGTACTGGCTTTTTCACTAGCACTCGATGATGGTTTCTTTGGTGAGATTTTCTCTGGTTTAGCAGGAGAAAACCTCTTTACAGGAGATTCTTTCTTTGGTGACTAAAATCAAACATACAAAAAAAACTTCAGATTAGATTACAAATATGGAACCTACTATTATGAAACTATACACTAGGATATTTAGTCAAAACGTTTCTCATGGTGGTGACTTTTTCATACTAAAGGCTGGTAAATGTGGGTGTTTCACAATAGAGTTTTACTAAGTTTAATCAAAAGAGACCAGGAAGTAAATCTGTACCTAAATATTGTAAATCACTTACTATCACTAGTTACAATTTATACAGAAAAACTTAAACTTATAACATAATGAGTAATTTAAACACTCTCAAACAACATTGATCGTAGCTGAGTGACTACTTTTAAGTAACTCTGAATCATATTGCTCCTCATGTTTTAAGGTATTTATATTCATCCTTGGCTTTCAAATGTTAGAATTTGAGCTTTCCATATGAGGGTAAACCTAAAAAAAGTTTCCAGACAATAAAAAATACTGAATCCACAATATAATGCAAGAAAAAGAACAGGGACCTGCACTGGATTTTCTTATATCTATTATCCTTTTTTTTTTTTTTTTTAAATTATACTGAAAAATTCAATGTTGAAGTTTAAAGATTAACTAATTGGTTGAAGAGATAATAATTTGATTAAAATATAACCTTCTTTTCTGTCTCTTGACCGGATATGTCTTTTGACTTGGATTTCTCTGGCGTTTCTTCCACAAGGAATTTAGCTTTTGCTGCAAGTTTGCTGGCTATTGTGCCTGAAAAAGTATATGTAAGTGTGTAATTGTCATTCAAATACTGAATTTAATTTTATTATAAAACAGTAAAATGTTGTTATCTTAAACTAACATGATTAAGTCTCATGTGTAAATTATTCCATTTTTTTTCTACGAGTATACATTATTGTTGTTTTTTTCTGAATAAGAATAACTTTTTTCTGTTTTTCTCTGAAATAGTGTAAAGTTTAAACTATTCTGGTTTTTTTTCTGATATAGTATAAATCATTCTGGGTTTTTTTCTGAATTAGTGTTAAGAATTGTGTTTTTTTTCTGAATTAAAGCCCTGTACAGTCTTCTCGGTAAACTATATTCATGAATCTTATGTCTACAGTTCTCCATTAGAAGATATGTTTCCCTACTTGACCACAGGATGTCACACAATGTTTGTTTAAATCACACAAGTGAAGTGTTCATCCAAATACTTTTCTTATAAGAATTTGTTGTCTTGTAGAGGGGGTGCTCATTTTCGCCATATCTTTCCATGTTTTCTGCAGTTTATGTTCAGGTCTATATGTTTTTGAAGTATACTGATATTTCTATATGAAGATATCTTCAAAAGCAAAACATTCTTAAGCTTGAAAACATGTTTGTTTGAAAATAATCACCTGTAAAGTTAAGTGTTTGAAATTTCCTGATGTTTTGTCAACAGGGGACACATATTCGCCGTTTTTACACATCTATTTAAAACCAAATAACTGAAGCTTTATATAATATTTATCAAATAAATTTCATTTTAGATGAACAGCAGACAATTCAAAGATGTAAAAAACAGAAATTTAGGCCAATTAGTCCAAAAATTACTAAGAAAAACTTCTTTGAAAATCGTGTTTTTCATTCAGGAAATTGACTGAAAATCGTTGTCCGTTTTTCTGTCCTTTGCAGTATGTGCCGCAATTTTGTCTAAGTTTAAAAAATAATCATATTTGTCATAAAATTATAATTTATCGGCATATTTCTTCCATTTCAGCCACCCTTTGAAGTGTTTACACCTCAAAATCATAAAACGGCGAAATTGTGTTCCTGGCGAATATGTGCCCCCCACTCTACTCTTCAATAGTATACAATACTGTGGATTCATTGATTGTCGTTGGTACCAATTTTCGTGTATGAATTAAAACTTGCATGATCATGGACATTTAAGGTCTGCATACAAGCCTATACAAAATTTGTCATTCGTTGAAAATTTAATTTCGTGGTTCACAAAATTGGTACCTGACGAATAATAATGAATCAACACTAACTGAAATATGATTTTATAAAAAACAAGAATGTGTACATAGTACACAAATGCCCCAATCGCACTATCATTTTCTATGTTCAGTGAACTGTAAAGTTGGGGGTCAAAACTCTAATTTGGCATTAAAATTAGAAAGATCATATCATATATAGGGACTTTAACTTCATCAAAACTACCTTGACCAAAAACTTTAACCTGAAGCGGGACCCTCAGATGGACGTACAGACCAGAAAACATAATGCCCCTCTACTATTGTAGGTGGGGCATAATAAATGAATACATTTTAATATCTTACCTGCTGGTTTTGATGTTGATTTTTCTTTTTCTGGTGAATCAACTCTTGCCTGTAAAAAGTGACATAACAATGAAAAGTACTGACACTAATAAAAATAGAACACACCAGGTTTTCCTGCACTTTTCTAATAGAAAAAGATAAAAACTAAATAAATGTTTCAATATTCATCTTGTTAGAATTAAGGAGATTTTAATTATCTCAGAAATTAGATTAAGGAGGCTCGCGGGTATAAGATTTTCAGAAAATCAAAGAGCTGATAGCTCTGAAGTGGAAGAAGGTGAATAAAAGGTAACTTGAATTACCATAAAAGCAGACCCACTAACCCAGGCTGCTTTGTTCCATTATCGTTATAATGTATTTTTTTTCTTCAAACAAGAAAAGGTCATAAGTACATGGATTTCCCATCCGTACAATCATTTTCTATGTTCAGTTGACTATGAAAATTAGGTAAAATCTTTAATTTGGCAGTAAAATTAAGAAGATCATATCATAAGGAACACATGTGTACTAAGTTTCAAGTTGATTGGATTTCAACTTCATCAAAAACTACCTCGACCATAAACTTTATAACCAGAAGCAGGACGGACGGACAGACTAGAAAACATATTGCCCACAAATGGAGCTTAAAAAAGTAAGGCTCGTTACATACCCGCCAACTTTTGAAAGTTCCCAATTCCCATATGGGTTTTTCCTGCACAAATTTTTTTTTAAAGGTTACAATTTTAAGCGATGTATTTTGCACGATCTGGATTGTCTAGAAAAAGTGTCATACATATGTATTTGCATGCCTTTTTCTTAAGTCTGTTTGCATGATTCTAGTTTTAATTCGGTAGAAAAAAATATACATGAAGCTAGCAGACCAGGGTTTATTTTCCAGAGTAAGAATATTAGATGCTTGTTGAAATTTCCAATTTTAAATTATGCACAAAGATGGACCTTTAACAGGTTGGGAACAACACTCCAAATGAGATTAACCTAACTGGAAGATCAGTATAACCCACTGTAAAAAATGAGCACCAAAAAAGTCATTTATATTCATATTATTTGATGAAACTTTTCCCCAAGAACTATGCATCTATTAAGTACTGAATAGTCAAAACATGTCAAAAGAATTTTTTGTTGTTTCTAAACTTATATCTTTTTTAATAATTTGACCCCTCATTTAGAAAAGTTGTTCCAAATATGAATTTTCCCACTTTTGAGTTTAATAAAAATCTTCAAAATGTACTTTATTTTTTTTCAACAGTAAAATGACCCCTTGTTTTAGGGACAGTCCCTCATTTAAGGGACACCACTCATAATTGGGGTGGGGGTGGGGGGTCCCAACCTAAATACAAAAAAAAAATATGTTACAACCAGTATTATGTCAATAAATTGTCAATAAATTAGTGAAAAAATTCTATTTACTATCTTTATCATGTTTTTGGTAGTACAGTAGACTCCGGCAATGGGATACCCAGATTGTCAGCTAAGAATATCTGATTTACCCGATATATTCAATAAGACGATGAATGTATATTCATTAAATATTCTACAATAATAAGTAGATCTATTGCTTAATATGTGAAAGGGCTGGAGGATTGATGGAGTGATTTTTATCAATAACATCACCACGATGTTTGTGAAATAAAATTATCAGCTGATTATGTAGCTAATGAATAAATTTGTTTCCACTTGCAGTTTTTAAATCCTATATTTATTAAAATCAATTAAATGTATTTATGTAAATTATTATCTTCCATCCATAGTTTGTCTTTACTTGTTAAGTAAACAAATTATTTACATTTTCACACAGGTAAACTAATTTGGCTATAAATAGATTAAAGCATGTCTGTGTAGAATTTCTTATCAAAAATCGTAATTGTTATAATTTTATTTCTTTAAATAATCAAATTTAAATTTATGAAAATATTCATGATTGATAAAATAGTATTGCTTGAAGTTTACGCTTTCAGAGACTATTTATGTTTAGGTCATGGTTCTTCACATAGTTGTAAACAAACCAATATGGCCGATACACGTGATTACCTTTGCACATGTGAAAAAAATATTTCTGACAAAAGTCAGATTTCTCTTGTCAAAAGGAATTTATATTTATATTGCAATACATTCTTCAGAAGGAGGTACATTGAGTTTCAATTATATTTCTTTTTCTATGAGCTTAGATTTTAATCACATTCTCCAAACAGCAACGTATTGCTCTTGTCAACTGAGTCTTGAATAATTTTATAAATAGATTCAAACCATTTGGAGTAGAAGGGCATCTAATTCACATGACAAAGGAAAACAATGAATTAAGACAACAATTTAATAAGAAATATGTCCTTTTTATTTACAAAAAAAAACCAAAATCTTTTTGTCTGCAGGATTGCAAATTCGTAACTTCAAGGGCGAACTTGTAAACAGGGCGAGTTGTCCCGATACCAAATTCACGCATGCGTAATACAAATATCTACAGTTAAAACATCCTGTGACAAGTAAACAAATAACGTTCATGTGGATGAGATGAAATCTGATAATTTACATAAATAATAGGGTCATATTTACGATAGTGATTGTTTTTCAATCCTAATTTACAAATTAAATGATTCAGATGCCTAATCATGTGTAAAAATCGGTGTCAGGAATCTTAAGTTGTTATGAAATTGTAATACACGAAACGAATGCGGCATACGGAGGCTCAATGCCAAAGGTCAGCCCCTTAAGTCTTCAGAAGACTTGACGTCTTCTTCCACTAAAAATTAAACATTTATTTTTCATTACAAAATTTATTAATTACCTTTAGTAGTTGTTACTTTATCATATGGAACAAAAGTCATTCAAAAAAATCAATTCGTGTTGGCCCCAGGTGACTTTTAAAATGTATATATCATCGAAAAAGCTCCAAATTATCTCCCTTTGGTGCAAAAATGCCATTTTTTGGTATTAAAATTGAAACATCTTTTTTAACTCATCGGTGACCTATATTTTTTATTGTTGTTTTCGAATAAGCTGTACATAAACTAAATAATTGTAAAATTTAGGCGATTTCTGTAATTTAGTTCTTTTTTATTTCGATATTACCGCTTTTTCTCCTATTAGTTCAACAGAAAAAAAGGACATTAACAAAAATGTATGCTTCTTTCGACGGCAGATTGTGAGCGTAAATGAACGGTGACCCCATTTTTTTATTTCATTTTCATATTTAGTATAAGATAAAGTTCATTTATAGAAAAATATAGCGAAATCCTATATTAAATAAAAAAAATTGATTTAGACCCGCGAGCCCCCTTAACAAGAAAGATTGCTCTGCTATCTGTACAAAAACACACGATCAACATAGGTTAAAGTAGTACGGTAGAGAAGAGTATTTTGTAAATTTGTCTTCAGCCTGGATATATAGTTCAACAGACATATCCTAAAAAACCAAAAGTCAGTCTATCAATAGCTGTTGTGACTCTGACCTTTGGCCACAAAATAAAAAGGTCTTCAAGGTTGGTAAAGATATTTCTAATTATAAAATTGCTCAAAAGATTTTGTCCAGAAACTAAAATGTTGACATCCATGATCAAAATACAACTACGTTATCAATCATCTTAAACAGAAAATGTACCTTTTTAGGTGGTCTTGCTTCATCTAAATCTTCTAAAGTTTTCAAGAAGTCATCATCATCATGCATTTCCATATCATCAAACTTGTCTTTCTCTTCTTCATCTTCCTCCTGTACATAAAGTATTAAAACATTCAAATTGTCAGCCATTACTATATGTTGTTGATGTTAAATATCAAGCAGTCTGTCTAAATGATCCAAAACCATCTCAGGGTTCTAAATTAATGCAGGACCGATAGCCCAAGGCTAGAAGAATTGCGGTCAGTCTAGGATAAGTTGTTTCATCATATGTGTCTAGAAAATTTACGATTTTCAATTTCCAGAAATTCAGTGCCATGTGGTGTTTGATTAAAAAAATGGTGGTCCTATCGATGCTTTAAATAAGATTGTTCTTTTAAATATTAAAGAGCGTATTTGACTATGATCAAGTTCAAGGTTACAACTCACTAAATTATTTAAAGTAAACAATGTGGAAGTGTTTAGGCCAAAAAAAAAGATATGTCTGTTTCCTGCTTCCAAGGCAAAAAAATCAGGGTCGGTAGGTCAGGATTTTTTTTTTTTTTTTTTTTTTTTTTTTTTTTATTATTTTTGCACTCCATGTCAGATTTGCAGATGGTTAAATGTCATGTTTGGTTAGGGTCCTGTACCCCAAAATCATTTAATCTCTTTAAAGAAGCTTTAATTGAATAATCCTCCAGTGCCGACATTTTTTAAACCTTAATTGTAGCACATTTGTGCAGGGAGCAGCCATTTCGATTGTTTGTGTATAGTAAATTACGGATCTGGATCGGAAACGAATTTTTCCGGACCGGAAACGAATTTTTTCCGGAAATGAATAAAAAGATCTAGGGTCGGGGGCTTTGAGTCAGGGTCGGTCGGGAAACAGGAAACAGACATATATTTTTTTTGGCCTTAACAGGAGCTAAAAAACCAGAGGGCAAAAGAAAAATAGACAGGAGAGGGAATTTCATTATACTGAAAACTTGTTCTGCAATAGCTGAACTTGCAGGCAGTGATGATACAAGCTGAGGTCAATTTCATTTGTATCAATACTGTCTGAAAGTTCAGAATGAGGTTTCAGCATAATGAAACAGACAAAAAATGTTTAGAGATCAAGACTTTTGTCCAATAAAATAACATGGAGGAGGAAATCCAAAATGATCAGGATATTTCATCAGAAAAAACAGGCATTGAACTCAACCCAGAGGATAAATAAAAACAAGAGGCTCTCAAGAGCCTGAATCGCTCACCTGAATTTTTTTGGTTTAATCTCTCATCAATGATTATTTTGGCTTTTCAATTTATTTAAATGTTCTTTGAATCGTCCTATTTTCTTCAAAAGCAAAAAAAAATCATTTTCTCCTATGTTCTATTTTAGCCATAGGAGCTATGTTTCTTGACATAAAAGGAAATGAAATATAAAATTTATACTAGATACTCTGAAACTCTGAAACTCATTTAGCCTAAGTTTGGCTGAAATTGATACAGCAGTTTCATAAGAGAAGATTTTTCAAAGTAAGTCAACATGATGAACAAATTGTGAAAAAAGTCTTTAAAGGGCAATAACTCCTAAAGAGGTCAATTGACAATTTTGGTCAAATTGACTTATTTGTAGATCTTACTTTGCTGATCATATTTGCTGTTTACAGTTTATCTTTATCTATAATAATATTCAAGATAATGACCAAAAACTGCAAAATTTCCTTAAAATTACCAATTAAGTGGCAGCAACCCAACAATTGGATGTTTGATTCATCTGAAAATTTCAGGGCAGATAGATATTGACCTAATGAACATTTATACTTCATGTCAGATTTGCTCTTAATGCTTTCGTTTTTGAGATATAAGCCAAAAACTGCATTTGACCCCTATGTTCTATTTTAAGTAATGGCGGCCATGTTTTTTAAAAGATCAAAAATCAAAGCACACACTTTGTGCAGGATAATCTAAGGAACAACCATGCTAAGTTTTAACCAAATCCATTCAGTAGTTTCAGAGGAGAAGATTTTTTAAAGTTAGCAAATATGATGAACAAATTGTGAAAAATTGTCATTAAAGGACAATAACCCCTTAAGGGGTCAATTGACAATTTTGGTCATATTAACTTATTTGTAGATCTTACTTTGCTGATCTTTTTTGCTGTTTACAGTTTATCTTTATCTATAATAATATTCAAGATAATGACCAAAAACTGCAAAATTTCCTTAAAATTACCAATTAAGTGGCAGCAACCCAACAATTGGATGTTTGATTCATCTGAAAATTTCAGGGCTGATAGATATTGACCTAATGAACATTTTTACTTCATGTCAGATTTGCTCTTAATGCTTTCGTTTTTGAGATATAAGCCAAAAACTGCATTTGACCCCTATGTTCTATTTTAAGTAACGGCGGCCATGTTTTTTGACGGATCAAAAATCAAAGCACACACTTTGTGCAGGATAATCTAAGGAACAACCATGCTAAGTTTTAACCAAATCCATTCAGTAGTTTCAGAGGAGAAGATTTTTTAAAGTTAGCAAATATGATGAACAAATTGTGAAAAATTGTCATTAAAGGACAATAACCCCTTAAGGGGTCAATTGACAATTTTGGTCATATTAACTTATTTGTAGATCTTACTTTGCTGATCTTTTTTGCTGTTTACAGTTTATCTTTATCTATAATAATATTCAAGATAATGACCAAAAACTGCAAAATTTCCTTAAAATTAACAATTAAGTGGCAGCAACCCAACAATGGTTTGTTTGATTCATCTGAAAATTTCAGGGCTGATAGATCTTGACCTAATGAACATTTTTACCCCATGTCAGATTTGCTCTAAATGCTTTCCTTTTTGAGATATAAGCCAAAAACTGCATTTGACCCCTATGTTCAATTTTAAGTAACGGCGGCCATGTTTTTTGACAGATCAAAAATCGAAGCGCACATTTTGTGCAGGATATACTAAGGAACAATCATATTAAGTTTCATTCAAATACATTCAGTAGTTTCAGAGGAGAAGATGTTTGAAAAATTGTTAACGACGACAGACGACGACGACGTCGACGGACACCAAGTGATGAGAAAAGCTCACATGGCCTTTTAGGCCAGGTGAGCTAAAAATGAATAAAATGTAATTATCTTAATTATTTTCCATTTCTTTCTTTTTTGAGAGTCCATAAATTGGCTATTATGAGACCTCATTTTGCATTCAGAATGGTCTCAGAAAGCAGGAAATTGAATTTAATGTAGTTATGAAAAATGTTCAAGGAGGGCATGCCCCCAAACGCCCCTAGCAGGTTTGGGTCAGGTTATTTTTATCAGGGCTAGACTAAACAAATTTACTCTAGACCTGTGGTCTAAACAACATTTTAAACTAAATTCTATCCCTGCATCTATATAAAACTTAAATCTGCCAACATACTTTTGTAATACATCTTGGGTAAAAGGGCATTCCATAATTTTTAACTTTATTTGTTTCTTTTGCAGACAGCGTTATAAAATGTCAAGTACATGTGTTTAAATCATTTTTCCAGATGTCATTCATTGGCCAAAAAATAAGATCCAGACTAAAATACTAGAACTTTTAATATATAGGAAGATTAATAACCAGGTGCTCTGCAGGGCGCAGCTTTATACGACCGCAGAGGTCGAACCCTGAACAGTTGGGGCAAGTATGGACAAAACATTCTAGCGTGATACAGCTCTGAATTTGGATTGTAATCAAATTTTTGACATTACATGTTTTTTTTTTACACAAAACAAATGTCAAGATTTTACAAATTTTACAATTAAAGATTTCTTCTTCAAACTTTTTAAATCTAAAATTAAATAGTTGACACAGCATAGGTTTCTGACACAGAATGAATGTGGTCTAATGAACTTAAAAGTTTGTTTTTGCCTTTTAGCAATTCACTATGCTGTTGAATATTAATCCTCTCAAAAAAATGTTTGAAGAAATTTTCTTTTTATTGATGAAATCTGAAATGAGAAAAATTTAACCCCCCCCCCCTTTTTTCACATCCCCGTTTCCCTTTTTCCAAAACTGATATCAATTCAAATTTCTAATGGAGTTTGCAACAATAACTACTCTTTTAAATACATCATAAAATATTAAAATGTAAAATAAAGTGCTTGTTATCACTGAATGGTAAAGATTGGTTGGTAGTAAAAGTGAATATACATTGTTTATTGTATAAACCAATAAAAAAAACTTCATCAGCAACAATTTATATTGGCAAATTTCCAATGAAGTTATTTACATAAAGTTATTGGCAAATAAAAATAGAAAATGACATCATAGTCATGTCTGGCAAATGTCCAACATACATTATCTAAAAATATTTTAGATAAGATAAGGAAATAAGATGTAAAAAAACTGCTTGTTATCACTGAATGGTAAAGATTATTTTAATTTATCAGTTGGTAGTAAAAAGTGAATATACATTGTATATTGTATATAACAAAGATTTAAGTTGATTCTGGACAAAGAAAGATAACTCCAATTAAAAAAAAAATCTTGCTATTGCACAATACTTAGCAATTAGATATTTCTTGCTTACTATTCTGGACAAAGAAAGATAACTCTAATTAAAAAAAAATTTGCTATTTCACAATATTGTGCAATTAGATATTTCTTGCCATTGCGCAATACTGTGCAATTGAAAAGACTTGCTATTGCAACAATACTTAATATAATAATTTTAGATCCTGATTTGGACCAACTTGAAAACTGGGCCCATAATAAAAAATCTAAGTACATTTTTGGATTCAGCATATCAAAGAACCCCAAGATTTCAATTTTTGTTAAAATCAGACTAAGTTTAATTTTGGACCCTTTGGACTTTAGTGTAGACCAATTTGAAAACAGGACCAACCAGATGCTCCGCAGAGCGTAGCTTTATACGACCGCAGAGGTTGAACCCTGAACGGTTGGGGCAAGTATGGACACAACATTCAAGCTGGATTCAGCTCTAAATTTGGATTGTAATTAAATAGTTGACACAGCATAGGTTTCTGACACAGAATGAATGTGTTCTTATGAACTTAAAATTTTTGTTTTCTCTTAGAGCAATTCACTATGTTGAACAGTTGAATATTAATCCTCTCAAAAAAATGTTTGAAGAAATTTTCTTTTTTATTTATGAAATTTCAAATGAGAAAAATTGAACCCAATTTTTTTAATCACATCCCCCTTTCCCTTATTCCAAAACTAATCTCAATTAAAATTTCTAATGGAGTTTGCAACAATAACTACTCATTTAAATACATCATAAAATATTAAGATGTAAAAAAACTGCTTGTTATCACTGAATGGTAAAGATTATTTTAATTTATCAGTTGGTAGTAAAAAGTGAATATACATTGTATATTGTATATAACAAAGATTTAAGTTGATTCTGGACAAAGAAAGATAACTCCAATTAAAAAAAAATCTTGCTATTGCACAATATTTTGCAATTAGATATTTCTTGCTTACTATTCTGGACAAAGAAAGATAACTCTAATTAAAAAAAAATTTGCTATTTCACAATATTGTGCAATTAGATATTTCTTGCCATTGCACAATACTGTGCAATTGAAAAGACTTGCTATTGCACAATACTTAATATAATAATTTTAGATCCTGATTTGGACCAACTTGAAAACTGGGCCCATAATAAAAAATCTAAGTACATTTTTGGATTCAGCATATCAAAGAACCCCAAGATTTCAATTTTTGTTAAAATCAGACTAAGTTTAATTTTGGACCCTTTGGACTTTAGTGTAGACCAATTTGAAAACAGGACCAAAAATGAAGAATCTACATACACAGTTAGATTTGGTATATCAAAGAACCCCATTTATTCAATTTTTGATGAAATCAAACAAAGTTTAATTTTGGACCCCGATTTGGACCAACTTGAAAACTGGGCCAATAATCAAGAATCTAAGTACATTTTTAGATTCAGCATATCAAAGAACTTAACTGATTCATTTTTTGTCAAAATCAAACTAAGTTTAATTTTGGACCCTTTGGACCTTAATGTAGACCAATTTGAAAACGGGACCAAAAGTTAAGAATCTACATACACAGTCATGACAGTTAGATTCGGCATATCAAAGAACCCCAATTATTCAATTTTGATGAAATCAAACAAAGTTTAATTTTGGACCCTTTGGGCCCCTTATTCTGTTGGGACCAAAACTCTGAAAATCAATACCAACCTTCCTTTTATGGTCATAAACCTTGTGTTTAAATTTCATAGATTTCTATTTACTTATACTAACGTTATGGTGCGAAAACCAAGAAAAATGCTTATTTGGGTCCCTTTTTGGCCCCTAATTCCTAAACTGTTGGGACCTAAACTCCCAAAATGAATATCAACCTTCCTTTTGTAGTCATTAACATTGCGTTTAAATTTCATTGATTTCTATTTACTTAAACTAAAGTTATTGTGCGAAAACCAAGAATAATGCTTATTTGGGCCCTTTTTTGGCCCCTAATTCCTAAACTGTTGAAACCAAAACTCCCAAAATCAATCCCAACCGTTCTTTTGTGGTCATAAACCTTGTGTCAAAATTTCATAGATTTCTATTAACTTAAACTAAAGTTATAGTGCGAAAACCAAGAAAATGCTTATTTGGGCCCTTTTTGGCCCCTAATTCCTAAAATGTTGGGACCAAAACTCCCAAAATCAATACCAACCTTCCTTTTGTGGTCATAAACCTTGTGTTAAAATTTCATAGATTTCCATTCACTTTTACTAAAGTTAGAGTGCGAAAACTAAATTTTGCGGTCGTATAAAAAGCTTACATCCCAGAAAATCCCAAATGTCATTCATATGAAACAATCAAATTCTTTTTTAGCACTGAAGGGTAAAGATTGCTTTCATTTTGCAACTCTGAACTGTATTGAGTTTGGCAAATTACAAATATGAATATGAGTTACCTCCTTTTGTTCATGATTTGTACGTTTATAGTTGAACCTATTTTCAGGGATGTTCCCTAAAAACATACATGGGATCCAGCAAAGGTACTTCCAAATCACAACTATGGGTGGGTAATCTATTTTTTTATATTGTGGAAATGTAAGTGAAATTTTAATTGCCTCTATAGGTTGTTACCCCATTTTTAAAGTGCTTTTCCTGGGTACCATGTAAGTTTACATGGAACACCCCCTTAAGTTAATTGCTACTTGTGTAATTCTTAATTAAAAAAAAGTTTTCTATACAAATATGGTCTTTCAAATACACAACATAATGTAACTTAAAAATATCTAATTAACATATCATCAATAAATTGTGTGACATGACCTTATGCTTGTACAATAAATATTTTGGTGCATTTGATGCAATGTCGAACCCCAAAACAATTATATTCCTACCAATTTTCTTTTACTGACAACAGTTGGTCTTTCTGTTCTTTTTACTGATCCACCACCAAAGAAATCTGACACACTGACAGGGGTTCTTTTTACATTACTGTCTTGTTTCTTCACCTCTTCTTTTGGTTTAGACTTTTGTGGACTAGGTGTTTTAAAGTAGGCATTTAATGTAGACTTCTTTCTTTTTTCTTCATCTTGAAAATAAATAAGAATGTTAGCATGATTTCTTAACTTTAAAGTGGATTTTACTTTTTTGGAGCAAAGGACTCATTTCCTCTACATTTACAATGATAAAATGAACGTAGAATAATATATATATCAAGGATTGTTTTATATCTTCAGTCTACAAGTCACTGCATATTTTTTCTATGTAAAAAAAGATAGTTGTAGGTCTTACATAGGTTAAAATTTAAGATAGATGTAAACTTCTTTGTCTTTATCTGGTTTTTACAAAGTAGTTTCATGGACAGTGGCCAGCAATCAGTGAGACATTAACCAGAAAACATCCTTATTTTTGCTTATCCCAGAAAAGAAAATAAGATTTACTTATTACATTGTATGTAAGGGTGTGCAGATACAATAGAGGTATTGTAAACTAGACAAAGTGATTCCACTACATTCCACTATAACTTTTTTATAACAAAGTCAATGTAGGACTTTCTTTGAGATATTATTGTCTCTTGGAGACACAAATGGTGCCCCACAGAAAAGTGCAAAGTAGTGCAAAGTGTTATTTTAAAATACACAAAGTTGAGCATTGGAGCACTGTAAGAGGATTAAAGATTGACATGACATGCTTTCCAGTTTTAAAAGAAGTGAGTTATACGTGTTAAGTAGTAAGATATTGTTCATTTATCATCAATGTACAACCAATTTTCATATCAGTGTCAAAGTACATGTACATCAATAAAATCATGGCAGAATGTACCAACCTGATTCATCAAGGTAAATAGGACCAGCCTTTTTACCTCCTTTCTTTCTAGATTTCTTGTCTGATTGTGGAATTGGATCTTCTTCATCATCTGTCAAGAAATCATTTATTCAATTATATTTAAACCTAGCTGTCTGATAAATATTTTTGGATGTTTTTTATTCATTATTGACATATAGCTAGGTTTCAGATAAAAGCAGTCGTTGTTACATCAAGTTATCTTTAAAATAAGTATGTAATATTATATGTTGCCTTAGGAAGATATGAAGATATCTTAATAAAAATAATACGAAAATCTGTTTTAGATGCCTATAGTAACTTGGTTTCATGCTTCATGATTCATGCTTCAGAAAACAATAAATCTTTTGCTCAATGTCATATTAAAATTGAGAATGGAAATGGGGAATGTGTCAAAGAGACAACAACCCGACCAAATAAAAAACAACAGCAGAGGGTCACCAACAGGTCTTCAATGTAGCGAGAAATTCCCGCACACGAAGGCGTCCTTCAGCTGGCCCCTAAACAAATATATACTAGTCCAGTGATAATGAACGCCATACTAATTTCTAAATTGTACACAAGAAACTAAAATTAAAAAAATACAAGACTAACAAAGGCCGGAGGCTCCTGACTTGGGACAGGCGCAAAATTGCGGCAGGGTTAAACATGTTTTTGAGATCTCAACCCTCCCCCTATACCTCTAACCAATGTAGAAAAGTAAACGCATAACAATACGCACATTAAATATTGAATATTTTCAACCAATGAAATACCAATTGAACTATCAATATTTACAGACAGTAGAAGTACAAATTGTCTTAACAAATTTTGGACAGTGAATAATTTGACATTTGCTTATATTTTTTTTACACATAACGAGAATTACAGCATGATTAACTATTTCTTTCATGTTTTTGTATCATTTTCCTATTTTCTAATTTTTATCCTGTTTATATAATGTATACACACCTGAATCTAAGACCCTGTGTGACTTCCTCTTCGACATTGACTTTTTACTTGATGGTTTGATAACTTCTTCAGATTCTTCATCATCACTGCTTATCTGAAATAAAGTGCATGGCAATCATGGCAATGGAAACTTTCAACATCAAAAAACTATAATGAATTAGACAAACATATATAAAAGAAGAAATCTGAAAAAGGGAATAAATTTGTATTTTTTGAGGGGTTGATTTTAGGATTATGATTACTCTTTATATGCAATAAATATTTATCTTGTGCGGCAGGCATAGGCAGAATAGAATAATTTTAGTCTTTTCAAGCCATTTTCTATTTACAATTGTCATTGTTTGGTCCTTCAATTCTGTTTGTGATATTTCATAGTTATCTTCTCACATCATTCACATTGCTCTTTTTTTTTTTTATCTTAAAATAACATTTTTATATTTCTACGTACTTGTTTTTTCTTCCTTTTTGAAGCTTTCTTTGGAGTTTTATCATCATCACTGTCAATAAACAGATCTCTGGACTGACGTTTGTCTCTCGATTTTGTCTTCGTTGAAAAGTTCCCGTTTTCATCTTCATCTTCATCTATTTGAATAATTGTCTTTTTATTAGATTCAATTTTCTTACTTTCATTTTTGGATGCCTGAGGTGTTTTCTTGCTTTTGCTTTCCTGTTTGTTTGGTGTTACTTTTTTTTCTCTATCCTTGGAATTTTGTTTTTCTAATTTGCTGCGTGACTTGGATGCACTCCCTTTGTCATTTTTAACAGGTTTGGAAGAAGTTTCATCTTTTTGTACTTCTTTGCTGTTCTTTGTTACTTTTGGAGCTCCAAAGAAGTTTCTAATATCCTGAAAAGAACATACATCAATTTTGCGTAAAACATGTGTGCATGTTTCGTTAGATATTTATAAAAGATAAATGTTTTGTAATTTGTCTGAATAAAAAGCATGATCATGTGCTATAGTTATATGAAACAAGTGACCATCGAAAAATAATGTTAATTCAATTATTGAACCAATGCATACATATATCATAAACTTAGTGTTCTGTGCACTATTTTATCCCTTTTTTCTCATAAATTTCTATGATCGTCAAAAAAATATGCATATTTCTTTTTTAATTTGAAGTTTCATATGACTTTAACTATATAATACTAGTGTATTCTGTTTGGTCTTACAAGTCTTTAATGCATTTTCCTGTACAGAAGAAATCTGTTATTCAGGTTTTGTTTTAGGAAGCTGAGTTTTCTATTGACTTTGATATATATGACCACGTAACATGTTATTTGTAAAAGGTTTAGCCATATCATTTTGACTGTGAGAGCCATCGTGAAGTTGTTAGCGCATCGGACTAATAACACAAAGGTTCCTGGTACATTTGTAAAAATCCCTGATACAGGGAGAAATTTTCATGAATTGAATTTTCGGCTCTCCATTGACACCATTTGCGAGTATGGTCTTGAGAAATGATGATAGTTGGAAGGGGACGATAAATTGCTCACCCGTGTTACATGCAAGAGAGAGCCATATTTCTTACATGTAAAAAACTAGCTGCGGAACCATAACTCTTATGGTCCTTATTTTTATTTTTTTATTTTGCGTAACTCTATGGTCTGCTAATAGTCAAAAAATAACATAAGGACCTGCTAGGAAAAACCACCCTTGTAGAATTTAAATATGAGGCAGCACTCACACCCCTAAGGTAGAAATGGATTAATATGGGGACGAAGTCCCTTATTACAGTAGAAAATTCAATAAAAAAAAAAAAAAAAAAAAAAAAATCTGGAAAATTTTCCTAATTTTTCATTGTACTAATGAACTCAAAATCGTTCAATTTTTTTTTGTTGCGTTTTTTAATTTCAGGATCTGTGCAGAACACATAACTCTACTTCCTTCTTCCAGTCTTGTTGTCGTGAGACTTTGATGAGACTAGTAAAATATAGGAACTCAAGGAACACAATACCAATATTTTATTTTTAATCATTCTTTGTCTTTGGTATGAATAAACGTTACCTGATCCATTGCGTTTCTTTGTATACATTGAATATGACATCATAACTTAAATAACGTCACAAGTAAAATCCCTAACAACAGAACCAAAATCGGAAACGTTATGGTATTTCCGTTTCAAATATTCAAGTTACAAAAACAATTAATTAAACAAACTTCATCCCCATTCACAGGTAATGCCTATAGTGGATTTGGAAACAAGTTATTGCAATTTATAATATGATGCAGGCATTACCTGTGAATGGGGACGAAGTTTGTTTAAATAATTTTTTTTGTAACTTGAATATTTGAAAATTAATAAATATGTGAAAAATAAAATCAGTTGTGTTAATTTTTACCTTAGGATCAGGAAATGTCATAACCCCGAGTCATTATAGATTTTATTATGTCATTGCTCGTAGTGTTACGTTATATGGTAATATTAGCACAACTTTAATGACTATATAAATGATAATAACCCAACCCCCCCTTTTTTTAACCGTTTGCTTCAACTGTCTTCAAATTGTATTATCTGTTTATTCTAGCAGACATGAAAGTTGAAAATAAAGAAAAAGTATTGGTAGTTTATATCCTTGGTAATGCCAGTTATCTATTGTCGATTTTTAGTTTTTAGTACCATTTTTGCTGAGAAGTTATCAAAATCCGGGCTTCAACGGAGCTTCCATTTTGTTTTCGCGCCACCAAGTTCACTCGACCGTGAAACAACATTGAGCAAGGGAGAAATTATTGTTTGTTTACGTTTTTCTAGAATTGGGACAACTCGGACCAAGTAAAATTCGGACCAATGCATTTTTATCGGTCGGTCTCAATTACCGACAAAAAGAGAAATGCACGGCAAGAAGAGGAAAAATAGAGACAAGAAAGTTATAGCAAGGATTTGTATAGTTAGTTCTAACTATAAAAATCCTTGATTATATCGTACTATCGTTGTGAAACAAAAAAAGTATATCAGATTCTAATATGACGTGCTTCTTTCGCTTTGTGAATAACCCAAGCTCTAAATCCAATAAAATTTGCTTGCACATGCGTATATTTGCTACTGCAGAATAATGAATTTTATCTAATTGGCATGTATTTAATATATTTCATTAACTTAAAATTCTTCCAAACTCTTAAACGATGAACATGTTGTTACTTATTCATTTATTATGACTGTTACAGTAATGTGTTGCATTTCGAAATTCACATATTTGACCTAGATACGACAACCGTTTATGCTGGCTGTTCAAAACTCCCCCTGAAAAATCACAGTGCCAGTCGTTTGCTTCTTTAAAAACTAGGGAGGTTGATGGAAGAGCCTACACAAACGCTCTACACTTATACAAATCGAACATAGAAATTACCTTAATTGTCCTAATCAGATTCGAAATAATTAGTTTCATGCAGTTGTATTTTTCGCCTCTTTTACCCAAAATTATTTAAGAAATAATTGATGCCAGCTATACTTTATTGTAGTCAGTTTAACATGGGTAGGCATTATACTCGTGTTATTTTAGCCCTCACTATCGCTCGGGTAAAAATAATCAAGAATATATAATGCCTACCCATGTTAAAACTACAATAAAGTATAGCTTGCATCAATTATTTCTTAAATAATTTTGGGTAAAAGAGGCGGAAAATACAACTGCATGAAACGTACGATGATCTTTAATCAATAACCATGAAAACGTCAAATTTTAAATTCAATAAATGCATGTATATTGACTTCAAAATTGTAATGTTAGTTAATTCCAGATATTTTTATCCAGATTTAAAATATTCCACATTTAAAATTCAATTAGGCAAGATCAATAATTTAATATACCAAAGATGTCACTGGCAAAGTTGAAAATGCAACGTTTCTTCTACATGTATCAATAGAATAAGAGACTGGATATTTGGGAATGTGTCAAAGAAGGGACAACCCGACCAAAGAGTAGAAAACAGCCCAAAGCCAACTATAGGCCTTTGATGCAGCGAGAAAATCCCGTCTTTAGCTAGCCACAAAAAAAAACAATAATGTTTTGCTATAGTAAAACAAAATGAACGCTGAATCAATTGAATTAACCATAAAAGAAAAATACCACACAAGACTAAAAAAGGTTAGATGGTACGGACTTTCTTCAGACGTTAAAATGAGGTGGAGTTAATCTTGTTTTATTAGATCTTAAACTTCTCCCTTATACATCTAGCCATGCGACATACCAGAAAAGGGGAGCGACAAGAGATAGTTTTTTAATTAGATTGTGATTTGATATTGTTATATGTTAGTTTATATGTATGTATGTTTGTTGTTTTATCTATGTTTATAATCGAGTTTATGTTCCTCATATAGTTGTTTGTACAAGTATAATATATATAAAATAAAGAAAAAATTCCTTGTGAGATGTAACGAATGCTGTTATAAGTAAGACTTGTTTTTTGTTTTTTGTATGTTTTTATACGACCGCAAAAATTTTAATTTTTTGGTCGTATATTGCTATCACGTTGGCGTAGTCGTCGTCGTCGTCGGCGTCGTCGTCGTCGTCGTCGTCGTCGTCCGAATACTTTTAGTTTTCGCACTCTAACTCTAGTAAAAGTGAATAGAAATCAATGAAATTTTAACACAAGGTTTATGACCACAAAAGGAAGGTTGGGATTGATTTTGGGAATTTTGGTCCCAACATTTTAGGAATAAGGGGCCAAAAAGGGCCCAAATAAGCATTTTCTTGGTTTTCGCACTATAACTTTAGTTTAAGTGAATAGAAATCTATGAAATTTTGACACAAGGTTTATGACCACAAAAGGAAGGTTGGGATTGATTTTGGGAGTTTTGATCCCAACAGTTTAGGAATTAAGGGCCAAAAAAGGGCCCAAATAAGCATTATTCTTGGTTTTCGAACAATAACTTTAGTATAAGTAAATAGAAATCAATAAAATTTTAACACAATGTTTATGACCACAAAAGGAAGGTTGGGATTGATTTTGGGAGTTTTGATCCTAACAGTTTAGGAATAAGGGGCCCAAAGGGTCCAAAATTGAACTTTGTGTGATTTCATCAAAAATTGAATAATTGGGGTTCTTTGATATGCCGAATCGAACTATGTATGTAGATTCTTAATTTTTGGTCCCGTTTTCAAATTGGTCTACATTAAAGTCCAAAGGGTCCAAAATTAAACTTAGTTTGATTTGAACAAAAATTGAATCCTTGGGGTTCTTTGATATGCTGAATTTAAAAATGTACTTAGATTTTTAATTATTGGCCTAGTTTTCAAGTTGGTCCAAATGGGGTTCCAAAATTAAACTTTGTTTGATTTCATCAAAAATTGAATAAATGGGTTCTTTGATATGCCAAATCTAACTGTGTATGTAGATTCTTAATTTTTGGTCCAGTTTTCAAATTGGTCTACATTAAGGTCCAAAGGGTCCAAAATTAAACTAAGTTTGATTTTAACAAAAATTAAATTCTTTGGCTTATTTGATATGCTTTATCTAAATATGTACTTTGATTTTTGATTATGGGCCCAGTTTTCAAGTTGGTCCAAATCAGGATTCCATATCAAGTATTGTGCAATAGCAAGACATTTTCAATTGCACAGTATTGCACAATAGCAAGAAATATCTAATTGCACAATATTGTGCAATAGCAATTAATTTTCAATTGGAGTTATTTTTCTTTGTATAGAATAGTAGTTGATAATATATGTTGGAAATTTGCCAGACATGACTATGATGTCATTTTCTATTTTTATTTGCCAATAACTTTATGTAAATAACTTCATTGGAAATTTGCCAATATAAAATGTTGCTGATGAAGTTTATTTATTGTTTTATACAATAAACAATGTATATTCACCTTTACTACCAACCAATCTTTACCATTCAGTGATAACAAGCACTTTAATTTACATTTTAATATTTTATGATGTATTTAAAAGAGTAGTTATTGTTGCAAACTCCATTAGAAATTTGAATTGATATCAGTTTTGGAAAAAGGGAAACGGGGATGTGAAAAAAAGGGGGGGGGGGTTAAATTTTTCTCATTTCAGATTTCATAAATAAAAAGAAAATTTCTTCAAACATTTTTTTGAGAGGATTAATATTCAACAGCATAGTGAATTGCTCAAAGGCAAAACAAACCTTTTAAGTTCATTAGACCACATTCATTCTGTGTCAGAAACCTATGCTGTGTCAACTATTTAATTTTAGATTTAAAAAGTTTGAAGAAGAAATCTTTAATTGATTTGTAAAATCTTGACATTTGTTTTGTGTAAAAAAAAAACCATGTAATGTCAAAAATTTAATCACAATCCAAATTCAGAGATGTATCACGCTTGAATGTTTTGTCCATACTTGCCCCAACTGTTCAGGGTTCGACCTCTGCGGTCGTATAAAGCTGCGCCCTGCGGAGCACCTGGTTATTTGCTGTTGCCAAAATTCCAAATTTCTGTGATTGGTTTTCTCTTCTTTTCCAAATTTACGGATCATTCTACATTGAAATACGTATAATTTGGGTATATCATAATTTAAATTTAACGTTTGTTCGTTGTTTTTTGTTGTTGTTGATGTTGTACCCTTTTAGACTTGTTATATATATTATATTTTGTAGTGAACTGTATAATAATTATATGATCCATCGCCCATTAAAATTCATCGTTGGGTATTATTCAGTCATTTTATAATTTACAAATGTATATATTTCAGAAATAAGTATAATAGTTTTCATTGTTTTTGCTGGACACATACTTTAAAAAAAATCTGAAGGTCTTTCCATACATACACTTTTTTCCAGAGTGTTGAGCTTGGTCCTCAAAATGGAGTTATTTTTATAAACATGACTGTGTTTGAATCGAAATGAATAATTACAATAATGTATGATGACTATGTTTTTTGCGTAGTGTTTATTCTTGATGACTCATTAGTAGAAAACAAACCAACAACACCAGGTAAATAACGAAAAACTACCAAAAGACAATAGACAGTATACAAAACACAACATAAAAAACTACAGACTGAACAACGTGAATAAAGCAAGAAAAAACAAAACAAAACAACAACATGTGAACTTCAATTTAATCCCTTAGCTACAGATGGATTCCGCGTGCATTGTGCGTGTTCATTTATTCAAAGGAAAATAATGTCAACATTGGAAGTGAAACAAAGGCAAATCATTTGATAGAATTGATTCGATCCACAACACAAAAAAATCATTCTTATACTAGTAAAAACGATGATTAACATATACTTTTTATCTATGACATGAAACAAACAGACCTATATAGAAACATCCAAAATGCACGAGTCTGATATCTATTCATTTCTATTAATGTTTATATCGCTTACATGGTAATCGGAGGTCACATCAAAAGTTCATTAGATGGCGTCTACACTAAACCACACACGAAACGAAGCTACACAGTATCGAGCTCATTCCCGGTATATTGTTTATTTTTGACTTTTTATAATTTGGATAAATATTTTACATTGTTATAATTCAAATATGAGAATTTTAGTCAAATCGGTATACATAAATTTGACAGCTAGTGCCCCTTTAATAAGGTATCTGATTGTTGTTCAACGTTGCGTTTCATTACATACGACTAGTTCATTCGATTAAAATGACAATATTGACTTCGTATCATATCAAGTCCAATCCTTTGTTTCTTTAAATTACAGTCATATTCACTTATTATAAACCAGGAGTGAAATTCATCATGTGGTAAAGTAAGTAATCATAAATATATATCTAATGAAATAACCTTAACAATTAAAAACAAAAACAAACATTCACTGTTTTGATTATGAACATAAAAGAGGGACGAAAGATACCAAAGGGACAGTCAAACTCATAAATCTAAAACAAACTGACAACGCCATGGCTAAAAATGAAAAAGACAAACAGAAAAACAATAGCACACACGACACAACATAGAAAACTAAAGAATAAACAACACGAACCCCACCAAAAACTAGGGGTGATCTCAGGTGCCCCGGAAGGGTAAGCAGATCCCGCTCCACATGTGGCACCCGTCGTGTTGCCTATGTGATTACAAATCCGGTAAATAGTCCAATTCGGCAGGTCACATTCACGAAAGGGAAGAGGGTTGTAGTTACGACGCAAGGAACACATCCGATATCATTTGTGAAACGGTTATATCATAACGGTCAACCAACTCGTGATGGCGTCCGTAAAATTTACGAAGGGATGATTTCAACTTCACCATTTGGAACTCTTGTTTTAATAGCTTCCTTGTGAGTAGTAACCCTCTATCAAGAAAATCATGACAGGAAATGCAAGCACGGGAATATCGTATCAATTGGGAGATATATACCCCGTGTGCAGGTGCTGCTGGAATGTTGCTACTTAGAAATGGAAAGTTCACAATTGGAAAGCTGAAATCATCTCTTTTGTCGTAAAGTTTTGTTTTCAACCGACCCTCATTGTCAATTTCTAGATGTAAGTCAAGATATGAAGCCGGCATAACTGTAGTATCCTTTATCTCCAATTCGATGAGATAGATGCGTTCCACATAGTCACCAAATTTTGAATTGTTTAGTGAAAGAACGTCATCTATATAGCGGAAAGTAGAGTTAAAGGATATTGCTAACTTCTTATCTTTCTTCCTCAGAAGTTCCTGTATGAAGTCAGCCTCATAATAATAAAGAAACAAGTCGGCAAGTAGAGGAGCACAGTTTGTTCCCATTGGGATGCCGACAGTCTGTTGAAAAACACGTCCTCCGAACGTTACAAATATGTGATAACTTGTGATAGTAATCGAACAAAAAATAATCAAGATGTCTACATCGAGTCGGCAATAATATAGAATAAGCTTAAGTAAGTGTTTTGCAAATTTTCAAGCTCCAAAACGCCAATTGTTCAGGTGACTTGTGAAAAATAAGTAATATATAGCTTAATCATTGTTGATATAGATCATGGTTGTCTAAAATTGGTACATAGCTTCTGATTTCAAATATTAAAACTTTCGTTGAGCTGTCACAATTCTCGTAAGTAGTCATATCATAGTGGTATCAACTTTGAAGTTATTAAAACGACTAATGTCTATATCTAATGTACATTACGGGAATAGTTACACTTTCTAGAAGATTTGTTATACATGTTATAGTTATGGATTTTGAATGAAATCTGATTGCATCTATTTTCTGTATTTAAATTGATACCTTAATAACATAAAAAATTTAAACGCCATGTATTACACACATTATATTGATTTTTTTTAGATTCCTAATGAACTATAAGTGAATTTAAAAAAAAAGGTGAACAAATAATGGTCAGTACAAAAGAAAAAGAAGAAATCACATACAGCATTTTAAAATGCACCATGGGGTCATTAAAATTTTAACAAAGGTCTCTTTATTCTTTTTAGCATGGTTTCACGTAAAGGTTCTCAAGCAGGCAATGAACTTTCACTCTGGTTCTATCAGTATTGCTGTAGAGTCATCGGTGATAGGAAAGTAGTGAGAACCAAGAGACAAATTTGTAGTGCAATACAACACGTAATGAATTTGGATAAACGATTTATCACAAGTATTAGTGGCAGCACCGCAGAAGGTTTAGGTCTCAAGGGCAGTGATTATGACACGATGCTGATAATAAATACATTATTTCATGTTTATGAAAATGAATCCGATATAAATACTAAAAGTAAATTAATACCATTAACAATGATGACGGATGGAATTAAAACTGGCTATACAAGAATAAAATTAATGGACCAATCCAGATCAAAAGAATGTCGACACTATCTAATAAGTATAGGAGAGGAGGAATTTTTCTCCAGTAAAAAGTTTCTGGAACATTATTTGACTCCCAATTATATTACTCATGGGCCATGCCGGTCGGATCCCGGTGGATTATTTGATAGTGCTATATGTCTTAAGTGCGACAAATGGATAGCATGTGCTCAACCATGGATACGTAGATCACGCACATCATGGCCACCTGTCAATTTGGTTAATTCAATAGTAAATTATGGTATTCAGCTTGCACCAGTTGGATGTAAAGGGTCTGCGACGAGTAACATAGAATGGCGATTATCGTTTGCGGTTGCAGAAAAACATCTTATCTTTTCTCTTTTGCATAATCAAATACTGTGTTATGGATTACTTAAAATCCTTTTAAAAGATGTAAAGGAGTTGGGTTATATGGACCGTTTGTGTTCATATTTCCTGAAAACTATTATACTCTGGCTATCAGAAGAAGTCGAACAATCAAAATGGGAAAAAGAAAACTTCATACGGTGCTTTATGGCCTGTTTACAACGATTAATATATTGTGTTAAATACGAAGCATGTGTGCATTACTTTATCCCCGACAATAACATGTTTGAAGGAAGATTTCGTGATTGTGACAAGAAAACGTTATTTTCAACCCTCACAAACATTTATAACATTGGCTGGGAATATTTTTTTCAAAAGGAAACATTTGGTGAGTTTTCAAATAACCTGGTCTGCTCTCGGTCTTCAATGATTTATCCGAAAACATGTTTATCGGTGTCACCTTTACAATACATGACATACATTTCAGTTTTACATTACTATAAATTCAACCCAGAACAAGTTATAAAATGTATAACCAATGCTGTAAATGGTACTTTACATCTACCTGGTAGGCAAATATTTATCGTTCTTCTGTCAATTATGAATCAAAGAAGGGCCCAGGAAACCCATTTACTTAAAGACTATTTAGAAGAAAACAACAAATCGGTTTATAGACAACATAAGCTACGCATGCATTATTTACTACAGGGAACCAACCACGACGCTGTGTCTGGGTGGTCATTGCTTGCGTCGTACTTTTACTTCATCAAACAGTACGACAATTGTATGAATGTTATCAAAATTTGTTTACTCAAGTGCACAGTTGATAAAATTCATGTACCATCTTTCCCCAAAATCATTTCGGAAAGTATATTTCAGAATCACACGAATTGCAATAAAAGGTATAGATTTCTCACGGCGTGTCGGGAATGCACCATTTGGCCTACAATATTGCAGAAGAGATCGCGCTTTTTACTTACAGAGCTAAAACCTTGGATCGATGAATATCCGGCAATAATTTTTCCAACTCCTGTCTTCCTTAATTTCCTGTATTTTCTCTGTTTACATCAACGTGGTGATCTTAGTAGACGAACACTAGCTTATTGTGAACTCAAAGCAGTCGTATTAGCAAACCATACAGAATTTCCAAACTGTTTGCAAACAAACAACGCAAAAATTCTTTTTCGAAAAGCCGAAATTATGTTAAAATATAGCAGACAATATATTGAATCACAAACACTGTTTTTTTCACTTTTGTATAAACTGCTGTCTAACAGTATAACTTTTGTTTGACCTTTCGAACTCACAATATTTCGTGTAGCTTGTCACAATCAATGTATGAATTTTTTTTCTTGTTTTCTAGGTTGTTTTTTTTTTTAAAGTTTATATCAATAAATAAACATACCAGAAAATGAGAGCGACGAGAGGTGATAGGTTTTTAATTTGATTGCGATTTAATATTGTTATATTTTGGTGTATATGCATGTTTGTTGTTGTGTCTATGTTTATATTTGCGTTTATGTTCCTCATAGTTGTTTGTAGAAGTATAATATAAAATAAAAAAATCTTTGGGAGATGTAACATGTGTAATGAATGCTGTAAGTTAGACTTGCTTTTTTTTGTTTTTTTGTTTTGTTTTGCTAGCTGATGCCAAAATTCCAAATTTCGTAAGTTGAAAACAAACTGACAACACCAGGTAAATAACAAAAAACGACATAAAGACAAACGACAGTATTTAATACACAACATGAAAAACTACAGACTGAACAACGTGAATAAGGCAAGAAAAGAAAAAGTACCCAACAACATGTGAACTTCAATTTAACCCTTTAGCTACAGATGGATTCCGCATGCATTGTGTGTGTTCACTTATTCAAAGGAAAAGAATGTCTACATTGAAAGTGAACAATTTAAAGATAAATCATTTGATTGAATTGATTAGATCCACAAAATATCATTCTTATACAGGTAAAAACGACGATTTACATATAAATTTAATATAATATGAGACAAACAGACTCTAGAAAAATCCAAATGCACGAGTCTGATATCTTTTTATATCTATTAATGTTTATATCGCTTATATGGTTATCGGAGGTTTACTCGACGGTTAACTAGATGGCGTCTACACTAAAATACACGCAAAACGAAGCTATATATTATCGAGCTAATTCCAGGTATATTGTTTATTTTTGACTTTTTATAATTTGGATAAATGTTTTACATTGTTATAATTCAAATATGAGAATTTTAGTCAAATCGGTGCCACTTGCATAAGGTATAGGATTGTTGTTTAATGTTGCGTTTCATTACATACGACCTATATTCGAATATTCGATTGATATGACAATATTGACTTCGTATCATATTAACTCTAACCCTTTGTCTCATTTGAATTAAGGTCATATTCACTAGTTATAATCCAGGAGTGAAACTTGTATGGTAAAGTAAGTTAATCATAGATATTTTATGAAATAAGCTTCGAAGTAAAAAAAGGATAATTTAGATTAGGCATTTGGAACGTTTGGTGATAGTAATAGAATAAAAATTACCAAATAATCAATAGATATACTTCGAGTCTGCAATAATATCGAATATGTGTTTTCGCTAAATTTCAAGCTCCAAATCACCAAGTGTTCAGATGACTTGTTGAAAAGGAATCGAAGGGAACATTTTTTACAGCGCTGTTGCATTATTTATATACAGTTACTTCTCTTTGTACATAAGCATGTTGCAAATATTTTATTTGGTTTTCTGTTTTAATATCATGCTTTGTTGGATTTGTTTTGTTTATTTATGACTATAGATCTGACTTTTCCTGTCAAAACAAAATCATTGCGCATACTTAAGTAATCATTTGTGTTATTCATATAGATAAGTAACTCTATATAACGTATAGCTTGATCATTGTTGTCTAAAATTGGTGCATAGCTTCTGTATTTTTATGTGGGACTTTCGGTTATCTTCAATTCTATTATTTAGATTTCTTTTTTGACTGATATAATTGTTCAATTATTAAAATCATCCTGCAGTGTTGTTTTTTAATAAACAAATATTGCGTGGTAAAGAAGTTCTGACAAAGCCAGTGCTAGGAGCCGTCTTGCACTTGCAGGGATATGAGAGTTTATACCCAACATCGAAAGCCCCGATGTGACTTTGAGATGAAAAACATCTTTGATTAATGTCCACTAATCTTTCTTTTCCAACACTCTTTTATGTTAACAATTATTAACACAATCAATATATTATATGAAAGTGAAGAAAAAAAACCCTTTACTGTTTGTCGTTAAAAAGGTTCATTATGAATTCTGCTTGACACAAAAAAGAAAACATAAACAATTCGGAGACAGTTATTACCTATAGAAATGAGACGACTATATATAATTTACATTGAGATAGTTAATTATCTCTTTCTATTATTCTGCAAAAGGCAATTTGTTTTAATAAAACGGGAAAAGTTACACTTTCTAGAAGATGTTTTATCGTTATGGATTTGGAACGATTTTTAAATTGATACACTATTAAAACAAAAGTGCGAACGCCATGCATCACCCACGTTATTCTTATTTATTTTTATTTCTAATGAACTATAGGTGATTATATTAAAAAAAAGCCGTAAAAATATTGGTCCGTACAAAAGAAAAAGAAGATATCACATACAGCATTTTAAAATGCATCATGTGGTCATGAAAATTTTAACAAATATCTCTTTATTCTTTTTAGCATGGTTTCACGTAAAGGTTCTCAAGCAGGCAACGAACTTTCTATTCAGTTCTATCAGTATTGCTGTAGGGTCATTGTTGAAAAGAAAGTTGTGAAGACAAAGAGATAAATTTGTAATGCAATGGATCGTGTAGTAAACTTGGATAAAAGATTTATCATTCGTATTGGTGGCAGCACTGCGGAAGGTTTAGGCCTCAGGAGAAGTGATTATGACATTTGTTTAATATCAAATACCGGTACTTTATATCATATTTATGAACATGATGCTGATATAAATACTAAAAGGAAATTAATTCCATTGATATTGAAGACGGATGACACAAAACCTGGCTATACGAAAATGAAATTAATGGACAAATCAAGGGGAAAAGAATGTAGAGACTAGTAAAATGTTTAGGGAACATGGATCGGTTCCCAATTTCATAATTAATGGGCCATGTCATTCTGATCCAAGTGGATTATTTGATTGTGCTACATGTTTAAAATGCGATAAATGGATCTCATGTGCTCAGCCATGGATAAGCAGATCACGCACAATATGGCCTCCTATCAATTTAGTTAAATCTTTAGTAAATGACGGTGTTCAGTTTGTACCTATAGGATATAAAGGATCTCCGACCAAGAATATAGAATGGCGTATATCATTTGCAGTTGCAGAGAAGCAACTTATTTGTTCCCTCTTCCATAATCAAATACTGTGTTATGGATTACTTAAAGTCTTATTGAAAGATGTTGTAGAATTGGGTTATATGAAACGTTTATGTTCATATTTCATTAAAACGATAATACTATGGCTATCTGAGGAGGTCGAACAATCAAAATGGAAGAAAAAAAACTTCGTACAGTGCTTTATGATCTGCTTACGACGGTTAATATATTGTGTGGAATATAAAACTTGTGCGCATTACTTTATCCCCTAACATAACATGTTTGAATGAAGATTTCCTGATCGGGAGCAAGCAATTCTTCTGTCAACCCTCACACGTATCCATGACTTTGGCTGGCAATATTTGTTTCATACCAAAACATTTAGCGAGTTTTCACAAAATCTGATCTGCCCTCGGTCTTTAATTTGTTATCCTAGTTTATGTTTATCTGCATCACCTTTACAGTACCTGTTTTATATTTCAACCCTACATCATCAAATATTAAACCAAGAACAAGTTAGGAAATGCATAACCAATGCCGTATATGGTTGTTTATATTTACTGGGTGGCCAGATATATATCATACTTCTGTCAATACTGAACCAAAGGGCAGCCCTTGTAACAGATTTACGTCAAAACAATTTGAATGGAAACAAATAATTTTATAGACAACATAAGCTACGAATGCATTATTTAATACAGGGAACAAATCATGACCCTGTTTCCGGCTGGTTATTGTTAGTATCGTATTTTTACCTCATCAAACAGTATAACAATTGCGTTTTTGTAATTGAAAATTGCTCATTGAAGTGCACAGTTGAAAAGATTAGTGTACCATCGTTCTACGAAATACTTTCGGAAAGTATATTTCAGAATCATATGAATTGCAGCAAAAAGAATGGATTTCTCACGGCATGTAAGCAGTGCACAATTTGGTCCCCTATGTTTCAGAAAGAGTCGTGTCTTTTACCTACGGAGTTAAAACCTTGGGTCGACGAATGTCTGAGTACTAGTATCATTTTTCCAACTGTCGCCTTCGCCCAATACCTACGTTTTCTCTGTTTACATCATGTAAATGACCTCACAGGAAAACAACAGGCTTTTATTGATCTGAGAGCAAGTGTATTAGAATTCCGTAAGGAATCTTCTAACATTGAAGGTTCGCAAACAACCAATGTAAACATCCTTTATCGCAAAGCCAAACAACTTAATAAGTTGCAAAAAAGTGTAATGAATTACCGATAGCTTTTTTATATAAGTTGCTGTTGATTTTGTTGAAATAAATGCGATTCAAACACTATAATTTCGTGTACTTATATCGTGTTTATCATTACTGTATGAAAATGCTGCTATCGATTGTGTCGATGATATTTCTTCAAATTTGTGTTTCAATAAAATTGAGAATGGAAATGGGGAATGTATCAAAGAGACAACAACCCGACCATAGAAAAAACAACAACAGAAGGTCACCAACATGTCTTCAATGTAACGAGAAATTCCCGCACTCGGAGGCGTCCTTCAGCTGGCCCCTAAACAAATATATACTAGTTCAGTGATTATGAACGCCATACTAATTTCCAAATTGTACACAAGAAACTAAAATTAAAATGATACAAGACTAACAAAGACCAGAGGCTCCTGACTTGGGACAGGCGCAAAAATGCGGCGGGGTTAAACATGTTTATGAGATCTCAACCCTTCCCCTATACCTCTAGCCAATGTAGAAAAGTAAACGCATAACAAAACGTACATTTAAAATTCAATTCAAGAGAAGTCCGAGTCTGATGTCAGAAGATGTAACCAAAGAAAATAAACAAAATGACAATTATACATAAATAAAAACAGACTACTAGCAATTAACTGACATGCCAGCTCCAGACTTCAATTTAACTGATTGAAAGATTATGATTTCATCATATGAATATCAGGCACAATCCTTCCCGTTAGGGGTTTAGTATCATACCATCATAACATATATGAGAAGAACATAACCCGTATCATGCCAACAACTGGGTTTTGAATAAATGTGTTTAGTTCCGATGCAAAGACTCTATAAGTGAATCAATATTAACGCCAAAATATGCAATCTTTAATGATCTGACAACAGTATCGTAACTATATCCCTTCTTAATAAGTCTATTTAAAGGTTTAGTTAGTTTCTGTGGTGAAAACTGACATTTTTGTGCTTTAATAAGGAATATTTCCATAAAAAATTGGATGTGAAATACCTAAACGTATAAGAAGTCTGCATGTTGAGCTATATTTACGAATGATGTCCTTCAATAAATGCATTCTATTATATCAAAGAATATGCAGTTTGTACTATACATACATGATTTTATTGACAACATGACAAGCAAAATGTCAAAATCCCATATTTACAGATTACCGGTAAATAATGACAACAATTATGAATAGAGACAACCGAGCAAATATCCCCCGTCCCACCAAAAAAGGAAGAAAATAATGTGGTTCAAACGTATAAAGAATAATTGTGGAAAAAACAACCTAAGTAATAAAATACGATTTTTCCTCTGAGTTCAGTATTTTTGTGATTTTACTTTATACTGCTTACATAAAAAGGATATCATACAAAATTACGAGAAAAACCACAACTACACAACATCAGTGCAAAATTAGTGTGACAGTTATACTTGTGTCTGTTTGTACATCTAACAAAATTAAACTTAAAATCTTGAAAATAGAAACCGATAGATGTATCAGATGCTCATGATTATCAATATATCTAGACCTCAATATGCAACTCCAACCAATCTGAAACCAAAGCGTATGTCGCAAAATTACTAAAAAAAAATTATTACTAGTTGTTAGAGTTAAACGAAATTAATTCTCTGCAACATGAAAACCAGATTCAGGATAGAACTTTTTGTCGATTTCAACAGTTCCTAGCAGCTATGCAATATACTTGCAATGTGTATTGTTTTTACGTTGTAGTTTTGGTGTCATGGAATAGAAGTTCCGATTAGTTTTAAGCACAATGGGGAAAAAAAAACATTGTTATATAATTTCTACCGGAAGAAATAATGCATTATTGTTTTAGGATATTTAAGGGTATAGAATATTTCTTCCAACAAGAACAGCCATTTTAACATTGTTAATAGCAAAGGAACTTGTGTAAGGAGGAACACATTATCATCAGTGGTGTGAAATGTAACTTTCCTATTTTGGTGTGTTTATTTTATGTGTAACTTCATAACAAAGGTATACAGATATAAAATGTTGAAATATGATTTAACTGTAGAGTTGAGAAGATTTCATATGAATTATCGTCCTGGACAAATTTGCCTGTAATATGGCCAAAGCATATTTTTCTCCAGTAAAAAGTTTCGGAAACATGGATCGATTCCTAATTTCATAATTAATGGTCACTGTTATTCTGATCCAAGTGGATTATTTGATTGTGCTACATGTTTAAGGTAGCACAATACAAAGATTTTTTTAATTCCAATCACTAACCTTTGAAATGCTGTAACTTTCTTATGAATGCATAGAAAATAACAAAAGAGGTATATATAGATAGATAAAAGATAAATCTTTTAAATGAATGCAATATTTTTATTATGCAATCATTATGTAATCAATTATTATTATATATGTAATTAGTGGCAAAATGTGGGTAAGTTCACTTGAATGAATTTAGCTCTATCATCTTTTTAACTATACAGAAAATTTTAACGAAATCTTAATCAACACATCATGGGCTTCAAAAGGGTGTCTCAGATTGTCTCTATGGTATTCCATTCTCTCATAAATCTCTAATTAGTGTAAACATCCTAACCACATAAAAGAAGATAATGTTTAATTAGGTGTAAAATTTGTTCTATACATTCTATCTAAAATCTGAGACACCCTTTTGTAGATAATGGCTATAAGAACAACATATAATAAAATCGACCCTCTAGGGATACCTATGAAGAAGCTAATTTCATTTGAAAGTGGAAATTTGGTGAAAAATATTTGAGACACAGTTAATATTATAATTGGTTACATAATTGTTGCATAATACTAACATTGCATTAATTTGAAAGAGTAATCTGTTAGCTATCCAAAACTACCACTTTTATAAATTTTCAAGCATTATTAAGAAAGTTACAGCATTTTAAAACTTGGGAGTTGGAGTTATAAAATCTTTGTATTGTGCTACCTTAAAATGCGATGAATGGATCTCATGTGCTCAGCCATTGATAAGCAGATCACGCACAGTATGGCCTCCTATCAATTTGGTTAAATCTGTAGTAAATGATGGTGTTCAGTTTGTACCTGTATGATGTAAAGGGTCCTCGACCAAGAACTTAGAATGGGCATGTATCATTTGCAGTTGCAGAGAAGCAACTTATTTGTTCCCTTTTCCATAATCAAATACTGTGTTATGGATTACTTAGAATCTTATTGAAATATATTGCGGAAATGGGTTATATGGACCGTTTATGTTCATATTTCCTAAAAACAATTATGCTCTGGCTATCAGAAGAAGTCTAACAATCAAAATGGAGAAAAAAAATTTCATACAGTGCTTTATGATCTGCTAACGACGGTTAATCTCTTGTGTGGAATATAAAACTTATGCGCATTACTTTGTTTAAAATGGTTATCCAAGTGCACAGTTGAAACAAATCGTGTACCATCGTCCACCGACGTCACCTCGGAAAGTATATTTCAGACAGAATCGTGCCTTTTACCTACAGTGCTAAAACCTTGGATCTATGAACATCCGACTATTTTTTTTCCAACTGTATCTTTTGTTCATTACCTGCATTTTCTCTGTTTACATCATCGTAATGACGTCATAGGAAAACAAGAGGCTTTTCTTGAACTCGAAGCAAGAGTTTCAGAATACCTTGCTGGTAATCCAAACAGTAAATGTTCTCATTCAATAAATGTGGAAATTCTTTTTCGCAAAGCCAAAACAATTGATAAGTTGCAAAAAGTGTAATGACTTATCAATACTTTATTTTACTTTAGTATAAACTGCCGTAAACATTTCTTACAGGTGTTTTTTTTGTGTGTGTAACTTGTATGTTACAGTGTATATCTGCTTAATTGTTTTCTAGATATACACAGATAAATGGTTTAATTTGTAAAAATAAATGAGTTCAACGATATAAAAAAATAATGGGTTTGTATAAGACGTTAACAGTCAGAACTGACAGCGTGACAAGGAAAGCTAGACATTTATGGACGAATACAATACTAGTACAAAATTATTAGGAAAGTTTTTACAATGAACAAAGTAAATCGTAAGTTTGAATTCCATAGATTAAAACTGACGAGGAAAGGTAACACACGGCCAGCGAAAGCTCTTTTTATGACAGCCCAGGTGGTCGTGTGGTCTAGCGAGACGGCTGCAGTGCAGGCAATTTGGTGTCACGATATCACAGTAGCATGGGTTCGAATCCCGGCGAGGGAAGAACCAAAAATTTGCGAAAGCAAATTTACAGATCTAACATTGTTGGGTTGATGTTTAGACGAGTTGTATATACATTAGGTACACAGCCATGTATCACCATCATTGATGGCGATCCGATGGATACATCTGTTGTAGAGTTGTCACTGACTCAGACGTACTTATAAATATAATTATTTTCTGTGACTGTATATTACATTAATTTGTAGGATCCTTTACTATAGATAATTTAGCTGATCTGTAACAATAACATCTTCATGCCTTATATATCATGTACTGTAGTACGCCGCTAGATTAAAACTGACGAGGAAAGGTAACACACGGCCAGCGAAAGCTCTTTTTTTGAGAGCCCAGGTGGTCGTGTGGTCTAGCGGGACGGCTGCAGTGCAGGCGATTTGGTGTCACGATATTACATTAGCATGGGTTCGAATCCCGGCGAGGGAAGAACCAAAAATTTGCGAAAGCAAATTTACAGATCTAACATTGTTGGGTTGATGTTTAGACGAGTTGTATATACATTATGTACACATCCATGTATCACCATCATTGATGGCGATCCGATGGATACATCTGTTGTAGAGTTGTCACTGACTCAGACGTACTTATAAATATAATTATTTTCTGTGACTGTATATTACATTAATTTGTAGGATCCTTTACTATAGATAATTTAGCTGATCTGTAACAATAACATCTTCATGCCTTATATATCATGTACTGTAGTACGCCGCTAGATTAAAACTGACGAGGAAAGGTAACACACGGCCAGCGAAAGCTCTTTTTTTGAGAGCCCAGGTGGTCGTGTGGTCTAGCGGGACGGCTGCAGTGCAGGCGATTTGGTGTCACGATATCACAGTAGCATGGGTTCGAATCCCGGCGAGGGAAGAACCAAAAATTTGCGAAAGCAAATTTACAGATCTAACATTGTTGGGTTAATGTTTAGACGAGTTGTATATACATTATGTACACAGCCATGTATCACCATCATTGATGGCGATCCGATGGATACATCTGTTGTAGAGTTGTCACTGACTCAGACGTACTTATATATATATATATATATCTGTTTGTTCGTGACCTAGCAGTTACATGATGTCTTAAACTATTTCATCATGTTATTGTCCTTATAGGGTTTTAATTGGGACATTCTGTTTTATCCAATTTAAAATTTAGAATGGAAATTTGGAATGTGTTAAAGAGACAACAACCCGACCAAAGAGCAGAAATCTTCCGAAGAACACTAATTTGGCTTTTTTTATATTGTTTAAAACGTTGTATAATTTGGCCTTCAAACTACGAATCATAAACTGGGTTACAATCCTTGATTAAACAGAAGGAACACATGGTAAGCCGACTAACAAAAGCTATTCTTACGATGCTTTTATGATCAATTATCGTAGGTCAGTTGTGTAAGTAGTGTTGGTGTTAAGAAGATAAAGCTCAAATCCAGGTTTTGAAACATTTCACAAAAGCAGTAGGGTTGGTAATTCACACAGACAGATACCTTAATTTTGAGTTATTCGAGCATTCCTTTCATGTACATACGAAAAGGTGGTATGATTATATATGAGACAACTCTCCATCAGAAATCAAATGACATAGAAATTTACAACAACCTTATGTCACTGTACAGCCTTCAGCAACGATACAAACTTACATCAAATGCACCGAACAGATTAAACCAGAAAAAAATCTAAGGACCTAAATTATGTGCAAAACAATGAACAAAAACAAATATGATATTCAGTTGACAAGCACCTGAATAACAACCAGGCTCCTTATAACTTGGGACAGACACGTACAAAGGTGTAGGGGTTAAACCAGTTTGCTGGCGCCAAACCCTCTAATCTTGGACAGTTGTGTAACGGTACAAGATAATACCTAAAAACACAGTTGAAAAGGATTGAATAATCAGATCGATATACAGCTGAAAACATACAAAAACACAGACTAGACATGACAGAGTATTTATACATCATCCCATCAAAAAGACACTTAGTACAGGTCGAGGGTAATCGCAGTCACTGGCAGCTTGTTCAAAGCCAATAACAACTGATAAAAAAATGTGCATCTAAGATACCGTTATTTTCGCGGGTGTAAAATTTCGCGATTTTTATTGAATAAGGTAAACGAAATATTTTGGCGGTTAACATTTTGATGGATTCCTTTGCATGTAATTTTTAAATTAGAGGAATTTATTTTGGCGATTTTGTTCTATTCGCGAAAAAAGCGAAAGTTTACACCCTGCGAAAATAACCCGCTATACGGTATATCAATCAGTACACATCAAACATCCAATGAATTGAGTGTGAAGACAGCAATAACAGTCATAGAAAAACATGAAGTTGCGCAACGCCTAGATACATGTATCGACAGATTGTAGAGCTATGAATGTGCATATGGGTATACCAATAATATTTAATTTAGATTTAATTTACAGATAGAAAAACCAATATCTATACGTATAAAATAATATTAAAAGATCTAGATACAGCGTTTACATTAACCTACTCAAATTGCACATACCGGTTTCAAAACCACAACCGAAAAGCTTGCAAATACGAAGCCATAAATATATAAACAATGTACACATTAATATAAATCACATTTAGGAATAATGTTGCAATTCATTTCGATGATTGTATAATGCCTGGTTGATGCCTAACCAGATGTCCTAAAACTTCACAGAATATTTTTTAAAATGATTTTTTTTCTTTCTGTAGACACACATTTTTCTCTCTAGAAAAATTAGTAAAACTGGTAGTAACACATCATGTTATTTTCATACCTTTCCTGCTGTTCACGATTTCATCTCAATTATGATTCATTGTTCGATGAAGTCTCAATTATAATAAAGTCCTTTAATTCTGGATTTTTATTTTGTTATGCTGTAAGGTTTATTCTTTGGAGGTGTAGGCGATAATTTTATTTTCCATCAAATATGATCACAAGGTGTACCATGCAATATAGTTCTTATATGAATTTGCATATCCGATGACACTTACTTTGAGACCCACCAAGAAAAAAGATTACACCGTCTGAATCCGCCTTTTTAAGCGATACAGCAAGAAGTCATACGTTGAACATTGTGACGTTATAAAAGTCCAGCTGCTGTGTTTGCTGCCAAAGTCAATCTGGTTGCCTACTCTTTATGTACTTGACAGTTAAAAGTAACTAAAGATGTTTTTGTTTTTTTAAATTATAAAGATTTAACACATTTTTAATGCTTTCTAATGTGTAAACTCGGCTGCAGACTGACAAACTATACATAAAAGCCTCCGTCGATCTTTTGTTCAGACTGAGTATTCACCTGGAAAATTGTAAGATGAGTGTAAATAAAAATGAGTCTATTAGGGTTTCCAACTTAATATAGTCGTCAACCTTGAGTTTCGCTTTTTCACGACTGAGAGGTGTGAAGCTAATATGTAGTTTTGTTTAAATGCTCTCCATAATATTACAAAATGATTATTCCGTACGACCTTACGGCTTGATAAATCGTTCATCGTGTTCGAAAGAGAGAATACACAGGACCATCTTAGTCTGCTTCAACACTCAGCAGACCCATTTAACAATAGACTTATATAAAAAGATTCCAACGTTTATAATAGTTTTATATCGTTTACTTTTTTTCTGAATGATATTCTATCCGTTAAGTGATGTCAGTGGTTGGTTCAACATTAAGACCTCGAACTTTGGGGTAATATTTGAAAAAAAGAAATTCCTCAATTTAAATTATTGCTTTATTATAAAGATGTGCTTGTATTACAGGTTTTCATGAAACTGAACATTTACAAAAAGTGTTACAAATAGTTTTTATTAACTAGTTCGTGTTGACGTTGGTTATTGTTACACCTCGATGTTCCTGTCGTTCCCTTTTCTCATCTTATAGTTTATGTGTTTTACTCGGTTTTGATTTGTAACCCAGATTTTTTTCTCAATCGAAATATGGCTTTTTAACACCGGTATACATCTGTTGCCTTTCTTTACATCTTAATAAACATTCGGACAGATTGTCAATGTATTTGAATTTACCAAATTATTGCACAAACATTAAAAGAAATTATAAAACAAATCTTTATTTGTTCAGTATCTATATCCAACAAATAATCTGTCAAACTAATTAAAAATTTTCTTCCTGTATAATCATGTGATAATGAGTGAGTTATTTATCTCCCATTGTTCCTTAGGTGCTTCACTTATTGTTAAACCAGAACCTGCCTAGCATGAACTCGAAATGGAGCAAACATTAGTGGCTTGACAGGAAAAGCGAACCCTTATTTTGTATACTAGTATATAATGTGCCATGCGAATATGAATTTATGCAAAAATTTAAAATGAGAAATAGGACAGAGTAAAAAATTCTACATATTAAACGACTATTAAGGTACATAATTATCCAAGAACGCGAAATCATGACCTTTTTGAGTTGAGGCAAAACCACTTCGTTTTGATCTACATAAGTGTCACCAACCCAGTAGTCAGTACTTCTGTGCTGACATGAATTATCATTGATATGGTAATATTTATAAATTAACTGTTAACAAAACTTTTGAATATATGAAATACTAAGGCTTTTCTACCTCAGGAAAAAGATTACCTTAGCTGTATTTTGCAAACCTTTAGGAATTTTGGTCCTCAATGCTCTTCAACTTTGTACTTTATTTGGTCTTTTTAACTATTTTGAATTCGAGCGTCACTGATGAGTGTTTTGTAGACGAAATGTGCGTCTGGCGTATATACAAAATTCAATCCTGGTATATATGATTAGTTTAATTAGTAGTTGTGATCGTTATTTTGGACAATAGTAGTCTACCGATTACCAAATCGTGTAAATCTTGTAAATCGATTAAGGCGAGACAAATATAGGTAATAGACATAACTGATGGAATCGCACGAACCCCAGACGCAGAGAGACAGAACAATCGTCCTTTGCTATGCATGGTTCACCAGAAATGCAAATTCAAGCAATATGTCATATTCAGTAAAATAACAGATTATATATTTATATTACTGATTTCTAAATATCTTGAATTCCTTTGCTAGTGAGTGGAGACACAGACTCATTATTTCAGTCAACCATTTGATGAGCGTGACTGTGAAAGTAATGCAATGACGATTTTAATATTTCTTCAGGTTCCTCATTAATCTGTTGGAGCATTTTTTGTTTGAATGGTGTAAAAAAAGTAGAATCACAAAAATATTGAACTCTGAGGACAATTCACAACAGAAAGTCCCTTTATCAAATGGAAAAATCAAATGATAAAACACATCAAACGAATGGGCAACAACTGTCATATTCCTGACTTGATAGAGGCATTTTCAAATGTAGAAAATAATGGATTGAACCTGGTGTTATAGCGCTAAACCACTCAAATGCACAAGCGTAAAGTTTGAATTGAAAAAGACATACACCATACGATGGAAAATTATTGCTGCAGAGTAATGGAAAGTTAAAGTCATCACTTTAGTCATAGTTGCTTGTTTAAGGGCGTCCATATTTTTCAATATCGAAGACAAGTTCCAGATGTTCCCTGGATACTTAGTACGTTTTTTATACGTTAAGTCTACATGTGCTTACTTTGTAATATCTATTTACATATGTTATCCAAGTTTAATATCTTTGATAGTAGCATTGCCTCATACAGTACGGATTCATGCAATTATCTAAAAGTCTTGTCAAATATAAACATTGTGGGATTTTGTTTTCAAATCAAATAGATTATTTTTCTGCTGAATTTGATGCATTTTGTTAGCAGTTTCTGAAATACATTTACTAAAGATAAAGCCAGTTTTAGAAACCAAGATTTATCTATAAAATTAAGACGGTTGTGTCTGTGTAGGAAATATTTGCACCTTTGACGGCCCTGTTAAAAGAAATTCATATTTTCAGTTGAGTACGTATGTACTATCTACTACAAAAACTTTTAGGTCGCTATGAAGTGAATTTCTTATAGGTAGATAAACCATGTAATAATTGCATACCTGTCTTTTGAGACCACTTTTGTGCTCACCCTTTAGAGGTTTCTAAACATATGGGTGTATGTTTAAGTATAAAACCAGGTTTAATCCAATAAATTCTTCAGAAAATTCCTGTACAAAGTCAGGAAGAAGACAGTTAATTTGCATTTATCCCGTTGGTTGCTTTACTTAGTAGTTTGATTTTATCAGTATTTGAGCACTTTTCCTTTTGGGATTTACCCTGAAATTCAGTATTATGAGTCACATCTTTAACTTAACAAATATGTTGGTACCTATGATATAGCTTTAGTTCAAATATAAATTTATTAAACCTGTTGTAATCTTGAAATAAATTACATTTATTGAAAAAGTCAAATCTGTCCATTTCAATATATTTATGACTTAAAAGTGACATTTCAATTCTGCACATACGTGCTCGTTTTATTTGATCCCTTTCGTTTACAATTAAATTTAGCTATTTTTGAAAATACAGAACATTTTTTCTATTATACAATGTCAGTGCTTGGACGAGGATTATTATCGTACAACTGGGTTGTAAGAATAAGTTGACTACTATCAAAAGCATAAATATATCGTTTTCTTTTATGTAGTTTTGTACCAAAACAAGGTGGAAAGAATCACAGAATGAAAACAAAATATCAAAGGCTTATTTAGATTCATTATTTTATGCAATTACTGCTATATAATTTAGAGTTCTATATAATCTTTTCTCCCTTTCCTGTTCAATTCAAAGCTGTGTTTTTATAAGACCGTTAAATCCATACACCGGTTTCTTCTGGAAGGGTGAAAATCCCTTTTATCTATGGAACGTGATTAAATACATATCAAATCGATATAGGTATTCGACAAACCTTGTTGGAAAGTAATATATAACGTAACGGATGTGTGATGTGACAAAACGCATATAAGATTTAAATGTTGAATTTATTTATAATGTAAGCCTCAATAAATATTATCAACTATTTTAGTTTCCCGATAACGTCTAAACGATCAGTAAATGAAAAGCATTCAATATCAAAACTTCCTGGTTGATTTGTCCTTGTTGCGCAGTACATTTAAATCATTCATATGTGTACACATTACATTTGGAATATATTACTTTTATTTTACTAACCTGTGTGCTAATTGTGTTATAATTAACAAGGTGATAGATGCATCATTAGTAAACATGTACATGTATTGTTTTGACGGGGCCTATTATAACTAAGGTACGTAGTTGACAATGAATTAGTTAATATTTTTAAATGTGAATTGATCTTATTAAAATCAGTCAATATTTGATTACTGTTGAAAGATCATATGATCCTCAGTTCGTCTTCATGTTTTTTTTCTTTTTTTTGTATTGGTATCTAATGTATATATTAGTGTTAGTCCTTCAAAAATGAATAACATATAACTAACACCATAACATTTAAGAAGATATTAACAGGCAATCCATAATACTAAGACGAGAAAGAGAATGAGGGACACCAGCGTTGCTAAAAGTACAAGGTAGAAAACCAAACAAGCAAAAATTTTGAGACATCGGATTCGGTCTTTTTTTTTAAACTGAGGTTTCTGTGCGTATTGCTGTGATTCCTATACTGATGTGAAAATGGATTTTAAGTAAATGCTAATCACAATATCGCTTCAAATTTATAATGAATAGTGACTGGTCAATTTTACTCTGAACCTTTTATGCTGAGGTGAGTAAAAAGTGACACTTGTGTTTTTTGAAAGATCTTTTAAGTAATATACCAATAATTACATTATAATCATAATTACATTATAATCATAACAATATGCAATGTTTAAGGTTTCCCCTTCTCTGAAGGAATATGAATTTGAAACAATAATTTGAAAAAAAAAATTACCATTAGAATATGTACTTAAATGATTTATTGACAATTGTATTTCTTTAGTAGGTTTACAGTAAAACATCTTTTTAAAAACCGGCATGGAAAAGTCAATAGGATTTTTTTTCTATTTTTTTTCTTCTAAAATGTCATATTTAAGTTTAAACACTTGTTTAATGAAATATCTTTTAATCGTTATACGTAACGATTGATTGATAGCGTGTTGCTTAACATCCCATTGCATTGATAACATGCATAGTAAAGACTATACATTTTTAAAAAGTAATACTACAAGGGTAGTGTTTACAGCGCAAAGAGAGTATAAGATTAAACGCTGCATTTTGGACAAGCAGCTGTAAATTTCATCCCACACAGGCGGAGAAGGTTTAACTGCTGGTAAAAAGAAGACAAAGCTTAACATATTGATATACCCTTATCGCCCTTGTTGTTTTTATTGAATGACAAACGATAGAACAATAAGTATTTATAAAGTTTGACAGTATAACAGAACAACAGAACAACAGAAACATTTAACAAGATATGGTGGGGTTTTCCGATCTTACATTGATTGGCAACAATTGTATTTCGTCTACAATTAGATCATAGATAACGTTAAAGATAAACATGTATTTTACATTTTTTAAATCACCTTTTTGTACTTCGAGTATCTAATTAATATGATATGGCTTTCGTCTAATAATAGAACTTAGTGGTGACTAATTTCAACGTAATCATCGTGTTTTAAATAATATCAACTTAATAAAATAATTGCAGTATTTAAACATTTACTCATTCGAGAAAATGCACCAGAAATTTTTGTTTAAAAAACTGAGTTTGAGTCTTTTGTCTTTTTAAAATTATTATAATAATGCATGTAAGGTAGTCTATTACAAAACTTAGTACATGTGGATTAAATGATGGATGTTAACTACAGTCTATCATACCTGAATACGAGTTTACCAGTACAAAAAAGACCCTCAGATCTGAACATTGTTGAGTAACTGTCAAGTTCAACTGATCTCAATAGTTAAGACTAAAGACAGCTACGTACTACTATAAAATCAAGACTTTAAAAATCTTAAATGATTATTAACGACGAATCTGATTATTACAGAATCTCCTAATTAAAGGATTCTCGAAATTTGATAGAAAGTTTTTATAAAAAAATGTTTCAGATCAAGTACTTTTTTCAATTCTGAATTAAGATTTCTCAATAGTGAGTATTCATTTTCTTGCAGCTACCATGATGTCAAGACCTAGTGACTATGAGTATTCTGAGGAAAAACAATTGACATTACCCGAATTCCACAGAAGGTACAAGGACAAACTACCTCTTTTAATAATCGTGACAGAGGGATTCTATGGTGAGACAAAGTATGACGATTACGCTAACGATCAGGTAAGGCTTAAATATAAAGGGCATATACCGTATATTAATGTATGACCATTAGTATTTGTAAGTAAACGTCAATATATGTTTGTCATTGCATTTTGCATATAATATAACAGAAAAAGTCGGATTTTTTTTATCAAATTATCATATATTTTCAAATAATTTTTTGACATTCCTCTGGTAAGTTAATCTATCGTTTTCTATACATTCTCATTCAAAATTTTAAGAAAATTTGGAGACAGAAACCAGAACAGTTCCCTAAAACTAACAGTTTTAAATGATTGAAATGTTAATTTCAACGATTTGATGTCAAACTTCCTTTGTGTCGAACTGTTCCTTGTTAGTTAGACTTTATACAATAGTTTCTTGAAAAGACAAAATAAAGCTAGAACCATCTGACTTCTTCACCTGCTGCTATAAAGATGATGCATTCATTTAAGGAATGACTGTACTATTTTTTCAGTCTATGAAGAAATAACATAAAAAATGTAGGGTTATTATTAAGTATGCACCACATTTTATATGTTATTTTGAATAGACAGAAAACAATATTACAGTCGTTCCTTATAATTTAATTCTAAATTCCGTTTTAAACCGACGTAAATAAGGGGGAAAAAACGTTGATGTTGTCACGCTCACATGACACAATTATGTCTATGAGATGATAAACAAAACACTGTCAGCCAATCAGAAGACCCCTCACATTCAAAATGAATTTACCCAATAATATAGTTTTGCATCCATTGACATCCATTGTATTGAACAAATACGGTTACCTCAGTGTGTCCTGTTTCTGTTGTTCCGTTCTTTTCCTCTAATAGTTGATGAATTGCCCTGGGTTTCAGTTTGTAACCCGGATTTGTGTTTTTCTATCGATTTAAGATAGAGAAGCAGTATACCACGGTTGCCCTAATTAAGCATATTTCATTCCCATTTCCAACACTTTTTCTTCGGTATTAACTGTTTTAATTTTAGCGGCACAGATGAGTCTTTCGAAGTTGAAATACTTGAATCGTTTTTACATTCAGATATTTACAATTAATTTATTTTTCCATTTTCATATTTCTAATTCTATGTAGTCAGATTCTAGCTTAGTTTAAATAGTATATAATCCTAGTTGATACGATGTTTCAGCGTTTACGTTGCCTAACCTGCTTTTCTCGATGCAGAGTTATGGCTTTAATGAACCTCTATTCACCATGGGACATTCATGGTTTTGTTGAAAGTTTCCAGACGTTATTATGATTGATTTACAGTTCTGAAACATCTGGGTAGCAGATGAATACATATTTTATCTTGTTATCTTTGTCGTTGTCTTTCCCTCGATGAAGACACAACCGAATGATCTGGTTATATGTGCAATGGTTTATAATTGGTACCAGGCATTTAAGAGAAAAGGATCAAGAAAAATGATTCTACTGCAACTTAAAAACTAAGTTTATACCCTGTTGTTCTTTGGAGTCGTATTGTTTTTTCTTAAGGTATTTGTCTTAATGTTTATTTATTTATTTAGTTTTCAAAGTGCAGCTGGTTATTTTCTCCATCTTTTAAAGAGTCAATTCCATTCAGCCAAATTAACGTTGATATTCCCAATGTAAGGGTATAAACAGAATTATAATACCAAAACATTTTGGAACTCGCGAACTGTAAAATTAAACCAACAAATGGTGATGCAATGATTTTTGGGCAAGTGTTATAGCCCTTTATTCTTAAACACAATTTAGATATTATTTCTTTCGACATAAATTTTGGATGCTTTATTGTAAAATTGTTCATTTTTAAATTGAATTTATATGCTCTAGTTACTTTTGCATTTAAAATCTAAATTGATTTCATAATGATTACTTTAGTTACGTGAGAGGCCAAGTAATAGGGGAGGTAAAAGAAGAGGGACGAAAGATACCAAAGGGACAGTCAAACTCATAAATCTAAAACAAACTGACAACGCCATGGCTAAAAATGAAAAAGACAAACAGAAAAACAATAGTACACATGACACAACATAGAAAACTAAAGAATAAACAACACGAACCCCACAAGATAAATGTCACAAGCTATGTCACACAATGCTCAAATATAGATATATTGGGATTTTTCAAATTTTAAAACGGGCATATACATATAGTTTATAAGTCATACATTTAACTGTAATAGGGATTTATTATATAAGTTAGATTTCACATTACACCAACCATTTTAAGGTAAATAAAGGCAACAGCAATATACCGCTGTTCAAAAGTTAAAATTCGATTGAGAGAAAATAAATCCCGGATAACAAACTAAAAATTAACTTCATTTTAAAGCTGATCGGTATACGAACGTTGTGTTAATGTTGCGTCGTTAAGTGTAGGGATTTGATACCAATGCACCTCTTAACAATTAGATAAATGTCTGAAATAGCTGCTCTTTTTTTTTCTTTCTTGAAAATCTGTTCATATGTTTTTTGTCATTTCCATCATATATATAGTTAACGCAACACCATCAATGTCGAATTATCGCTATGAATCTGGTTTGAAGATTTATTAATTGAGAGAAATTGTAATACAAAAAGTTACAACGATGAGATTTTACTTTGAAATGTACTTAATATTTTTAATTTGATGTGTACACCTAGCAAAAATCGATTATTCAGTGACTATATGAAAATCTAAATATAAAGTAGAAAGTAGAAATGAAATATCTTTCAGATTCTATTGCGACGGGATTATTTATAATGTAGTAGTCAAACAGTACGACTCATCTCACATGTCTCAGTAAGGGGAGCAATCTCAAATAAAGAAACCAGTTTATCCCGATGACTTAATACCAACTACCTGACTGTATTCTTTATCTTTAAATATTATCAAGATTAAACAAATATGCATATCAATTCAAAATTAGTCCTGAATTTCAATTACGTTGGTGTCGGTATACATACGTTACGAAGAAGAAAAGTTGATTTATTGTTTTACGCGTCCGTTAGCGTTTCAATCTGCCTTCAATATGGATTGCCAGGTAATAATTTGAACACATTATATCAAATTTAAAACTTTTTGTAAATGTATTGTTGTAACGTTGTTCACTTGTTTTTTCCAACGTTAAAGTTTTAGATCAAACCTATAATAGGAAAGAATTTTTCATACCTTAACTGTAGCACTTTGGATAAGAACTAAACCTTGATACAAAGTAAAATACAATGAAAAGAAAATATTTTATTTTGTAAGAAAAACTATACTTGAGCTATCTCTTGACCGTTAAATCTTAATAAAAAGTCCTCATTTCTCAAGTACAGTTACTCGATATAAATATAGTAGAAAATATTATTAACCTCTCTTTCAAATCATTTTTTTTTTCCAAATCTAAAGAAATATTATTTGCTACAATAGTAAAGTAAGTCACTGTTGTGTAGCTGACAAAATACTTTACGTTGTAATACAATTTGAAATAGCTTACAACTTAAACTTTGAAATCTTCCTTTACAAATATATCAATAATAAAATACATTTAATTCTGGTATAGTTCTATAAAAATACTTTAATTGTAACAGTTCAAAAATATTTAAATTTTGATTCATCATTACAAGACCGTGATCCCTTGTTCACCTATGAATAATACAAACAAGTGGAAGATAAATGACTATGTTCAATAGATCAATGTACAGAACAGTACATCACAAAATCAAAACTACCTTGCAATGTTATAATGATTAGTAAATACAGTTAATCACTGTCCTGCCTCTATATTGTTTTCCGAGACATTCCTGAAATATCAGATTCTGTGGATTTTATTTTTTCTTTATGGTACCAATTTTCGTGGATTGAGGAAAACTTCGTAGATATTTGATTTCGTGGTTTTTCAAACGTCTACATACATTCGTATACAAAATTTGTAATTCGTTTGACATTTAAATTTTTGGTATCGGGTAAACACGATATCCATGAAAATTGGTGTCCAACAAATAATAATAATTCACAAGTAGTAAATTTGAAGTTATCAAAATCTGGTTTTACCAATTAGTTATTTAAAAGTTATTAAATATAGTAACTGAAACACTTCCTTGGACGTGCGTATTGGCAGATAGGTTATCTTCTTAGGAATGCTGTATCTCGTGATTTCCCGGTTTGAAATGTCACTTACCTTCTATGTTTGAACCAATTACTTTTACTTAGCCGTATTTGGCACAACTTTTTGGAATTTCGGGTCCTCAATGCTCTTCAACTTTGTATTTGTTTGGGTTTTTAACTGTTTTGATCTGAGCGTCACTGATGAGTCTTATGTAGACGAAACGCGCGTCTGACGTATTAAATTATAATCCTGGTACCTTTGATTACTATTTACCTAAGCAAGTTATCCAAAATCAACTAATTAGGAGCAATAGAATGTATCTTTTGACCAAATTTGTACACATTTGAACATTTCTAGTTAATATTTTGCATTTTTTTTTACAATAGACGTTAATCACACGGATTGTTTTATTATTCTTAATGAAAATGCCATAGTTAATGATGTTTGTTTTTGTTTTTCAATTTTGAAAACACACGATCTGAAAATCATAAATGTTGGTTAAGCTTAATAAAAATTTTAGAATTCTTGAAATAACATAACTCTCATTAAAAGACAATTTTAACCAAAATATATTTTAAACATCACTAGTAACTGCATTAACGATGCCAAAATTACTGCACCAAGTGCCCATTTCGACAATAAATATCGTATCTGAGATGCTCAAGGGCAAAATTCTACACGTTCAAAAACTTCTTCAAAATATGAAGAGCTTACAAAACGAAAAGAAAAAAAGTATGATAGCCAAAATCGGAAACGTAATCATAGCTGTGCATGAGGGGGATACATTCCTGTGTTTCTAATGATTTCAAAATGTTTGTAACAGCAAAACTTAATAACACAATGTCCGACTCATGCAAGTAGGGGAACACTTTATTCGATAAAAGATATTTAAATCATAATGAGAACGTTAAATTAGGGAAACAGAATATAATAAAATAGATCCAACAGTTTCCATATCAATAAAACAACAACTCTTAAGAAAAAAAAGCCCAAAACACACAACAAAGAAACAAAAGAAAGAAACAAAAGAAAAAACGCACAACGATATAACAAGGTGAAACCCTTTGTTCTTTAAATGGGAATCATAATCATTTAAACAACTAAAAGATGCATTTTTTTTTTATAGATAATTCGTCTTCATCGACCATGCCAACAACTTAGAGCTCTAGCAAGACTATCAAAGGATGCTGGAAATCTAAGAGACGAGTTTCTTAGTATACCAGTTGATGGAAAATATAAGTTTGCTGTTGTGAAAAGTTCAAAGAAAGGTAAATTTGCTTCCGAAAGTTTTTTTTCATAGTGTGATTGATTGTATAACATTATCGAAGATTGCCAAAAGACTTCAACAGATTGCTTTGAAAAGTAAACACCTACAATCTCACTGTTAAAATAAAGACAGAACAATCACAATCGAAGGATAGGAAAAGGAAGGAGTCTATGAGATGGCAACATAACAAAACTACACAATATAGGTAGATGTTTATCTGTCATCATACCGATTGAACGGTGTAAAACTGGCCTTTTTTATGTAGCAACTTGATTGTGCTAATCGCTAGAGAAATGATGCATATGCATTCAACAGAAAATTAGCAAAGATCGTGCATCAACACCTATACTTAAGGAATAACAGTACTGTTGTTGAAGAGTTGCCACCGTCAATTGTAGATTTGTCGGTCGCAAATGCAGTTTTACTGGCGACGCGTAGCGGAGACAGTAACATGGATATTTGCGACCGTCAAATCAAAATTGACGGTGGCAACTCTTCAACTACAGTACTGTTATTCCGATTCTGATGCATTTCAAAAAGATATAATACGATAAAACTTGGAAAAATGGCCTAATTTGACAAATAAAAAAAAAATTCGAGAAACTTCATGAATGATTTTGGCGCAAAGACGTCATGGGTAAACGTGACGTCATACAAATGACAACTTACAAACTGGAAGTAATTACGTTACCTGTACGCTTCAAATTCGGATAAAATAACATTAAAACGGCGAATTCGAGGTAGGTGTTGGTTTTTTTTCTATTATAAAGTAGTAATCGAACATTTGTTGATTCAATTATTTCAAAATGGTTGTTCCTCCTTAGCTACGCCTGGTCAACTGTGGATTTGACGGCAACTTTTAGCCAATGAAAAAAATTGTTACATACAAATTGCATTAGAATCATTTATATTATTCGATTTAATCAGTTTTTATGAACTTCCCCTCTTTGAATACGGCTTGGAATTAGGTATTTTCCCCCCTCCAAAACATGCAATGCATTAAAACAATCATAAATGAGTTACTGATTAAATTAATTCACCAAAGATACCAGGAAAGAAATTATCTCTGCCCGAAACGCGTATTGACGAAGGTGTTTATATGCATGGAAAATCTTTGTAATTATATTGAGATGTTCAATGTAACCATCATTTGGTGGAAGGATAGTTTAATTAAACATAAAAAGTACAAGACATCCATTTGGTTTTTGAAACTAAGAAAAACAATTCAAGGAATGTGATCATTTCATAGAACACATACGATGTAGGTCAACATTTAAAACTAGTCTGATAGTCTTTTATGAGCTATTACCATGTAAGAATATTTTTACGTATATATTATATGTTTACTTAGTTGGAAACCCTCAATTTATGGAAGAAATATTAGCAGAAAATAATTTACCAGTCCAAGTTAGATACTCAAGCTACAACATAGAACTAAGATCTACTCTGGAAAGTATTAAAGGAGTCAATATACTGATCATGAAGACTTACGTAGAAGATAACATACAAGGGAACTGTTTAGAAGATGGTAATTATTAACTTGATCGAAATTGCTAACTTAGATAAGATTTTAACATCCAAAAATTAAAACACCGTTCATAAAGATAGCTCTAACTTTAGAATGCAACAATAAGCAAAGACCATAAGTGAATAATGCATTCTGACGTCTCAATATACTAAAAAGTATACACTTAGGTGATTGATAGTATTTACAGGCTTTTATTTGAAGTTCTTATTTCTTATTCGTTATGTAACAAAAAAAAATAATAATCTACCTGGTTGAATCCGTTTTCATGTGATCTTCAATTGACGACTGAACACGCATAATTCATGCGTAAGCCATATATATAGCTAGAGATGGATTATGCTTGAATTATGAGTGTTCAGTCGTCATTAAAAGGAAAATAATGTCAACATTGAAGGTGAAACAAAGGTAAATCATTTGACTGACTGCTGATTCGATACACAAAAAATCATTCTTATAAGGTAAAAACTATCATTAACATATGTTTTAAACTATTATATGAAATGAAACAGACCTAGAAAAGTTCAATTGCACGAGTTCGCTATCTATCTATATCCACATTTATGCTTATATCGCTTATATTAACTCAGCAGTCTTCGGAGGGAAACTCATTAGCTAATTAGATGTATTTGAGATAAAAAAAAATACATACGAAAAAATGATACATATTATCGAGCACATGCCTTGTAAACTGTTTATTAGACTTTTAATGATTTAGATATACGCTTTAGTATGTTATAATCAAATATGAGAATTTGAGTCAAATCGAAGAACACGAGTTGGACATCCAATGCCCCTTTAAGTATTTTATGAAAATATCATAACTTATTAGGTAATGTTTATTGTTACATGTATTTATGCATTATATTAATCGACAAGTAAATAAATTCAGTAGATAATCAAATGTAAAATTAGAGTCCGATTTTAATCACGTATTAATCATGTTAACTGTTCTTTCTTTTTTTTTTATCGATAAGGACACAAGAGCGTCTGTTTCTTTTGCATTCGTCGAACAACAAATTAGGAATTCAACTGGCGAAATTTATGAGTACACATTAATTTTATTTATATATTTGAACCAACATGGGCAAATCAATGAGACGAAAGGAAACGTAAATGAAAATACTTATTGATAGACATTTTTTAACAGAAAAGAAATTTTAATCGGTTATCGTCACATCTCATCTGTCAGAAAAAATAGAAATGTACTTTTGACATTTCTGTTGGACTCAAACTACTTATATTTAAAAACCAATTCGTTTAATCGTAACAGATAGTAATTTTACATAAAACATTGTTTTCAATTGTTTAAACACAATATTGAGGTATTTTAGGATTACTACTTTTATAAGATAACGAATAATAAGGTAGGAAGTAATTCTCCTTCCTTGTTTAATCAAAATCAGTTTTATTTAATATTTTATTTGAATATAAATAAACACTTCATATATACCTTCAGAACATTCGATGAAAGATACGTCCAAAAGGGTATGGGTGTTATCAAAATATTTTGATAATAAAATTTACTGATAGCAATCATAAAAACATGTGCAATTAGAAGGAATAGCAGATGCCATTCCTATTATATGGTAACAGCAGCTATTTCGAAACTTTCAAGCCTTAAACTGCACATGATTTTATTCATGACATGTCACATTTCTGTTAAGTGTCATAACAGTTTGAACATATTTCAGTTTCACAATGTAACTGTTTCCATGGCAACTGTCGCCGATTTAATAAAATTAAATTATATGCCCATTATCTCATGGTGGTTATTTAAATTTTTTACTAAGTTCGGTTTTGTCGTCTCTGAGAATTGAGGCGGACAAAAAATGGAAGATTAATATGAATAGTGATAGTAAAATTAAATGAATTTGTTCGGGTGACATGACTGTGCTACTGGTATTAAGAGTGATAATCTGAGATTGAATGAACGATGTTCGCTTCTCTTGTTGCTTTTGTAAATTTGCCACACAATTAGAATCCTATGGTTTTATCCATGTAGTGCAATTAAAAGATTTGCCTGCTCATCCCTACTTTTATTTCCATAATGAGATTACATATAGTTTAAAATGTCATACTAGCAAGTCTTATAAAATCCTTTATATTTTTTTATCGTTTTTATTGCCTTTAATTATATAGTATCAATTTATAATAGTCTAAGTACGATGTGAGAAAATGTCGAAGTTTCATAAACTTTTATGAAGTTTTGACAAAGTTGTTGATGACTTACACATTTTTACCACAGACTGAACCCACATACTGACGCCGACGCTGATAAATAAGATACTCAGATAATCAGATAATCAAATGTAAAAAGAGAGTTCGATTTTAATCACGTATTAACCATTTTGATTGTTCTCCCCTTTTATCGATATGGAAACAAGAGCGTCTGTTTCTTTTGCATTCGCCGAACAACATATTAAGAATTTACCTGTAAGATACCTGTAAGATCGTTGTGGGGCTCATATGGAAGGATCCTATCCTTTTTAGCCCACCCTATTTTGGTACACTTTCAAAACTGATACAATCATCAATCCTGCATGATTTGGTGCAATATTTCACACAATTAAAAAGTTATATAGAAAACTATTTGTGTCCTCATCAATTTCTTAACTGATACATGACTGATTCCCAATGACGGTCTATACTAATTTTAAAGGCTTCCACAGTTTTTGATGAAATAACTTCCACTGGTAGGTTATTCCAATCATTAATAATTCGTTGTGAGAAATGTCTTAATCGAAAAGAAGTGTTACATCTAGGTTTTGCTAATTTCCAATTATGCCCACGGGTATTTGTACTGATGACAGTAAAAAATCTTTCATAAGATATATCTTCGATTCCTTTTAATATTTTGAAAGCTTGTATCATATCACCTCTTCGCCTTCTGTGAGTTAGGGAAGGTAGTTTAAGTACTTTTAATCTTTCTTCATAGCTTAAATGTCGTATATCAGGTTATATTTTAAGTACATATCAATTTCATTAATCTTTTTGAACAAAAATGGGCAAATCAATTAGACGAAAGTAAACGTAAATAAACAAACTTATTGATATGATTTTTTTAACAGAAAAGAAATTTTCATCGGTTATCGTCACGTCTTATCTGTTAGAAATAACAAACTTGTACTTTTGACATTTCTGTTGGACTCCAAATACTTATATTTGAAAACCAATTCGTTTAATCGTAACAGATAGTAATTTTAGATAAAACACTGTTTTCAATTGCTTAAACAAAATATCGAAGTATTTTAAGATTACTACTTTTATTAGATAACGCATATGAGGAAGGAAGTAATTATCCTTCCTTGTTTAATAAAAATCAGTTTTATTCAACATTTTATTTGAATATACATAAACTCATCATAGATACCCACTGAACATTCGGTCAAAAGATACGTTCAAAAGAGTATAAGGTGTTATTAAAATATTTATTGATTATAAAAGATAGGAATAGCAATTAAATGTGCAATTACAAGGAATAGCAGATGCCATTCCGGTCATATGGTAACAGCAGCTATTTCGAAACTTTCAAGCCCTTAAACTGCACAGGATTTTATTCATGACATGTCACGTTTCTGTTAAGTGTCATTACAGTTTGAACGTATTTTAGTTTCACAATGTTACTGTTTCCATGGCAACTGTGACCGATTTAAACTAGATGCCCATTATCTCATGGAGGTTATTTCAATTTTTTATTAAGTTCGGTTTTGTTGTCTCTTCGAATTAAGGCTGACAAAAAAGTGGAAGAATAAATCAAATAAAAAGTAAAATCACAAAAATACTGAACTTAGAGGAAGATCAATTGGGAAAGTCCATTATCACATGGCAAAATCAAATAACAAAACGCATCAAAAACGAATGGACAAAAACTGTCATATTCCTGACTTGGTACAGGCATTTTCAAATGTAGAAAATGGTGGATTAAACCTGGTTCTATAGCGCTAACCCTCTCACTTTAATGACAGTCTCATCAATTTCCGATATTTTTACATTGATGCGTTAAATAAACAGACACAATAAATATAATAGTCAAAATATGGGTACATCAGTCATCATCGTTTAACAATTTTAAAAGGAACAATTTAACAGAACACAAAAACATCTACTATCTACGAACACATTTATTGATTTGAGTGTCTGACGTCAGAAAATTTTATACGTCACATAAATTTGTCGTTCAATGTACGTACAAACAATTTTAAAATTTTCATGGGAATGTTAGTATACAGGGTTAAAAAATCAAAAGTATGTAAGAATAAATTTAAGAAATAGACCGAGATTTAAACTAGTCCAAAAGTTATATATAAAATATATAAGAATCCAAAAATAGTGAATTCCACTACGCGATTGAATGATTTTGACGTTTGTGGTTCAATGTATATTGTAATTCATAATAGAAATATATCATAATGACATATAAATAGAACAATATCATACTGACGGGATCTTTTAAAGTACAGAGTCACGTTATAAGAACAAAAGAAATACAAAAAGTCGCAAATACAAAACAAACCACAATTATATGAAAGCCGATACAAACACATTGACGAGGTGTATAAGTACCGAGCCACGTGAAACGGAAATCACATGAAACCATTCAACAGTAAAAGTAATATTAATAATAGAACAAAGACAAATGAAAGAACTATAAAACACGTTGTTAAGATGATAAACAACATCAGTACGAAGAATCTATACATCAAGACCATCGTGTATTATTTGAGAAGTTGATACGGAATATTTATCAACAAGGTCTTGGTACCTTCCGATGAACTTTTTTAGAAAAAGAACGAGACGTTCTTTGACATACTCCTGTTTCATCAACTTTCTACTCAGACACTGATGACGTATTACAAAGTCTGAGTAGGAGCTGCAAGCTCTTGAATATCGAATAAGTTGGGAAATATATATCCCATATGCAGGTGAAGTTGGTATATTGCTACTAAGGTGGGGGAAATTTATGATTTTAAAATTAAAATCGTCTCGTTTGTCATAGATTCTTGTACTGAGATGACTGTGTAAGTCGAATTCGAGATATAAGTCTAAAAATAAGATATCAACGATAGTTAAATTAAAAGATTTTGTTCCCGTGACATAAATAAACTACTAAATATGTTTTATAGCTGACTATGCAGTATGGGCTTTGCTCATTGTTGAAGGCCGTACTGTGACCTAAAGTTTTCTGTGTCATTTTGGTCTCTTGTGGACGGTTGTATCATTGGCAATCATACCACATCTTCTTTTTTATACATCAGTTAAGTGTGAAAATTGACATGATAATCGAATGTTGTCTGAAATGGACTGATGGATAAATCCACAGATTCCGAATATCTGGTAAAAATTCAAAACACAAAGGGAGCAAACTTCCCGATCCTTATGATGTTTTGAATTTTCACCAGATATTCAGAATCCTCTGGTTTTATCCATGTTGTGCCATTAAAAAATGTGCCCGCTAAACCTAGACTGGTTCGCCTGTATAGATCAATGTGCATATTACATATTTCATATATCAAGACAGGTAGGGTTTAACGCCATCTTTCTACTTGTCTTTCTGTAATTTGATTACACATTGTTAAAAATGTCATATTATAATGTCTCATAAAATATTTTATATTTTTCTAGAGAGATTTATTCCCGCCTAATTTGCTATTGCTTATATCTCTTTTATCTTAATTGTATACATTTATAACAGTCCTGGTTAAATACGGGAAATGTCCAAGTTTCATAACCTTCTATGAAGTTTTGACAAAGTTGTTGATGTCTTATAAATTTTTGTCACAGACTGAACCCACATGCTGACGCCGACGCCAAAAATAAAAATTATAATGGATATATTTTCGCGTATATTAATTAAAAACTTCAATGTTGAACAATACACTCATTATAAATACCAGGATTAAAACTATGTACGCCAGGCGTTCGTGTTGTCTTTAAAAGACTCGTCATTAATGCTCGAATAAAAAAAAGTTATAGGCCAAATCAAGTACAAAATTGGGATGATTGAGGATCCCACACTCCTAAAAGTTTAGCCAAAGAAGCGAATGTACTCCTGGGGTAAAAGAAGTGACGCCAATTCTATTAAATCCAAAATACTATTTTAAAAGTGAATATTCAATTACAGGTGTAATATCCCCGATATCAGCACTGGTGGCTCTATGTCCAGATATATCAGTGTCTATTATTACTGGTTACACACATAAATCGCAGGAACAGTTCCAAGCTAAACTGAGATCAATGGATATTTTTGTACAGAAGAATATCAAATTTCAGGATAACGAGGGTAGTCCAGGTAAACATCAATAAATATTTTAATACTGGAACGGTATGTGTACAGTTATTGAATTCTATATGTTTATGAAATTAATTTCAAATACAAAAAAAGTAATTCGGTATTTCGCAAAACGAATAAAAGATGATTAGGGGAATAATGGGTCAGTAAGTATACAAACCAACGACAAAGAAAATTGATGTAAAAATATAGTGTCCAACAAAAGATAGGTGACTCTGTAGTATACCAAATATATATCGTCCCGTCTCTCCTATATAAAAGCAACAGTAGTATACCGCTGTTCAATAGCCATATTTCGATTATGGAAAAACAAATCCGGATAACACACCGAAACGGAGGGGAACACATCAACTATAAGAGGAAAACAACAGGACAACTGATACACTGCACTACAACAAAAGCAAACTCCAACTGACATAAAAATGGACAGGACTATTGAAGAAACTTTTTTTTGGTTCAACCAGATGGTTTGGCTAGCCAAACCTCTTGCATGTATGATAATATTACAAATACCTCTAAAATGACAACACTTAGCAAAGAGAAATACATAAATAAATTAAACCAAATTACGTAAGATGGACACCGCAGCATAACAAACGGACACTTCTTATGAATTAACGACATCACACAATTGACGTTTTTTTTTGTGACGTTTATATTATCACAGGTAATTTTTAAAACCTGGCCATGGTTAACTGCATTATGAAGGAGTATAAAAGACCAGCCAACCTTTTTCCCCATAAAACAAAAAAAACAACAAACGCTATGAAATTTCAAACATTCAAGATTATGTCAATTCTTAATATAAAAAAGCAATTAAGTGTTAAAGATTACATTTGAGTAAGAGAAAATGCACTTTATTTGCAGAACTTACAAAATTTGAAAGAGGTGCGAAAACTACGGGAACCGGAAATGCTGTACCTCCAGATTTACTTCCACGTGATTACAGTCATGGCGGTGACTACAATGATGTACCGCCAAAACTAATTCCTAGACAAAAAAGTAAAAGTGTAAGTGATGAACAAGACGACATTTATGAAGCCTTACCCGAACCTGATCCAGAGTGGTTACCGGCTCGACCCCAAAAATATTCCGCAGAAAAAAGACCCCCATTACCAGCGCGGCCGTATGATTCATTAAGTGCAGTTGTAGAGGATCAGAACTATCGTGTTATGCATGCAGACGAAAGTTTGAATTTAGAATCATCTGACAATTACATGTACATAAGTGAAACATGTGTGTCTGACAGTGACTATAACTCATCCACAAACAGCTGGTCAGCTGGATCGTCCAAGTCTTTTGTCACAGAGAAATCTGTCCAGGAGATACTTGGTATTCTTAAAACACTTAACTTGTCAAAGTATTGCAAGGAATTCGCAGACCAACTAGTCGACGGTGCTGTTCTGCAGGAATTAAATGAAGAAATATTGAGAAAGGATTTCAAGTTCATGCATGTTGAAGCGGTCAGACTTATGAAATATGTTAGATCTGGTCACATTCCCAAATAAAGCAAACATTCAAATTAGCTTCAAATATGTGTCTTTAAGTATTGATTCAGAGTTCATTATTTCTTGAGAAATTATCATAATTAGAAGAAATCATTAATAGAGAACAATATTCTAAGTATTAATATACCATGTAGTTCTGCTGAGGATTGAACAAGTAGTTTTTGATGTGTTTGATTATCATAATCTTTGCAAATTCACATCAATTCAAATATGTTAAAATCTATTCAAGATTATTGAAAACTTATCATCTTTTAGCATGTTCTTCTTAAAATTTTCGAAGGTCATCATATCGCATTATTTGATACAAGCTAACATATCTCAATCATTTTTAAAAGTTTAAAACTAAAATATGTTCAGTGGAACAGAGCTATACAAATATCGCATAAATGAAAAAATAAGCACTACTTTAGCGCCCATATGATTGACAGCTTAAAATTTTTCATGTGTTTAAATATTTGTGTTCATTACGTAACATCTGAACACGGTATATATGTCTGTATCTTAAATAAATGGCAAACAGAGGCTGTATAAATTATACTGCTACATAAGCAAAATAAGGAACTCAATTATTTTAAGTATTTTGAAAAATAAAATTTTCTAATACAATTTGTATGTAACATTTTTTTTCATTGGCTAAAAGTTACCGTCAAATCCACAGTTGACCAGGTGTAACTAAGGAGGGACACTTTGAAATGATTGAATAAACAAATGTTCGATTACTACTATATAATCCAAAATAAAACAACACCTAACTCGAATTCGCCGTTTTAAAATTATTTTATCCGAATTTGAAGCGTGCAGGTAACGTAATAACCTGCAGTTTGAAATTTGTCATTTGTATGACGTCACGTTTACCAATTTTATCGTATTTTTGTCTTTTTGAAATGCATTAAAATCGGAATAACAGTACTGTAGTTGAAGAGTTGCCACCGTCAATTTTGATTTGACGGTCGCAAATCTCCGTTTTACGGTCTCCGCTACGCGTCGCCAGTAAAACTGCATTTGCGACCGTCAAATCTACAATTGACGGTGGCAACTCTTCAACTACAGTACTGTTATTTCATAATTCTTTATTTAAAGCTATTCATGTTTTAGCAAGTTTCATCTTAAAATATGGGTTCAAATTATTTCGAAGGTTTTGAACATTTAAAAGTATCCATATTTTTATTCTTATTAGGTCCATCATTGCAACACATTTACACGACACATATGTCTATATTTAATATAATTATCATAAAAAGGCTGTATAAATTGTACTGTTGCATTGGCAAATTAAGTAACTCAATTATTTGAATTTAGTTCAACTTAACTACATTAGGTTGTTAAATGTTTAACTCCCCTTTTTTCATTTTTTCATTTCTTCATTTATACTAGGTTTTTTTCATTTTATTACATTTTTACCCCATTCACATTAAACTGTATTGAGATGTACCTTAATATTTAAGGACGTAAGTGCATCTACATAGAAACATTATACATCAATCAAACACTTAACATGCTTAAGGTATTTAATCTAAAACAAATAAAAAGAAAAGATACTCAAGTTTATTGCAGGTTTTTTGTTATTCTAGATGAAACCTTTATGGATACTTATCAAATTTTTATAAAAGGAAATTACTTAACTTTTATAATTTACGGTACACGATGATATGAACAAATACAGAAAAATATTTAAATTTTACAGATAAGCAAATATACCCAGTAGAAGTTGCATATTTAATACCGCCAAATTTCAAGTTTATCACAAGACTGTGCTGACCTATATTTTTGCATGTGTAGCAATTGGTTCAGTTTAAAATATGCAAACATGTGTCATGGAGATAGAAAACAAACAAAATCTATTTTTGTGTAGACTGAATGAACTGCAAAAAATCGTCTAAAGTAAAAACTAATGCACCCACTTTTTACATTTTGTTGGAGATAGGACTTACATGTTTTATTCGGACAAACTGTATCTGAAACTAACTGTGTTTTCGGTATTATAAACAGGAACAATATCAATTTAAACTTGTGTTTATTAAAACTAATTTACACAAGCAATTTTGATAACTTCCCTGTTGAAACAATCGGTTTTCAGAATATTTAGTCAATGTTGTGTTTTTTTTAATATGCACACAATTAAAATAAATGGCGGTTGCAAATTTGGCAAGAGTATAATTGTAATTCGAATTTGCATTATGTTAGTTTGGAAATCTTAACAAAAGACAATATCTAGTTCAAAACTAATAAACAGGTTTAATAGACGTCTATTGTTAAATTTTTTTCTTTCATTTATTTATTAAAAATAGAATATAGAGAATAGAGACAGACAAACATATACCCTAATACTTCAAGCGCAGATCCAGCTATTCTAAAAATAGGATTTGCAGCCCCAGGAACATCATGAAACGTTTAAATAACTAACAAAATAAATTAAGAAAAAGTAAAGGGGAGGATTCCAACTCCTGGCTCATCTTTTTGATTCCGCAAATGCACGTGACAAGAACGCGGCATGCTTTTTGTGTTTAAACAATGAAAAAAGATTCTGGAGCACAAAACGTTCAATAGTTTACAAGACTTGTATGTATTTTTTTTATCCATTTTCATGACATAGAGTAGATGAGTTCGAGACATTTTCAATAGAAGTTCCCCATTCATCTTGAAATAAACGAAGAAACCTTATCCGTCTTATTGCGAATACCAAAATCCCAGACCGTAGATGTACTATTTGATTAACAACGACACACAACTATCGTTCGTTGTCGAAAATTTGTATTTACGACAATAACATGATTTAGGGAAATTATTACAATTATCATTGCGTTAAAAAAAAAACATACAATATTAGAACTAAACTTATAATATAAGTTGTCTTTTGTTAACATTTGGCCATATTTGATTAACCGGTACATTTCTTGAGTTATCTTAAAATTGTCACAATCTTCGTCAGTAGAAGATACGAAATGTAAACAAGATAAATATATTTTAACATTGTGTCAACAGAGCGATATAGTGTAATGTTCGTCTATGTTGTACATAAATCAAATTCTAAATAAAAATAAAAGTTTCTGACAAAAAACTCGTATACATATATATTACTGATACTTCTTCACAATTATAAAACGTAATAAAATTCTATGAAATAATTGAATTCTCATAAAAGAAAAGAATTATTAAACTATGTAAGTTAAAAGAAAATATATGACTAATGGCTAAAGAACTAATAATAAATTTGTTAATCGAATTTTTCAAATCGTTCTTGGTTTTTAAAGTTGATTTTGCATTCAGGAAATATTATTTATAAGCATGTCATTGGCATTTCATTCTACGTGATGTCAACGCAATTATAGGTATCAGAAAAATAAGCGGACGTTTGAACTCTAAATTCACACATGACATCTGTTTTGCGACTATTTAATGCAATAGTTCTCATATACGTAGGTATACTTTTGCGTTTGAACTGCTGCTATAGATAACTTTCGTCGAGTATATATACCAAGCAAGGCTAGTGGTTACGTTATTTTTTAATTAAACCGATTTGATCTTCAGTAAATAAGGTTATATATTGTTTGTTTTCAAATCACAATCTTGTTACATATTTATATTTGATTTCTATTATTTTCATTGTAATTTCGGTTCTAAACTGATATGTTTATTATTTGTGTATATGCGTTTAATGATACGCGATTTTATTCTAAGAAAATTAAATTTGCATTACCATGGTGACAACATTAACAACTGTCATGTCTTAAGTACCATAGTGTATAGAAAAACCTACAAGAGCGCACAGTCGTGTATGTTGTTATCATTGAATAGTTTTTTTGCGTAACTACTTGCCATTTAGTATTTTAAGGTGGTAGACCTTGGTTCAGGGAGATAACTCTTTAAATCAGTTATGTGTTTGTAAAAGTCACGTTTCATCAATGTATTTTAAGCATTTACCTGAAACAGATTGAAAATGATCTATGTAACCTAGAAGCTTAAAATATATTTATGAAAATGGTTGACACAAACGTACTGATGATTTTAAGAGTTATTTCCCTTAACCTGGGTCTTCCTCCTTAAGTGCATTTTATGACATGTTTAATATGTTTAAATTGAATAAATATTCTTGGAAAATGTCTTTCTTCTTTCATTCAGTGTACTAGTCAAATCACAAAAATACTGAACTCAAAAACAGAAACTCCCTTATCAAATTGTAAAATTAAAAGCTCAGACATATCAAACGAAAGGACAACAACTATTCGATGTCAGGTAGAAGTAATTTGGTACAATTTATTTTACACTAGAAAATTGAAGAAGATTGCATAATTTGTTGTGAAACGGTTTATTTTTGTCATTCATAATTGTAAGTCATTTATAGTTTTTTCCAATATGTGTCTTCAATATAGAAATATAAAAAAGTAGATATGATATGATAACTATTTTAACATGACGTCCTACAAACGCTTTGACTATTCACCCGTGGTAAAATATGAATATATTGCATGGGCTGTTCCCATTGTACTACCACGTCATATGCTTTTTTATGAATGAGGTACTCGACGTCATAGAACGGTGACGTAAGAATATAAGTATTTTACGGGAAATTACACGCTTGTGAAACCAAAAATCATCACAACAAGGAAACGTAAACAGTAGAGGCTAAAATGTGGTATACGCCAATGTTTTTAAACATATGAGACAAATAAGTAAATTATCATTTAAATTCACCCAAAACTATCTAAATACGTTATTAAGAATAGTTTAAGCATTTCACTGTTTCAGTTTGCTCCGTTCTTTCACGCCAATTTGATAGTGTCCTCCACCTAGAGCGCTTCGGTCCAAAAGAATTACCGTATTTGTCCTATTAGAATCGAAATGTTTCATGGGGGCTTGAATATATCGTGATTTTACCACGGATTGTCCCTTTATCGCTCAGGGTAAAATATTTGTCATATAGGGCCAACCCGTGGTAAAATCACGATATATTCAAGCCCCCATGAATTATTTCTTAAATAATCCATCTGTACCATCCGTAAATCAAAGAGAGAGGATGTAAACAATTAAAGAACATTGAAAATTCTTTAACAATAAGCAAAATCTATATACGAAGCTATAAGTAGACCGGTATCAACAAATGTCAAACAAATTTACCGACACCAAAGACAAGTGCAGAGCAAACAAGTTTCCAGGAAATATTTTAAAGGTAGAACTGTCAAAATTAATTAAAAGGAATAACTACACAACTTTTCTTAGATTGAACTTAGATTGAGTTCTAAACTGCTTAAATACGAGCAACTCTGCGCTGTGATCATGATTTAGAACAGTTCTCGACTACGAATGAGTCAGGTTTAGGTAGCTGTGTATATAAAAGATAAAATGTTTAACCCTTTCGCTGCCAAACAAATTGTTAACAAAACCCCTTCAGTGCCAATGTTTTTTTTGATTGTCTTAACAAGACCGCAAAAACGTCGACGTCATAGTAAAGGTATAATAGCGCCAAAAGATGTTAACTGCAAGTGGCGGGAAAATTAAACTTTTTTTACTAATAGTCCATTTTCTTACATATAATACCGATTTTTGACTCCGAAGTTATAATATTTAGACAAGTTACGTGTAATAAGATATTCTGGTCCCGGTTCTAGTAAAAGCAACAAGATAAGGTAATTTTTTTTTTGAGGGAGGGGTCACTATTTTATGTTTTCCATGAAACATGAAAAACTAATTGCACCGATTTTAAGTTTGACTTTACTTCTTTTAGTTGCCCTCACTTGAACTAATACCAGAAATTCCCTACTATAGAGAAGGTAACCTGTCTAAAAATCATATACTGCCGAGTCAAAATTCGGTAATACGAAAAGATATAATGCAAATTAATTTGTCACTACTTATAAATTAAAGAAAGTTTGTCATTATTTTTGATGAACAACTTCATTATATGAGCTTGGGATACAAAATTCAAGATTCATATTAACATTTCTCAAGAAAGATATTTTATTCGTCGGTGTTACATCGTCTGTCGTGTTTCTTATATTTACTACATGGTTTATGAACAATTTTACGACAGAGAGCACACATGCATATACATGTTTCGGCCCTTTCCTGCAACCAGGGACATTTCGTACAGAACATACAGAACACTCTCTTCTTTTCGACCGAGCAATTTTCTCAAATGTCGTTTTGTTCTTATTATATGATCTTCGGAAATGTCATAAAACAATTAATTGTATAAAATAAAGACCTGATCGAACATCGTCAGAGTTTTTTTAATAGGAATTTTCTATCGTATCTTAATATTAAAAATAATGTGTTCATTAATTCTTGACAACCGTACAATAATAATTTACTGTGATTGTAATTTTGAATGTAGAATTGTTCACAAAGTTTTAATGTTGTTTGCGGTTTTGCTATCTTTTATTTTGGAAGACAAATGGAAAAAGGGATAAATAATAAATGAGTACAGACATGCACCGATCAAAGAACATGTAGTTTACTAGGAAACATGTTACATGTATCAATTAAAAGTGTCATGTTGACCTGGAATATTAATTTGGCCGGCACAATCCGGCAATACTCATTTTTTACGATGTTATACAGGACATTTCACACGATAAATACAATATTAAATATTTTCCTTGTATCTCTTGTATTATTCATGTTTAACTGTTTTGCCTTTGAAAATTATATAAAAGTATGCCGTATAAAGCCTAGAAAAATTAAACGCAGCAAAACAAAAAGAAATTAACGAAATGTATTCCATGCATTAAAATTCTCTGGTGGCGTTTTAATGGAACATGGGCATAAATGTATATTACCAAGACAAACTTCTTCGTCGAATGAATTGTGAAAATCAGCACGATATAGGCAATGGTTTTGAAATTTCCCTGCAATATTCTTTTATATGGCCTACATTCTGGTTAAATAATGTGTGATCCCTCACTCAGGAGGATAACCACGGATAAGGATTAGCAATAATCCGATGGATGCGTTATAAACGAATCACGTCATTAGATTAATTACGTCATTAACATGTAGTGCAATTTTTGCGTACTTTTTCATCTTTTTAAGTTTTTGATTTTTTTTGCGCTTTTTCTAATCCGTTCTTTGTAAAGGTATTTGAATAACTTCTATCTTCTATATTTTATGTATGTAAAATTTTATTTTTATTATATTCTTACAATTTTGGAAAGTAAATGCTTAAATAGGCAGTTTAGGAAAGGTAAGCCTAGAATATATAAATATACTAAATGGCCTACTGCAATAGCGTCGGGAAAAAAGAGTGGATTTGAAACTCTATAGTTCTAAATATTATATAATTTTAAAAATATTCATAAACGCATCCTTACATAATTTTATTTTCATAAATTTCATAAAAAAGCTCCCCTTTCATATCTTTTTTAAATATTGGTAAAAAAACGCGCGAATGTTTAAAGACAGAGGAATTAAATTTATCACAAAAACGGCGACGTCATAGTACATTACGTAGTTCATAACATCATTTCAATCGGCCGATGAATCGGCCCTTTGGCACTGAAAGGAGTATGACTTTGGGCCGATCATCGGCCCTATGGCACAGAACTCGTTAAAAGAGGGACGAAAGATACCAAAGGGACAGTCAAACTCATAAATCTAAAACAAACTGACAACGCCATGGCTAAATATGAAAAAGACAAACAAACAACAGCATACACGACACAACATAGAAAACTAAAGAATAAACAACACGAACCCCACCAAAAAACTAGGGGTGATCTCAGGTGCTCCGGAAGGGTAAGCTGATACTGTGGTTAAGGTACACTAGTTATTTGTATTTCTTTATTTCTCCACAATGAAAAAAAAATAAAAATGCAATTGCTGGAGACAAAGATATCCCTTATATTTCCGTAATTAATAGAAAAAGTGTTTATAGTTATCAAAGGTATCAGGATTATAATTTGATACGTCAGACGCGCGTTTCGTCTACATAAGACTCACCAGTGACGCTCAGATCAATATAGTTAGAAAGCCAAACAAATATAAAATTGACGAGCATTGACGACCAAAAATTTCAAAGTTGTGCCGAATACGACCTAGGTATTCTATGCCGCATTTCGTCTATATAAGACTCATCAGTGACACTCATATCATAAGAGGGGCGAAAGATAACAGAGGGACAGTCAAAACTCATAGATCAAAATATAACCGACAATGTCATGGCTAAAAACATAAAAAGACAGACAGACAAATAATAGTACAAAATACACAACATAAAAAAGGTGTAAAAAGGGAAGTGGATTGTGATTACGACATTAGGAACATATTCAATATCTTCTTGTGGAACGGTTATTCCATAACAGTCAACCAACTCGTGATGGTGTCCGTAAAATTTACGAAAGATAAATTTACTTCATTATTTGGAACTCTTGGTTGAATAGCTTCCTTGCGAGCAGCAACACTCTTTCAATGAAATCATGATAAAAAAAAATACAAGTGCGCAAATATCGTATCAATTGGGAGAAATGTGTTTTGTTTTCAACTAACTTTTTCAATTTCTAGACGTAAGTCAAAATAGTTAGAAAGCCAAACAAGTAAAAAGTTGAAGAGCATTGAGGACTAGGACGTTAAGTGTATAAGTCAAGGAGCTCTTTATGGTATTCATTACAGATACACCATTTGTAATGCACATTGACAATATGATTTATCTGGTTCTATTATACCTGAATTTACCTAAAAGAACCTTCAAGTATTTTCCATCAAATGTTTGTAATTTAAAAATAATCGCATACAGGTTAGAAAATAAATTTGATAATACCCCTGGTTGTAATTAAATTGTTTTGTTTTAAATTCTAGTTTTTCAATGAATACACCCACCATAGATACCAGAGTTAAAGTTTTGAACGTCAGACGCGCGTTACGTCTACAAAAGAACTACCACGGAGGCTTAAAAAAGGCAAAATACGGTAAACAGATAAATTTCTAAGTTTTCGTCTTTGTGATTTATAAAATTTATAACCGTCAATGATTGAATAGGAGCCAACAATCATTCAAAGAATGTCTAGTTTTTCGTGTTTTTTTCTATTGATATTGAATTTCTGGTTCTGGATATTATGATATTATTACCGTTTAAGTGATCGTTTTGAATCAAATTTACAATAACTAAAACAAATGATACAACGAAGAGACAAATGTCATATTTTTGCAACAGCAAAATATTTAAATACACGAAAATATGGAGAATCTTTTACTGCAGATTCCACTGAGTGTGTAGCAAAAGGTAATATCGTTGGTTAGCTTGCTTGTTAGCTAAACCGTGAAGTCGTTATAAGGTCAGGTATACTACCCTCCTTACAGATCGATTGATTTTCTGTCAGATGAGTCTATTCTTAAAGAAGGGTTGTTTACCTTACCTAACAATGACTTCACGGTTCAGCTAACAAGCAAGCTAACCATATATATTACTTTGGCTACACACTCAATGGAATCTGCTGTAAACAGCTGGTAAACTATATATAGTTGATTGCGCTAAGAATTTTAAAAGTTTTCAAGAGCAACGAACAATTTTATTGTTTTAAGTGTTATTTTGGTATGTGCCCTGCACGTACATATTTCATAAGTCTCACAGCCTCAACATGCATAAACTTAAAGTCTTTTTTCAAACTTTGTTCATCTAATTCTTGAAGCACAGTACCATCGATAAGATTTTTTTTAAAAGTCTTACAATACTTTGACAAGTTAAGAGTTTTTAGAATTTCTTGTATGTCGTGAACGGATTTCTCACTGACAAAAGATTTTGAGAATCCACCTGACCAGCTGTTGTTTGAAGAATTATAATCATCACTGTCCGAAGCAATTGGTTCAGTAATACATTTCATATTTTTAGAAGATTTTCCATTTTTGTTATCTTCTTCGATAACGCTGTAAACTGAATCTGATTCTGTTGGCATTGACGAGGTCTTTTGTACGAATTCCGGAAATGTTTGATCTGGACCTATATACGGCGGCGGTTCATGCATATCTATTGTTTCATCTTGGAAACTTTTACTCTTTTGCCTAGGTATAAGTATTGGTGGTGTATCAGTTTTTTCGCTGCTCTGCATAGAGTAAAAAGGTAACAGATCTCTTGGTATGGGGTTGCCTGTTCCTGTTGTCATTGAATCACTGTTAAATTTTGTTATTTCTGAAAAGCCCATTAGAATATTGTATTTTTTTAAATAAAATTAATATGGAGCAAAGCAGTATTTTGGGCAGTTTATTTATTGCTTTCTCTGATACCCTACCCAGCATTGATCATATTTTAAAAATTGATTATATTCAAAAATCTGAAGTCAACACAAGAGTTAACAGCATATTCACAGTAGGTATAGTGTCCGGCTAGGATCATGGTTTTTTGAGTGATTTGGTCCATTTTTTTCGAGTGTAGTTCGGGCTTTTTCGAATGATAAAACATGCGATAAGTTCAAATAACGGATATTTCGTAATTATAACAGTTTTTAACATTACTACCCATCTTATATTGAATACTATATATTGTTTTGATCAACAAAGAAGCTCAATTTTCGTGTATTTAATAAAAAAAATCGTGTTTGTTATAGTCCGGGTTTTTTTTGAGAGAAACTGGGTTTTTAAATAAATGATCTGGTATTTTTTACAGAAAATCTGAAGGTATTCTAGACTTTAAAAAATACTTTTTCTAACTGTAATTAAGTGAAGGACAATATCATATATTACCAATAAGTCATCAAAAACATATCAATATGAATCTTGTTTTCAATTTACTGCAAATTTTATGTTTTGCGAGCGTTATACAACTACTTTCCATAGTTCATTTAGAAATAACTTGATCCTTAACAAAACGGTGTCTAGAACATTATGCAGGGAAATCATATTCATTTAAACTTCATTTAATGCTACCTTTGATTTTACAGTTAATAATATTTCTTCTGGTGAACTCCGGAGATAAATAAAAAAAAAGCTATTAATAAAACAAGTTTTAGCTTTCTTAAAAGCTATAGTAGAACCGTTTTGCTCTACACTAATTTAAGGTTATATGTGTGCATGTGGTTATTAAATTAGTATTGAAAATGTGGTATTTTTAGATATTGATTGATGTAGATTAAGAGTGTGCGTTACACACCTATGCTTTAAAAAAAAATTCTTGTTGAAAATTAAAACAATTATAAATTTAGACACGACTCTTGAGGGATGTCTTTCTGGAGGTGTGCCTATATTGTCAGAATTTATAAAATACAGATAATGCACTTTTGTAAACATTGTATAGGAACATTGTTTATCAAAGCAAATCGTGCAAATTGCAGTGAAACAAAGCAATTAAACAATCATGTATTAATAATTGATATTTCAATCTTGAATTTATTTGTGAAATGTATGCATAATAAAACGAACATGAATTAATGACAGTTGATCGGAACTGAAATACATATAGTTAATTTGTCGGCATTTGATTCTTATCCTGGACGAGAAAAGTCTGTACTTCTTTATCTCATTTAAGCCAATAGATGTTGCTGTATCTACCCCTCATTATAATACAACCAATTAGAATCTATACGTGATAAGTAATATGTTCAAGATGGCGTGTATTTCGACTGAAAATAATAGCTCCGCATCGTGATGCGAAGCAAAAACATAAAATTACACACACAAAATCCACCCCATTTTTATTGCCATTGAACACAAAATTTCAGATAAAATTTCAGATAAAATCAACAATGAAATGAATAGTCCATTAGCCTAAATATGATGTTTTAGCAATGATAGACAAATACAAAATGTGTATATTATATGCTATCACCAGCTAGATTGTTCCGTGTTTCGAACGACACAAGGAACAACATTGTCATGTCTTGATTGATATTCATATTTCCCACTTTTTAGACACTTTTCTTTTATTGAAAGGAAGTTATCATGGTGTTTAGTCGCTGTATGACCAATAATTATTTTTGCATAGTTAATCAGACTCCCCCTCACAGTTGTAGCATTTAGTCATTTTAGGTTTCCATTTCTTTAACAATGAAATAAATAATACAAGATACATGATACAAGACAAATAGATAATGAAATATCTAAGATGTATACTCTTTTAAGAACAAACATACATCTCATCTTATACAATATGTGTATGTACGTCTAAATTCAAATTGTCTATGCTTATGTTCCGGAACATTCCGGAGTATTAGGACCATACGCATATGGTCACGACCATATACGTATACTCATATGGTTTAACTGTACGCGTATGGTCGGACCATATGATAGATATAGGAAGATGTGGTATGAGTGCCAATGAGACATCTCTCCATCCAAATAACAATTAAAAAGTAAACAATTATATGTTAAGGTACGGCCTTCAACACAGGGCCTTGGCTCACATCGAACAACAAGCTATAAAGGACCCCAAAATAACTAGTTAAAAACCATTCAAACGGGAAAAACTAACGGTTTAGGGCTGGGATGGGGTAGAATGTTTTTTTTTAAACTAAAGATATATTTATGTTACTTGGCGAAAAAAGTAATAAAGTGGCAAAAAATATATTGTTTTGGCGAAAGAGGTGGTGAAAAAAATAATTGCCCCAGGGGAAACCCAATTTGGGACCATATAGGTATACATTAGAAACGATTCAATAAAACAATAAACTTATCTATAACAAGGACGGTGACATGAAATGTATTAATTTTATAGTTCAAAGTCTACCCAAAAACAGCACAAGTTGAAACCCATCGTCTATCAATTAATTGTCTTATTCTGGGTGTATCTGTTATCTGTCTGTCGTCTCTAGTGTCAATTATTAGACTCTTTATCATATCGACTTTTTTTTTGTCAGTTAGTAAAACAGTTGAACTCTTGTTTAACAGTTCATTAAGACATTTTTGGAAGTTATCTTCCAAGTCGACTTCTGTTCAGTAATATTTATCCCATGAGGTCCAAATACTTGTATGGTCCGGAACACTCACATTAGATTGTTGACATCACGGATATATACTGTACGTGCAATTTATAGATGTGAGAAAAAGAATATATACTAATGAACGATACTTGTTTCATGATAAAATACAAGTGTTGATGCACCATGTGCCTTGAAAGTAATCAATTTGAACCTTTATTTTATAGTTTTTAAACGTAAACACATAAAATATTTAGCTATAAGAAATGTGTATAATCACTCGATAAAAAAAGGTCACACTCCAAAAAGCCCAGACTGCTATTGAAAAAACCCGGACATGAAAAACTGAATTTAGTCTCAAAACGTCGTGTTCAATGAAATAACAATAGTTTTTGTAAAGTGTCTGTATATCTAAGGATATATAGATTTCATGTATGCATTTCCGTCGACATTTGCATTGGTATGTGTAAGAAAATTGCTTTATTCTGTTTTTTGGATTAAAAGCATTTTAAGGCTAAATTTAACTTTTTAAACGAAAACAATGTCAGAATGATACTATTTTTATATCTCAAATACTAACAAATCATGTTTAACCTTGTATATCAAACGCAAGCTTCTATATCACGTCTCGTTAGAAAAGAAGTCTGTTTGTTTACATTTTTGAACATATTCACTCGAAAAAAAGTGATCTCACTCGATAAAGCCCGATCAAATCACTCGAAAAACCATTATCCTAGCAGGACACTATACCTACCGTGATATTAACGATCAGCGATGTATATTCATGATTAAAAGTCAAAAGACAGAATCGTGATAAAATATAAATGGTTGCTTTACAAGTTTGCAGAATATATTTATATTCCGTTTGCATAAACTTAATCATAGTTGCTATATTATGCCGCATGCATATGTCGTCTTCGGTTGTTATCTGCTCTTTGGTTGGGTTGTTGGCTCTTTGACACAATCCTATTTCCGTTCTCTATTTTCTACACAGTTATATGACTGTATACTACAATTCGTCCCTTCTTTCTGAGAATAAAAGTGATGTTCAAAAACGCCGAGCCATTGAAAAAGATGGAACCAAACTACCAATATTGATTTACTTCTATAAATTGTTATTTGGATGGAGAGTTGTCTCATTGACACTCATATCACATCTTCCTATATCTATTTGTGCGTGTTCATAAATACTTACCCAAACAACCTTCATAAAACTTTATGTTGTGGTCAACAAAAGCCTCCATAGACCGGAGTTTTGCATGGAATTTATCTTGGGGTTTATTAGCATATCCAGTGATGATTGACACTGAAATATTTGCACACAACGCCACTAGTGATGGATCCGGTGACAGCACACCTGCAATTAAATTACATGTACATTAATGAGACATCCATTAAATAAAAGTACAAATGCTATCAACATACGGTCGTGTTATGCAATTTAAAAGTTTAAGACAGTCTAACTAATTTCAACATTCTTTTTTATTCTTTTCTTTTTTTACTATGATAATTGATTTATTGGTCTGAATCTATAACAACTACGTACCTTATTGCTACAGCTTTCACAAACACGTTACCCTGATATATTAACATATTCAAGAACAAGGTGTCCCAACGTGCTTTTTATTTATGGGTGTTCAAATGTCGATTTATTGAAACTTCACCAAGCCCAAACACATACTCTATACACCATATGGAACTGTTTTGTTATTTAGTATTGTGAAGTCAAGAGAATAGAGAAAGATTGACAAAACTTGTCTCTCTTATATCTAGAAATCCTTGGAGTTTGACCAGCCCCGTGGAAACAATACCACAAAGTTTCAGTTGCAATGAAAAAGTTGAGACAAAATCTATTTGTTATTTCATAACATATAAAACATAATATCCCTAAAGTGATATAACATGTGAAATTGAGAATGGAAGATTGTGATCAAATTTTGCTCTAACGCAATTCTTTTCTTTTTGACTTTCGATATTTATTAGGATTAAAAGATAATATCTACATGACCAATCCAATGCTAGGTTCATTGGCCTTTATGTTTGATTTCCTATACTTGAAATTGTTCAAATTGTTCAAACAGTGGAATATAGTGTGATTGCACATCTTTTATTTGGGTTAAAGGTAAAATACATCAGGTGTCACACTTCCTTTATATCGACAATGCCGGTGGAATATAAGGAGTCTTCAAAAACATTCACCGTTTTTTCTAGTCTAGATTCGTTGTTATTCGTAGAAAACAGTGCTGAAAAAGCCCCACACAAGAGCGTAAATAGAAACCTTTATTAAATATTTATGTTCCCTTTGTTTCTTTGCTCAAATGACAAACCTTGTTGCAAACAATTTCCTTGAATAAAATCTTCAACATAAGTCTTCATTAACAGTATGTCAACTCCTTTTATACACGCCAGCACAGCAGGTTTTATCTCTCCATTCGAGGAGCTAGCATAGCGAACATGGACTGGTAAATCTTTCTTTGCCAGTAACTCCAACATCAGTTTTGGTTTCCCAACTGTAATAAAGTAGAAATACAACAATAAATAATATCATCTACGAAAATTATTTAAAAATACAGATAAATCTTCAATCCATAAAAATTACCAAATTGATATATAAGAGAAGAATTCACAGAGATAGTTTAATATGCACGATTAAAACTAAATAAATTTAACATGCTTCAACATTTGTATGGTCATTGTACAAGCTAGTTTATATTTCAACTTACAAGCATAACGTGAGATTCCATTTTTACCTCGTTTTGATTTTTTAACTACTGAAAACATACAGCTGCTATCGACGGGTATACTAAGGAACTCCTGTTTCGCACCATCGTGAGATGAAAACTTTCCTATTACTCTAAGCTGCGAACAGGATTTATGTAAACGGATTATCTGAAATTGAAGATTAATGGTAAAGGTAAATATAGACTTTAAGGTAATACAAAATAAAATAAAAATTGCAATTATTTGCATGTATAAGGCGTGGTTCCAATTAAATTGTAATAATAATTTTTAAAAACTATAAAAAAAAATATGCATATTTCATTGAAAAACCTTTAATACATGTATCCAGGCAAGTCTACTTTGAGAACACATTTATCTTTTTTTACTCTGATACACTCTTTCTTTACTCTGATACACTCTCTTACAATCTGGTCACACCAAAACAAAATCCTTATATTACCTCATTGTATGGATACTCGTCATTCTTTGTCTCGCCACAGAATCCGGCTGTAACAATCACTAGTAAAGGGAGTTTGTCTTTGTAATTTCTGAAGAATTCAGGAAGAGGTAATTGTTGTTCGACATCATATTTATAGTCATCCCTATGTGACATCCTGAATATACAGAGAATCGGATACTTGTTTTAATGAACGCAATCTTGAAGTTCCAAATTAACTCAAGTGTCCGTCTTAATATGTTAGTACTACCATAAACATGATAAACAAGATAATTATTATATATACAATGATCTACATTTGTATTATAAATCAAAGGCATCACACACATCGTTTTACATTTGTCATTTCGGGGTCTTTTATGAACTATGTCCAGTGCACGATGTTTTGTCGATATTGTCAACATCGCAATGTCAACTTTATAGTGTCGTTATTGTGTTTACATTGTATCCTATCAATATATTCTATACCTTTCTGTTTACATCGTTCACATCGCATTCATCGCAATGTTAACAATATCGTGTCAAAATCGTGTTTATATTGTGTATGTAGTCTATAACTTTCTGTTTACATCGTTAATATCGTATACATAGCAATGTTAACAATATCGTGTCAACATCGTGTTTATATTGTGTATGTAGAGTCTATACCTTTCTGTTTACATCGTTCACATCGTATACATCGCGATGTTGACAATATCGTGTCAACCTCGTGTTTATATTGTATATATAAAGTCTATACCTTTCTGTTTACATCGTTCACATCGTATACATTGCGATGGTGACAATATCATGTCAACATCGTGTTTATATTGTATATATACATCGTTCACATCGTAAACATCGCGATGTTGACAATATTGTGTCAACATCGTGCTTATACTGTATATATAGAGTCTATAACTTTCTGTTTTCATCGTTCACATCGTATACATCGCGATGTTGACAATATCGTGTCAGCATCGTGTTTATATTGTATATATAGAATCTATACCTTTCTGTTTACATCGTTCATATCATATACATCGCGATGTTGACAATATTGTGTCAACATCGTGTTTATATTGTATATATATAGTCTTTACCTTTCTGTTTACATCGTTCACATCGTATACATCGCGATGTAAACAATATCGCGTCAACATCGTGTTTATATTGTATACATATATATATATATATAAAGTCTATACCTTTCTATTTACATCGTTCACATCGTATACATCGCGATGTTGACAATATTGTGTCAACATCGTGTTTATATTGTATATATAAAGTCTATACCTTTCTATTTACATCGTTCACATCGTATACATCGCGATGTTGACAATATTGTGTCAACATCGTGTTTATATTGTATATATAAAGTCTATACCTTTCTGTTTACATCGTTCACATCGTATACTTTGCGATGTTGACACTATTGTGTCAACATCGTGTTTATATTGTATACATATAGTCTTTACATTTCTGTTTACACCGTTCACATCGTATACATCGCGATGTTAACAATATCGCGTCAACATCGTGTTTATATTGTATATAGACAATAATAGTGCATTGACTTGACATATCAACGATATAAGGATGAGGCTTAGAAACGGGGAAATGCGAGGCTGCGCCGAGCTATTTCCCCGTTTCGGGCCGAATCCTTATATCGTTGATATGTCAAGTCAATGCACTATTATTGTCTTTATACTGCAATCTTAAAAAACATTTTCAATTTTTGTTTAATGCGTTAAGGTTATTTATTTGATTTAAATATTTGGGGAAATCCTCTTTAAAAGGGCCTCATATCATGCTCACGGTAAAATTTTCAACACAATGAAAGGTACATTTACCTGTTAAAACCCACACTCGATGGTGAACGAAATCATTTGAGTATGGACTAAAATATCAACCATAAGCATAACAAATTCATGATTTATAGGTTGCAAACAAACAGCATTAATAAATGAAATATGTTTTTCCAATAATTGCAAAAGAAACAAGGTTATGTCGTTCCATGCATCGTTGTATGCATTGGAAACAAGAACAGGTTGAAGAGGTCGTATGAATAATTAAATGTTATTTCGGCAACTTCTATTTAAATATTCATGAGGAAAAGTGATATCGGGTCAGTGACTGTATATGACATAGAAATATACAGTCAACGCATTTTGACTGCTCAAATAGAACGAGTGCAGTATAAATATATATATAAAGTCTATACCTTTCTGTTTACATAGTTCACATCCTATACATCGTAATGTTAACAATATAGTGTCAACATCTTGTTGTTGTTGTATATACATTTTTTTTTCGTTCTTTTTTGTTTTTTAAATAAGTTATGCAGTTAGTTATATAGTTTAAATTGTTTTCCATTTGTCATTTCGGCGTCTTTTATTGTTAACGATGCGATATGACCTTTGCTCAATGTTAAAGGCAATACGGTTATCTAGAGATGTGCCATTTAGTATGTATGTACTGGAAATTTTTTACTTATTTGCAATCATACCACCTCTCCTTTTTTTATATAGCAATGCTAACAATATTGTGTCAAAATCGTGTTTATATTTTATATTGAGTATATGGTACTTATAAACATTAAACTAACTGCGTTTGTTTGCACTGTCCTTAGTCAGGAATCTGTTGTTCAGTAGTTGTCGTTTGTTGAATTGTTCATACGTGTATCTGGTTTCTCGTTTTTACATGTATCAGACCGTTATTTTTCCTGTTTAAATAGTTTTACACTAGTGTTTTTGTGCCTTTTATAGCGTGCTACTCGATAAAAACCAAATCCCCGTGTTAATGACAATACTTTGACCTATAGTGGTTTACTTATAAAACGTGTAACCTAAATGAAAAGTTGTCTCATTTGAACTTATAACGCATCTTCTTATATGTATACATCGCTATGTTGACGATGTCAACGATGTAAACAATATATAAGAGTTCAAACAATGTTAACGAATTTGACACGATATCGGTTTAACATTGTGTACATCGCGATGTTAACGATGTCAACGATGTAAACAGTATATAAGAGTTCAAACAATGTCAACGATGTTGACACGACATCGTGTTTACATTGTATACATTGCAATGTTAACGATGTCAACGATGTACAACAATGTAAACGATGTTGACACAACATCGTTTTAACATTGTATACATCGCGATGTCAACGATGTAAACATTATATAAGGGTTCAAACAATGTAAACAATGTTGACACGATATCGTGCTAACATAGTAGATATCGCGATGTCGACAATATTGAATAAACATCCTACACTGGACATGAATGCATTTTCTAGCTGACTAAGCGGTATAAGTTAACTCCTTGTTGAATGCAATGTATGAGTACCTATAGTTGTTCAGTTCTGTGGCATGTGGTTTCTGTGGAGCGTTGTCTTATTATCAATCATACCGCATCCCCTTATTTTTAAGCATATTGCTATTCTAACAAATTGAAAAATAAATTTGTTATTTCGCTTCGTTCATTAGACGATTGAGCGGGTTACGAATGACCTAAATTTTAATCAGAAAAGAATATGGGAAAAGACCGGTTATTTTCAATTCACACAAATATCAAAACGAAAAACGAAAAACACTGAGTTAAACCCTATTTTGCCATTTGTTAAATGAACTAATATTTACGTAAAGTCCCAAATGTCTAAGGTTGTCATTCATTTATCACCAAGTGTACACATTAAACATGCCGTCGTTTAAGCAATTAGGATCTCTCATTCCTGAAAGGGGATGCAAAACAAACAACTTGTGTATGTTATAGAATGGTAGGTAGGGCAGTTGATTAATGAGTATATGCCTCCTCTTGAAAATTAGTTTGTTTTGGTACAAATTAAATTCGTTTAAAGCAACACAACAATGCCTTACCCGGTAGTAAAAATTGGTCCAAAAAGTTATGGATGTACACTTTCGGAGGTCAAAATATATTTATAGTTTCATTTGAAGATAATGGATAAAATGTTACATTGTTTGTTTAACATGTCACACATATTTCATATATATTTTCTAGGCCACATCAATAGATAATCATTGCAATTGTGGTTGGTTCAAATCAGATCAGGAAGACTATTATTTATACCTTTACCACTCTTTATGTATTATATAACAGATTAAGTTTGATACCAACATTTATATTATGTAACAGATAAAAGCTCGACAGTACTGCCGTATGAAACATAGCAGAATAATCTAACAAGTACAAATGTAGCAATTACCTTGTTGATACATTGAATTACAACAATGCAGATCCTTTACCTGCACTTATGAGTTACAATTTAACCCCCGACCCAGCGTCTACTGGGTTTTCCCATCTTGCGTAAGTTGGTGCTCGTTTGTCTGTGCAGAATGAGTGAATACACAGTCATGTCTTTTCAGAATGGGGAAGTGAATTAGATGCTTCGTGACTGAAACGTCTGCTGGAAGACAAAACTTATCCAACTATCTAACATTTACTGATTTTTCTAATAACAATCCAGATTCAACGTCTTTGATACCGTCAATAAATCTTGCATAACCTGCTTTTTATGTCAAATATTATGTTTTCAAAAAAAAAACCTGATCCCCAATTTGAGAAAATCAAATTTCCTGGATAATCAATCGACCATAAACGGCGGGAGCTACATGTTGAGCAGTTTTAGCCTTATAACCTTAGAACTCCCTTAACGATTTGATGGGGTTCGTGTTGCTCAGTCTTTAATAGCCTATGTTATGTTTTGTGTTATGTTGTGTATAGATATAGGAAGATGTGGTGTGAGTGCCAATGAGACAACTCTCCATCCAAATAACAATTTATAAAAGTAAACCATTATAGGTCAATGTACGACCTTCAACGCGGAGCCTTGGCTCACACCGAACAAAAAGTTATAAAGGGCCCGAAAATTACTAGTGTAAAAGCATTCAAACGGGAAAACCAACGGTCTAACCTATATAAAAAACGAGAAACGAGAAACACGTATAAATTACATAAACAAACAACCGTTTGTCTTTTAATTTTTAGTCCTAGCGACGACAGTTTATTGCTTATTAACGTGAGTTTGAAAGTCTACTTTCTCATACACAAGTTTTAAATTTTACGTTTATGTTTATGTTTATACAACATTTTTTATACTATCTAGCAAAGAAAGACAACTCTAATGTAAAATATATCTACAGTAAATAATTCAAAACATTCATGACTGAACTTTTGTCACAATCATTGTTAATCACGTATTTTATTTGTCCTTTCAATTTGCTACAATCCAATCAGTCTTTCTTCTGTAATTGACCATATATCATGCAACTGTCCACTGAATTTCACTTTTACTTTTCATGAGCTTTTAAACACATTAGATGCTTAACCTTCCGGACATCCGAGTTAACTCCCGGTTTTGCGGCATCGTGTATCAAGTACTCAATACATTTCTGTAGAGTTGTCATTTGCGGACAGTTCTTTGTCTTGTGTTTTCTCGGCCGAGATAATATATTTCATTATGTAACATATTGTACCATCTTGGTTTTTAACTTTTACTCATTTTCTGTATAACCTATTTTAATCATACACATCAGTCAGTAGTTGTCATTTGTGGATATGGTTCATAAGTGTTCTCGTTTTTTATATAGATACGACTGTTGGTTTTTCCTGTTGAATGGTTTCACACTGTGCCTTTTTTGGGGTCCTTTATAGCTTGCTGATCGGTGTGAGTCAATATTCGTGTTGAGGACTGTACTTAGACCTATAATAGTTTACTTTTACAAATCGTGATTTGGATGGAGAGTTGTCTCATTGGTACTCATACCGCATTTTCTTATATCTACATAGTATTACTTCTCAAGTCATTCGCAGCACGTTTTCGAAGTGTTGTGTCTTTATGTACCCTTTATTCGATCGATCGTTAAATAAACTGATTGTGTCTAATTCCTGATTGAGACATATTAACTGGATATGGATTCACATTGCGGATGATGGATACCTAGTAGAAGATGCTTACCCTGTTGACTCTTCCGGTCTTGCTCATTTGAAAGTTGCAATTCACATTTTTGTTTCTTTTCCTTGCTTTTTTCTTTATCAATTAATGAAATTGATACATCGTTAAACTATAGTTCTCTTGATTTGATACAACTCAAATTCCTTTGGACGCTATAGAAAGGTTTTGGTCTACATAAGAAAATTTCTGTACCATGTGACAGTTATTATCCATTCGTTTAATGTGTTTGAGCTTTTGATTTTGCCATTTGATTAGGTACTTTGAGTTTTGAATTTTCCTCGGAGTTCTAGATTTTTGTGATTTTACTTTTGGTATTGTTTAAATAAAAAGAATAATGCCCAAAACATGCAGAGAAAATCAAGATCCTTTATCATGTTTATGATAAAGAACATTTTTAAATATTGTGTGTACAAGTAATCATTTGGTACAATTTTCAATTTGTATTTTGACTTCAAAAGTGCTTGTACAAATTTCAATTAATTTCACTTATAATTTTTACAATAAATCATAGCATGGATTTTGTTATAAAAAAGCATTGATACACATAATAGAATTTTTATTCAATGACCACACAATAAACCGTATTTACAAAATACAAAATATCCAGATACAGATAGGAAATACAATTTATACATGCATGCCAGTTAATTCTGAAAGTATACTAGACATTTGATAGAATAATAAACATTGGTCTCAGTTACAAAAAATGAAAAATTGAAAACAACACGTTTAATAATTCACAAATCTGACAGTATTATTGAAATTTGACTATTCTGGTACCGCATTGGAACAGCTGTATGAATTGTTACATGACATTTGTCGAGAAATCAAATTAAACTTGTTAAAGACACAGTTATCATTTGTTACATATTATAATTCGTATTTTGACTCGAAAAGTGCTTGTATAATTTCAATTTCGTACAAAAATTCACTCAATTTCACTTATAATTTGTACGATATTTTTTGGTATGGATTTTGTTATAATAATGCTTTGATACAAACCTTATTTACAAAATACACAAATATCCAGACAATGACAGGAAATATAAGTGATAAATGTCTGCCAGTTAATTCTGATAGTATACTAGAAATTTTCCCACGTAAAAATTCTGATAGTTACAGTTCTGAATAAAATAATAGTTAGCATCAGTTACAAATCTGATAGTATAATAGAAATTGGCCTCAGTCAGAATTCTGATACCAATATAGAAATTTTCCTCAGTGAAATTGAACCACCAATCATACGTGCCAGGAACACACAACAAGGAAAGGTGCGCTGTCTGTCCAACAGTCCCAAGCCAAATATCTAACCACGAAATCGCAATGGAAATCATCAGAACTTACTGAAGGGGTAATATACAATTCCTCAATATGATCAACCCTAAACAATATATTAAGGGTAATACCGCATTCTATAGACTATCAATACTTTTTGTTTTATAACAAAATCCATACTTTAAATTATTGCACTTTTAGTCAAATTGTTTGACTATAATTTGTATAAAATCATGACTTGTACACACCATATACAACAAGCATATAAATCTCGATTAATTTTGAATCCTCTAAGTATACTCTACTACTTGTCGTTGTGGGATATTAAAAGTGTTAATGAACATAGCACTCATATTCGGTTCTATGTCATTTAATCAGTGCTGGGGACTTTTATAGATGCCTATGCGGTATGGGGTTTGCTCATTATTGAAGGCCTACGGTGACCTATAGTTGTTAATTTCTGCGTTCTTCGGTCTCTTGTGGCGAGTTGTCTCATTAGCAATCATACCACACCTTCTTTTTTATATTGAACTATGACTGTTATATTCATTTATCAGCACATTTCTACAACAATGATGTATAACATTTTATATTTTTTTCTTTTAATGCTCAATGTGTTTTGTAAGTTAGTATTTACATTCTTTGCGTATTTTGTGAACCTACTAATATGTTCATGACTTTGTTTCTTTTACATTGCTAAATGTATTTACAAATTTAGCACGAGTGTAACAGTTTAGATAACAATGAAAATGATATACAAATTGCCTATCAAATCGGGAATTAAAAATTAAAGATAGACATACAAATATTTAATTTTAAGTTCATGAAATATTCATAAATTGTGCATTCAATTAGTAGCAATGGATATTTATACAACACACAACAAGTATGATTAGTAATCCTTACTTTGTTAACATTGATATAAAAAAAATCACGCAACTTGAGTTATATATATTCCGACTTTGCATTTATGTTATAATAGTATTCTTCTATCCAAATATCAAAATTATAATACAATACAGTACATTAAAATGTAAAACAAAACAAATTAAAGTATGCACTTTCGTGGAACTAAAATATGTCCGTACCTATATTTTGGTGTTGCACAGTCAAGTCATGGTTGTGACTGTCTGACGTCTTTACGAAAAGTTGGCTGTAAAAACCATTTTAAATATGAAACAATTCAATATAAAAAGATTGAGCTGTAGTAAGATAATCGATAAGACCACTATCCACCATAGTTCAAAAGAAGTAAGCAATTATAGACAACCAAACGGCGTTCAACAACTAGAAAATCATAAACCCAAATAACCGAAAATAAAAGGCCCCGACATGAAAAATATGAATCTATTCAACGTTTGCAAAAAGTAAAATCACAAAAATACTGAATTCCGAGGAAAATTCCAAACAGATAGTCCCTATCTTGGTACAGGCATTTGTAAATGTAGAAAATGGTGGATTGAACCTGTTTTTATAGCGCTAAACCTCTCACTTTTATGAGAGTCGCAACAAATTCCATAAGCAATGGCAATCATTGTGAAATAATGCACAAGGAAATTAAAAATGATACCCATCGTCCATCTTTCCAGAAGATCATCATGGGCAGTTTTATGTCTTATAACAGAGTACCTATGAACAGACCAATCTCCATTTGTAACTCGTATTATGGTATTACATGGAGTGTATTCATCATTCAGTGAAAATTCTAGCATCTTCTAAGCTTGTTAAAAGGAAAGGTATGTTTTAAACCTAGAAAATAGCTGTCAAGTAGAATGTTTTTTTCTTCAAATTTTGAGTGTATTGCTAATCCACAAAAGGGCAGAGATAAACAATTCCAGCTATATGATTCTGTCTGAAAATGTTTACTTAAAATGATTTAATAGAGCTATAAGAATAGGACTTTTAAAGTCATGTAGTTATCAACCATATAAAAAAGGAAAAATAAGACAAATAAAAATTTCAATTGAAGAGCACGTTGGCACTCTAAACAGTTAGTAGAATATTAATGAAATCTCTAAATAAAATTACAAAAAAATATAAGTATAAGTACTTGACAATGTTAACTTTAAAAATCTAAATGTATTTCATTGATGAAAAAGCTATCTGTAAATTCATCATATTTCACAACCATCCTGTATATACATTTAAGTCTACTATGCTTCATTCCTGTTATAATCATTTATGAAATATTATTTCTTGCGAACAATATTAGAGTAACCATCTTCCTAAAGCTGTACACTCTCAAAGAAGTTACTAAAATCATTACATGTGTCTTTTCTCATTGTGTTTCTTTTAATTTTCAAGCTTAAGGGGGTAGACCTTGGTTCAGGGAGATAACTCTTTAAATCAGTTAAGCGTTTGTAAAAGTCAAGTTCATCAATGTTTTTTAAGCATTTACCTGAAACAGATTAAAAATAATCTATGTAACCTAGAAGCTTAGAATATGTTTTTGAAAATGGTTGACACAAACGTACTGATGATTTTAAGAGTTATTGCCCTTAACCTAGGTCTACCTCCTTAATATTCGTTCATTTTATATGTATATGACTAGCATTTCCGTTTATAAATGTTTTTCACTGCCAACCTAAACTTCCGGTCTCGAATTCCGTAAATGAACGGATTAACAACGCTATTGAAAAAGTAAGACCATACAAACGTATAATATAGCTGTGAACCTATCAAACTTAATGAACAGTCAAAATCTGGAATAAGAAAAATAAAAAATGATAACAAATGATGGGGCAGTGCGCTCAGTACATATGTAAAAGTGACCACGCACAATGTGATTGTCGACTTCCGGGTATTGTTCTTGTTTGATTTGATTGATTCTTTACAATTAAATGTTCCAGGCTCTAAGCTATCACGCCGTAAGCTATCGCGCTCATATTGTGTATGTATCTTTATTCCGATATAAATATACATTACCATCAAGGTAGCCGAGACAATGAAATAAAACAAAATCAAACACGCGTTATAAATTCCTTGATAATTTGTATTGTAGTTCTGAAATCTGTCTTCGGTGAAGCATCGTTTTCCTTGAAAGCCTGGAATCCCAGTTTCAACTGTTCCCAATCCCCATATTATTGGCGCAGGCCAGGATAAAACAGCAGCACCTACTAAACTTCCAATACAAAGTCCTTTCACAGCAGTTGCAGATAGCCTTTCCTTAAGCGGATATCGGATTTTTCGGAATCTTTCAATTGCTATGGACACTAACAACAACGTGCTTGCTATTGCCATAAAATAAATAATCGTCCTGAACAGTTTACAGAATGCATGCGATGGATAGTTTAGTGGATATAATAAGTAAAATACCACTAAAGGGGCAGCAAACCCACAGTTAATAACATCAAGTATGCCGAGAAATAAAACATATATCCTATAGTTTGAGTATTTGAAGTACCGGAAGTATACATATAAAACATGCGCATTGCCAATAACACCAATTACAGAAAAGATGGTCAACATAGTAATCCCGCCAAAATTCCTCTTTACGTGCAGTTCATTAAGAAAATCTAGCGTAATATTTCTCCCATTTATATATTTTTGAATCCATGCGTGACAGGTTCCGTTTGCCATATCTTAGTCAAAATAAGATATATATTATCTGGAAAAAAAGACAGTAAAGTCGTGTATTAAACTAGAAATTCGTCAACTTCATTTAATTTTAAAAAACATGTGACATAGTGCTATATATACATTGCTCCACGCAAACAAACGTTTAAAGGGGCCAATTTATGACAATGTCTTCATTCCTTCTAAACAGATGTTTAAACGGGCATTACCTGTCAAATTCGATTTACCACAAACTCTCATATGTGATTTATAAAATACTTAAACGCATATTCCAATAACAAAAATTCGAAAATAAACCATAAACAATGCATGGACTCGATGATATGAATCAGTTTTAAACATGTATTGCTGCCTAACTTCATCTAATTGAACACCAAGATAACCTCCGGAGACTGCTGACCGTAATATTATCCGATATAAACATACATATTTAAAATTAATAAATATGAATAGATGGCGACAACGTGCAACTGTATTTTTTTCAGGTATACTAGATTTTGAGGTTAAAACTATTTTTCATCATCGTTTTACCTGTATAAGATTTTTTTTTGTGGATCGCATCAGTCCATCAAATTGGTCATCCATATTTCACTGTCAAAATATGCATAACCCATCTCCTTCTGATGAGGTAAATTTAAGGTCATATGAAGACGGATTCATTGAGGTCGAATTACTCATTTGCAAATGAAATCGGCCATGTTTTTTTCTTTTTATCTTAATTTGACAAAATTGAAGTAAACTGACTGCTAAACATCAAAAATCGAATTATAAATGTATTATTAATTTACTTTTAAAAGTGATTAAACAAAGACAAATCATCTTTTATTTATTTTGTCATATTGTGTAGACAATTTACCTTTAAAATTTTAATACGATACATGTATATAGCAAATTAAACAAACACAAACCAAAATAATAAGTCTAGCTGACATCAGTAAATTTGAATCTAAACGAGTTTTTACTCGTTTTGCTTTCAAATTTAAATTTATGAAGTGCTGTTATCATTTAACAGATGACCTTCAGTAATGTTTTGACTAAATTGCAGACTTTTTAAACAAACTTCTTTTTTTTTTATATAAATCACAATAAGTTTGATATATAATACATCACTTACCTCACTCCTTGACCAGTGTATATAATAAAATCAATTAATGATTTATAAATGAAAAAATTAACACGCAATATGATTCAACAGGAAATTGATTTTTGTTTTCATCTAAAAATGTGAATGTAATTCAGGAAACCTCAACAATATGTTTGAAATAGATTTTATATTTGATTTAACATCGTTCTAAATAATTTGCAACAATGATGTTTATTTTGATTTTGCTTTTTTTATTTTTTCGAACTGTGCAATCTCACAATAATAATATGAATGAATAATGAGAGGTGAAATCAAATAATTAAAAAGGAACTACCTGTAAACATTTTGTTTAGACACGAACCCTCATATTCGACTTCTGACATGCCAAATCATATATCCAAATTCAAACAAGTCTAAGATAAACAAGCATTGATGAATAAACTAGATGGTATGTATCAGTATCTCGTGTGCATTTTAGTGTAGACGCCACATATTCCTATTACCCATAAGGTAGACCTTCCGAAGACTGTCGAAGTTAAATAATCCGATAAAGACATAAAAATAAAATAACGAACTCAAGCAATTGGATTCTGGTAGGTATTTTTGATTTTATATTAAGGAGAAACAATATCTAAATAATCGTTTTTTGCCTGTTTGAGAATGAGTTTTAGTATATTGAGACTGAATCCAACTGGCTGTTAAAAGCGAATTAGTATTTCACTTTTATTAATGATTTAGTCATACACAAATCATACTTTTTTCTATATCGCGTAGCTCTACCACTTTAAAAAAGAGGGACGAAAGATACCAAAGGGACAGTCAAACTTATAAATCGAAAATAAACTGACAATGCCATGGCCAAAATGAAAAAGACAAACAAACAATAGTACACATGACACAACATAGAAAACTAAAGAATAAACAACACGAACCCCACCAAAAACTAAGGGTGATCTCAGGTGCTCCGGAAGGGTAAGCAGATCCTGCTCCACATGTGGCACCCGTCGTGTTGCTTATATGATAACAAATCCGGTAAGAAGTCTAATTCGGTAGGTCACATTCATGAAAGGAAAGGGGATTGTAGTTACGAAGTAAGGAACATATCCGATATCATTTGTAAAACGGTTATTCCAAAAGGATAACGGTGTTGATATTTTTGTGCACAAAGTCGCATCAAACTGAATAAAATTCTCAATTAAACAATTTGAGCAGTTTGCAATGGAGTTGTAAATAAACTCATCATTGATACCAGGACTACAATTTTACACTTACGCCAGACGCCCGTTTCGTCTACAAAAGACTCACCAGTGACGCTCGAACCAAAATAGGTTTAAAAGGCCAAATAAAGTACGAAGTTGATGAGCATTGAGGACCACAAATTCCTACAATTTTCGCCAAATACAGCTAAGGTAATCTATTCCTGAGGTATAAAAGCCTTAGTATTTCAAAAAAGCAAAGTTTTGTTAGTAGTTAATTTATCATTATGAACCTATCAATGATAGCTTAAGTCAACACAGAAGTGCTGACTACTAGGCTGTTGATACCCTCGGGGAAATAAATCTCCTCCAGCAGTGGCATCGACCCAGTGGTTGTAAATAAACTCATCATAGATACCAGGACTAAAATGTTACACTTACGCCAGACGCGCGTTTCGTCTACAAAAGACTCATCAGTGACGCTCGAATCAAAACAAGTTTAAAAGGCCTAATAAAGTACGAAGTTGAAGAGCATTAAGGACCAAAAATTCTTTAAAATTTTGCCAAATACAGCTTAGCTAATCTATTCCTGAGGTAGAAAAGCCTTAGTATTTCAAAAAGAGATAATACTAGTACTGTTTGGTTTCAAGCTAACGGTTGTGCAGATTTATTTATTCAAATAAACACTTTAGACGAATTGGAAGGAAACATGTCGATTAAAACTAACTTTATAACGGACAACCATATGGATGTTATTTATATTCATAATGTGTTTTATATACATGTGTATACACGGCCGACACTCGGCTAACCGAGAGATTGGTCGGTTAATCTATATTGAGTATGCGGCTATATCGGCAGTGGGTCTGTTAATCGGGTTGGCTAAAGTCTGTTAATCAGGTGATATCGAGAAAATCATTGAAAACTCAGAATGTTTCATTGTATAACCTTTTAAATATATGTTTATCAAAAAAAATATTTATGTCTGACAAAACTATTCAATGTACTGAATCCAGTGGTGTAATTATTATTTTTCTAGCTTCTATGTACGATCTATAAAATGAAAAGGCAAATTACTCATCAGTAAATTTATACACATTTTACACACACAAAATGTACACAAAATGACACTTGGGTAGAATTTACTTGCATGAAATATTTTGAACATCGAAAAAAGACAGGCATTATGAGTGTTAACCAAATTGATATCATTTTGTGAAAAATCTACACGAAAATCTGTATTTTGGTGACATAAATCAATCTTCATTTAAAACCTGGTCTGTTAAAGGGTCGGATGTATAAAACCCGGTCTGTTAATTGGTCTGTTAAGAGTTATGAATGGCAATGAAAGTATAATTTTATTACTTTATGGTGTGTTCATTTGGTAGGCTCAAGACGAGCGGCTAAAATATACGGAAACAACACTTGAGCAATGGAACATAAAATATATACGGAAACAAACATGAGCAATGGAATATAAAATATACGGAACAAAACACATGAACAATAACAATGTAGGCAATGGAAATTGAAAATTGAAAAAAATGGTTTCAAAAAGTGTTAAATTAAAGTAAAATTGATTTTATCCGAGAATGGTCGCATATATCATGTGGATTCTGTTTAATTGTAATGAATGACACCAATTTGTCATCTACATTGGTAACCAGTATATAAATGCTTGACGTTTACATGTGGACACCTGCAGTTCTCCTCTGCACATATGCAGAAAAGGAACTAAACGGAATAAAATGAATTAAATTTTAATACAACCAAATGTAGCTGCATTCGCTCCTTTCCATTTACTTCTTTAGAATGATTTGTAAACAACAGATGATTAAGTAATAGAAGAAGAAAAAACAATTGGATGATGCTGACGAATTAGGATTAAGGTGGTACCGAACACTTTCACTAAAATCAATGTGGTTCTTTTAATTTGGATAAAATTTTGACAAAGTATTTAATTTGACCCTTTAACAGAAATATTAAAATTTCAAAAAATTTGAACCAACCGTTTTGTCAGAAAAAGTAACTGGTTATATAGCAGTTTGACAAACACCAATTTTGATCTTCGAGAAGCTTATTATTCCCTTTTACAACACAACGTAATTAAACCGTATCACTGACTTTACAGAGTTATCTCCCTGTAGTGTTGGATACCACCTAAACGTCCAGTGACAAATGTCATGTGCATATGAGAACGACAACACGTTATATATGTACCCTGTGTTGTATTAGAAAGACACGTTCAATCGGATTTGAGAACATGCTACTTTGAGCAGACACAAAAATTAAGGCTGATTAAAATCGTTAATAATAAATTCATGCATATTCCAGCGACCAACCCAGATCACGCTATATTGAAGTGACACACTCTTGAATAAAATTCAAAGAAAGTCAAAATAAAAATGCTTTTACTGGAAGGATAGTGTTGCATCGTATTATTATTAGTTTTTGTCGAGCCTTCGACTATAGTCGAAAAAGCGAGACTAAGCGATCCTACATTCCGTCGTCGTCGGCGGCGGCGTCCACAAATATTCACTCTGTGGTTAAAGTTTTTGAAATTTTAATACCTTTCTTGAACTATACTGGATTTCTAACAACCTTGGACAGAAGCTTGTTTGTGATCATAAGATAGTATCCAGAAGTAAATTTTGTAAAAATAAAGTTCCATTTTTTCAGTATTTTACCTATAAATCATGGACTTAGTTTGTTCTGCGGGGAAACATTACATTCACTCTGTGGTTAAAGTTTTTAAAGTTTTAATAACTTTCTTAAACTATCCGAAATTTTTACCAAACTTGGACAGAAGCTTCTTACAATCATAAGATAGTATCAAGAGGAATATTTTTATTGATTGTTTTCCTCATTTTTGTTGAGCCTGCGATTTACAGCAAAAGTAGGCGAGACACTGGGTTCCGCGGAACCCTTACAATATTTTTTTTTACATCTCATTCTTAACATTTTCAATGGGAAAATATAAAGGTATCACAATTATTTTCGTGGCTAAATAACTCTTAACTGACACAATTTCAATTGTCCAACCCATTAACAGACTTTATTCACATAATTTTCACTAAAACGTGGTACTACTCACGTTATATTACAATTATGAAATATTTACTAATGTCAATTTATATTTAAGAACCAAAGTAGTATTTTGTGTCTTTTAAATGATATCTAAAATTGTTTGTTTCGCCTTTTATTTAAAAATTGCTATGCGTGTAATCATAAATACTTCATACTTGCGCGACGCCTTTTACTTTTACTGAAAACTGCGCAGACTATGAAATGTTTTTAAAGGTGGAAAATGTTCTTTGATAGATATCATTTTGTCAGACACTTTTTTTTTATTATTTAATTCTTATAATATGCCAAAAATCTGTATATTTGATAGAGTTTAACATTAAATTGTGCGTTTTACTCTTAACAGACGTATAGCCAACCCGATTAACAGACCCACTGCCGATATAGCCGCATACTCAATATAGATTAACCGACCAATCTCTCGGTTAGCCGAGTGTCGGCCGTGGTATAAGGTGACTGTTAAACGGATATTATACTAGTAGATAAATTCATCATAGATACCTGGATTAAATTTTGTAGTTACGCCAGACGCGCGTTTAGTCTACAAAGGACTCAAGGAATCAAAAAATAAATTTAAATAGGCCAAATAAGGTACAAAGTTGAAGAGCATTGACGCCCTTAATTCCAAAATGTTTTGCCAAATACAGCTAAGATAATCTATTTTCTGAAAATTTTAAATTTGTAAACAGTTAATTTATAAGTATGACCATATCAATGATAATTCATGTCAGTACATAAGTGATGCCTACTATATGTATCTTGTGAAGAAGAACAGGAGCTTCTGACCATTTTAAAGCACATGGGTTCATTTGGGTTTGGTTAGACTTGTGTTGATATATTCTTGTTATTGTATCATTTTCTTTCAAGTCATTGGGGTGATGATTATTATCATTATTGCAAACCTAATTCATAATTACAATAACCCATACATCTCCAAATTATACCTGTATTGTCGAAACATAAACGATGTCATAGAGAAAATTAAACGACTCACCATCTAAATGTTTCAACCTGCAGCAAACGAATATGTACCCTTATCAGTAGTATGAAGTTGAAAAGCATTGAGGACCAACCAGTTCAAAAGGATTCAGATACAAGGAAATTGAAAGGGATCATATGACATTAACATGAAATGAAAAAGGGGTTGGGATGACAAACAAATATATGCGGCAACTGAAAATATCTGGATTTCTGACGGGCTTAGAACTTATACATCCTGCATAGAAAGAACCAAATATTCATCATCACTGTTTAGGAGATAACTGTATTGCATTTTAAGCTCCGACGGCATCAATTAGTGATTTGATGGTCGCAAATTGAGTTTACTAGCGACGCGTTTGTTATCTCCATTCTACTGAAATTGACAGAAAACAACGTCAATCATACATTCAAAATCTGTCATACGTCGTCTGCGCTAGCGCGTACATTTTCAAAGCATCAAATGAGAATTGATGCCATGAAAATTTGCGACGTTATCCATGTTGCATTAGAATAATTTTATATATATGGTATGTTTCCTCAACTATGTGTATATACTAAATAGTGACTATTAGCTTGTTGCAACTTTCATCTTTCATGACTGTTGAAACCGGTACATATGTTTAAATGAAGATAATATAAAAAAAAAAAGAGTTTTGCTTATTGTTTGTTGTTGGTCGGTTACTTCTATATCAATTGATCTCCGGTGCAGTTTTGTCTCATTGGCAGTCATAACACATTGTATCATTTTCTATATTTAAAGTGTGTTAACTTACCATATAAAATTTTGAGCGCACTTGACAAAACCCTAACTTGAGGAATCAGCACTGTTATTGTAATTCTTCACTTTACATACTAGGATTCTGATGTTCAGTAGTTGTCGTTTGTTGGTGATGTTCATAAGTGTTTCTCGTTTCTCGTTTTTTATATAGATTAGACCGTTGGTTTTCTCGTTTGAATGGTTTTACACTAGTCATGTTTGGAGCCATTTATAGCTTGCTGTTCGGTGCGGGCAAAGGCTCCGTGTTGACCTATATGATGGTTTATTTTCATAAATTGTGTCTTGGATAGAAAGTTGTCTCATTGGCTCTGATACCAAATCTTCTTATACCTATAAACTTTTTTCTTGCGAACTCAAAATAGAGGCGGATTTATGCGAGCGTCATATTGAGCTACATATATGATTAATGCATATATTTTTGTAGATGTTCTCCTCTTTAATTTGACTAGTTTATCCTCCTCGTCTTCGGAATCCTGGATTATCATCTGACTGTATTCTTCGACATCACTTACATTTTATAAATTACATCTATGTATAGGGATTTTTTCTGAAATTCTTTATTTATATTTCTACCGTGTAATGTTGATTTAAAAAAAACGAGAAACCAAGGATTATTTTCAAAGAAAATTCCATGTTATGATTTTTAAAAATCCCTAAAAATTCCTAGTTTCTTCGTGTATGCGCAAAAAAAATGATATATAAAACTTTGCTTCTATACCAATACCTAGCATTAACGGGCGATTTGTTAAATGGGAATAATCAACAGATGGTAACGAAAATAAAAAGACATCTTCCTGCCCCTCCCACAGAACATCCAATAGCCGTATCCTTATAATACAAATCAACACGAAGGATTCAAGCTTCACTGATGAATCTTTTGTAGACGAAATGCACGTTTGGCGTACAGGATTTTAATCCTTTTATCTATTATGAATTTTTTATTGCAATATTTTAGAACCATTTTTTACCTTTTTACCTAACTGATTTTTAGACTAACAAATGTTAAATATCCAATTCTTTTATAAATAAAATGAATAAAAACAGACAGATAGCTTTATATAGATAGAAATATAACACACCGGAAACGAAAGCAATACTTGTAAGCAACTTTTTTATTATTTCCTTAAATAGTAAATAAAGTTGACTTGTACTTACTTTGAGATTCAGATAGGAACTATTACGTCAATAACACGGCCATATTAGTTTAGACTTTCGGATAGAAACTATAACGTCAATAACACGGCCATATTAGTTTATGAAAATGACAGGATATTATCAACACAAACTAGAATATATGTGTCACTAAATTGTTTCCTCAGTGGAGTCAAAACTAAAGTAGATGATAATCGAATTAACAATTAGAAGCAGCAACAAAAATGATGTTCCTGTTGTTTTTAAGTGTACTTATCATTGCCGATGCTAAAAATATGACTAAATTGAAATTTCGGTGCGAAGACTGGGGAAAAGAATATCCTTTTCAAAATGGAGTACTCGATAATTGTTCTATGGAGATAGATCCCATCAGTGTTACCCAGTTTCTTTTTAATTTGAAAAACAGAGACTTTCATTGGGAGTTGTTTCGTTTCAATCTACGTTTTAAACCCACAGAAGTCTTCAAGACCAAATGTGCTATTGAACCTCATATCTGGACATGGACATATCCGGCACCAGAAGGTGCATATGAGTTTTTAAAATGGCCGAAAGAATATGGTATATGGTCATTTGGTTTGCTTGACCTGTTTTCCTATTCAATGAATATTAAAGTGAACGTATATGGAAATTGTCCTGTTATTATTGGAGGAAAAGAAACTACTCAGCGAATAGCTACTGCTGTATTAGAAATGGTTAACAAAAGCACTACCATAAAAGGTGCTCCAAGAGATTTTCTATATGGATCCGTGTGTTACAACTCTAAAGTATTTATACAGCCATTCATATATTTTTTGTGTAAACACATATCCTGTCCAGTGGAAGCTACAAGTTACAGATGTTGCACGGCTAACGAGACGAGTATTGTTTGTAATGGGGAAAATTTACACTACGACGGAGCATGGTGGGGGTTTCCGTTTGTGTTAGGACTACTGTTGTTTGCATTTTCTCCTCTTTTTTTAGTTAAAGTGTTCAAGAAAGTTGCAAGTTCCAATACAGGAGGACACATACAGATTGATGACACCATGAACAAAGGGTCCAACAAATGGCTGATTTGTAACCCATTGTCACTATTCTCAATTGTGAGCCAAAGCATTACTCCACAAAACAACAAGTTTCGATATTGTAGAATAATATTACGCCGTGTAGCTATTGTGCTAATGACTATTACTGTTGTAATTGTTCAAGTAGGAATTCACTATTTCTTTGATCATCACTATACTGTTGAATTGGCCAAACACGATATTCCTTTGGATTTTCGATCAATGGTAGCCGGCTACAAACGCAGCAAAACAAATTTTATTCCAACTATTGGTGGGCCATATGTAGGACTCGGTTTCTACTTATTTACAACCATCATGCTCGTCTGTATACCACGTGATCTTGAAACGTTCATCAACAGAGGAATTCCGAATAACTTAGGACTATCGATGTCTCCTTTAACATTAGACATAAAAACTAAAGGTAAACTAGGATCAGTTTATCATCTTGAAAGACAGTCGGGATATCCAAAGCTGTATAATTTAATGAGAGCTCACATATATATGTTGATTAATCCGTCGTTCTGGAGTCTTGCGATACAAATACAAGTGAAAAGATTTGCCGGAGTAATGAACAATATAACAGAAGGAAAAGCGACAAATGCGGTGAAAATAGGTTTTGGCATTCCGTATTTCGTTTTGATATGTACCACGGAGTTGTTATTAACTCTGATTTACTACAGCTTACCAATTATTTTGTTTTTCAAGATCACTATAATGTCCTATTACATTGGAATCAAGAGATCGGTTTCTCATCTAGGAACTTCCGGGAGGGTTGTACAATACTCTATTACGACATTAACACTTGCGATACTTGTCTTCAATCTGTATATTTTGACAGTTGTATTTGTTGATAGCCTTCTTTTTATAACAAGGATTATGATTTTCACGTTTACGGGTTTCATTGCGTACCCGGGCAGCACTTATGCGTACTTTGTATTTGCTATGACAATTGTAATTTATATTACTGAATCAATTCATAAAATAAGGTTAACTTATTCCAAATTATTCAAATATACCATCAAAAGTTGTGTTGTCGTTAAGAACAAAAACAAATTTCCGGAAGTAGGCATAGCAAAAGAAGAGGATGACTATTACATGATCTCGCGTGAGCTTTTTACGTACGTTGTTTCCCGCCATAAACCAGTACGTGTTGAGATTTTCTTCTCTCTTTTAAAACTTGCATTTATAACTTTTATGTTCTACTTAGCTGCTCATGTAATTGTCACTTTACACAGATTAACTGACTTGAATCCACTTACGCAGGTTATAACAGCTCTGTTTATATGTTTGTTACCTAAACTCTGGCGAATGTTACTATTAAAGGATAAAAACTACGAAGACATTCAAGAAAACATAGCCATCCTGAAACTAGTTGAAGATTATTGTAAACAAAAATTACAAATACGGGACAGTGACGAAAATACTTCGGTTGAGTTAGACAATTTTAATTCAAAAGAACCGGACGAAAGAACAAAGCTCATAAATTGAGAGCAGGAGACCAATATAAACTCCGTTGAATAATTTCTGCAATCTTTAGCATACGCAAGTTTTCGTCAAAATGAGAACAGTAAGGACGGATCATTTGAAAGCAAATACTTTGGAAACTCCAAGATATACAAAAACTTTATGATATTTAATCATTATCTTTAATTATATTTAGATTATAAATTATTCAATTTAAAAATAAGTCGACTTGTTCAGTAGAAAACTATGTTTTTTGCAAAATCTTCGTATTATATGGAGGAAGTATAGATTATCAATCAATTACTCAATCAATTATGATAGAAACATATTTAAAAGCATTTGTTTCACCATTTTACAATGTTATTTGCCAAACATGTTGCTGTTAAAGACATTTTGATACAGAATTGAAAACTTTTACAGTTTTTAAAATGCTACCAGAATCAATCGATATCTCCCATATACATAATTGTATCTTTTTAATTTTTTTTTTATTTGGAATGTTTGGCCATCTTAGACGCTTTTTTTTATATCCACTCAAAATTTGCATAAAATGTGTCAAAATTGCGGGTTGTCTTTAGAGTCATAGTGCTACAAACTAAAAAAAAACATTTATTGAGAGTTGTGATGTTGTGGGTGTACGTTAATATTGATAGACTTTTTGATAATGTAATGACCTTGGTGTGAAACAAGTTTAGAGGATATACCACTTTATATAGAAGTGCTTTTCGGAAATAGTCTATCAAATATTTATATCATCAAACCATTGTCAATTGTTTGAGCTAGCTTTATTATTTCCTTGTTTTAGTAAAACAAAACAAAACATATAACTAATAAAAATTGCATTGGTTTTTTTTTTTAAATATTAGGATTACTTAATTGACATTTACGAGTACTTGCACATCGTGTGACAAAACTTTGAATTTAATTAATTAGAGCAACGAAGCAGGGCAACCATTTTGGAGGGGCAAATATTATTCTTTTGATATGGGACGAGCTATGACGTCACATTGCACGTTGACTTAAAAATTGTCCCACTTTAAACGCGAGTCACTATAAAAGGGTAGTAATGAGACTTTTATTTATTTGTCCTCGATCATTGACGAGGGGTCCAGATGGGGTTTTGCGATTGCTACTATTTTGAGTGGAATACATTGTTGCAGTTTGTTAGAATAGTGGGTTGACATTGTACTATTTTGAGTGGAATACATTGTTGCAGTTTGTTAGAATAGTGGGTTGACATTGCATAAATGTTTTCGACAAGAAGGTTTGAGTATATTATTGGCCGAATACCCGTTTCTTGTTTTAGTCTAAATTAAAGGGATTTTATATAATATACACCTACTCCTGTACATTTAGTTAATTCTTTTCTTCGTAATTATTAAATGTGCACAATTATTGCTATAAAACATCACAAAAGGTAGATGTATGCAAGTATAATGTCCAGCGGCAAATATTACATCTTTATGCTAAATGCATGTTATTAACGGTGAGTCAGATTACTCTCTACTAGAGTGGTTATCTGGGATGCATTTTGCTGGAAAGCTGGGCTAGATTGCTTTCTTCTAACCGTTTATTTCTACTATACCGGGCGGCACTGGAAATTGTCAGTTTGTCACTTGAACAAGTCGTAGGAAAATTTGTAAGCAATACACCTTTTTAAAGTGTATTCAATGCTGATTAAGCTTTTATTATAACGTGTTTCCCTTTTTTGACACATTCTGATATATTGCTGATGCCGCAATGCCACTTAAAAATAACATCCGCTCTCGAGTATGCTAACATTGGACTACCAGATAAAAACTGAAAGGCGATTTCCACCCTGAAGCGGGATAATCGGCATTTGAAGAACTTGTTATACAAAATCATTGCTTACAAAATAATATAACGGTTGCAGGTTTATCTGGGTATAACATTTGTGAAATTGTAATACGCAAAACCTACACCCGAACCGTCCTTTAGAATCTGTCGACATGATATTCCTTTATTTTGTAATCTCGCGTCATTAAGGTACAAATAATCGAACATATGCTGGAGTTACTTGCATAATTTAGAATTAATTACCATTTATTGAGTCTTTTTCAACAAAAGCTGATTTTTGTTCTCTCACATAAATACTTATTCTACAAGTTTAACCATGGAAAGTCAATATAATTCATCCATGGTTTAACATACATTAATTTAAGCAATTTAGTCGTTTACTTAAGAGTGGCCATGTGATGTTATATCTTCAAATATTTTTATTTACCAGTAATTGACTTCTGATATTACGTCTGATATTTAAATGACATATTGTACATGTATCAGTAAAGAAATCACTAAAACCGTGTCTATAATCCCGATCTTACATAACGGGTTGTAGTTAATAAACCAGAAAAATGTAAATAAATCATTTTTTTTTTTTATAAAATGTTGTGTTAAAATGTGTACTGAAATAGAAGAATTTAGTTTTAACAAATGTTTAAATGATTATTTACACTTCTAGCAGTTGGTTCCATTCGCAACTTCAATTTACTGAGACCCTTATACCATAAAAGTCTATAACAAAAAATGTCATTTCGTTTTCAAAATACTTGTCGATTATATACTGATATTTGTCGATTATATACAAATATTTGATTTGAAAATTTGATTTGATTTGATTTGTAAATACTAGTATCAGTATATAATCGACAAGTATTTTGTATTACAACACAAATTTTCAAATCAAATATTTGATTTGATTTGATTTGATTATTTACAAATATATTATGGAAGGAACATTTTTTATTCTTTACATATATGTTTTGTCTACATGTATCTTTTTTATTTTGTAAGGTGGCGGAATGAGTTCCATTTTACATATGTTATATACATATTTTAAAGTTACACGTACTGAAAAGAAATGAAAACAAAAAATACATAAACATAAAAGCATTCGAGAATATTCGGGAGCTCGATTTTTTTAACATTCCAGCAGCAACTGAATACAGGGTATATATCTCCCAATTGATACTATATTCCCGTGCATGATTTTCTTGATAGAGGGTTGTTGCTCACAATGAAGCTATTAAACCAAGAGTTCCAAATGGTGAAGTTGAAATCATCCCTTCGCAAATTTTACGGACGCCATCACGAGTTGGTTGACCGTTATGGAATAACCGTTTCACAGATGATATCGGATATGTTCCTTAGGTCGTAACTGCAATCCCCTTCCCTTTCGATGAATGTGACCTACCGAATTAGACTATTTACCGGATTTGTTATAACATGAGCAACACGACGGGTGCCACATGTGGAGCAGGATCTGCTTACCCTTCCGGAGCACCTGGGATCACCCCTAGTTTTTGGTGGGGTTCGTGTTGCTTATTCTTTAATTTTCTATGTTGTGTCGTGTGTACTATTGTTTGTCTGTTTGTCTTTTTCATTTTTAGCCATGGCGTTGTCAATATAAAAAAAGAAGATGTGGTATGATTGCCAATCAGTTTATTTTCGATTTATGAGTTTGACTCTCCCTCTGGTATCTTTCGTCCCTCTTTTCGAGAAAATACATGTACTAATGGCTTGTTGGGGACTTATCACAGATGTGTTAGGTTTCGCCAAGTTTTACTTCAATCAGATGGTTGATTGGTTGTTGTTTGTCTGACTGATTGCCGTTTTATACATATACATTCTACTAGTATTAGAACAAATAAAACAATATGTTAAAAGAATATAAAGTAAAAGGTTTTATTACACATTTTGTACAATGCGATGTTAACTAACACTGACGGACCGTTTTTTTTTTTTTTTTTTTTTTTTTTTTAAATTTGCAGTGAATATCTGCTATGCATCTTAACAATACTACTGGTTCATGAGTGGATTTCAGAAATGTATTTTGCATTTTAACGCTTCTGTCTTCTATCCTTTTACAACATTTGTTAATACTAACATAAATGAAGCAATCTGTTTTCTATAAAGTCACAAGTTAGAATACTTAGTTATAAGATTTTAAGTCTCTTCTGGCTAGATGGCCAGACAATTCTTACGTAATGCATTCGCTGTTTGATTAGTGAAATACATGTTGCTAGACCCTTTAAATAATAATTGATAGACAAACATCTGCATTAAGTTTAAATATGATGAAAATTAATGTTTAATAATTTGATTTTGAATGTTACCGCCTCGGCGCATGGATGTCACCGTGAGTGCAAAAGTTTTGCTTTTAAAACATACTACAAATGCACTAGTATTTCAATACAAATAACGCACTGTATATAGTTATAACATCTAAGTATGGCTTTTTATGCAGTTACACTATCCAATAGAACAAAAAGTTACCTTTATTCAACACAAACTTTATGCAATTTAAAAAACCTGGTAATCCCAGTTGAGTTGTGCTTATGTCCATGTCCAATATATTATGTCGTCGTCCTAATACAGCTGCTTCAAAACAGTTACAGAAAAGCTCTTCAAACGCACGAATTAAATATAGGGAGGGTAATTTTCATTTTTAAAATAGAACGCGGAATTTCCCTATCTTAGGAATCCTCGTTTACTTTACAGCTTCTTTTATTTCTATGAAGCATTAACCTCATTTGTGTCGTGAGTTTAAACTGCTTATGCATAATGATACACGTGAATAATACATGTAAATAATTACATTAGATGTATGTTTCATTATAATATTTTATTCTGATTGGCTAACTGCACATCACGTGTTATTCCGTAAGCAGTTGCATTGCTCAATACAACTTTTCACTCGTGATAACACGTGCTTCAACAATAAAGTGCACAGGTGAATTAAATAATAAAATATATAAAATTCGTGTTTTCATGATCATAGCTAAAAAATGTAATTATAAGTATTGAATGCTTCTTTTGTAACTTTATAGGGTTGTAAAAGCGTTGACCGTGCGTACATTTTTAGAATGAAGAGCTTCCGCGCTTCATACAAAATGTACTTCGGTCAACGCTTTTACACCCCAATAAATTTACAAAAAGAAGCATTCAATTCTTAAATGAATCTATTCTGCATTTTTAACAATTTGTATTTGATTTATTTCCCTTAGACTTGAGCTTTGTAATGTAGACCGAGTTGGTCGTTGTCGGCAAAATTTCAAATTCAATAATTAACATTAAAAACTTTGTAGTATTTCTGGTATGGATATAAACTTTTCTATTCTGGTTTATCAGATAAGAATAATGATTCTTTTTGGAAAAATATGGTTTGAAAAGCGCATGTTATAATTGTGTTAGGTATCATGAAAATAGTTCACAGAAAGATTATTATAAAAACGAGTAGTATAATTTTACAATATAGGAAAAAATAAACTGAATGAAAATATTAAGGATAACATCTTCTTAATATGAATAAATGTGGCGGCGGTGCCATAGCAAATCTGCAGCAATTGATCTCAATATGTACAACATAAATATACGTTATATGACGTTGTCGAGATTTTTGTTACGTTTTGATTCCAGAACAGTTGAAAATTCTTTTTGTACTAGGAGATAATTGACAATGGTGTTTTAAGCAAACTACATAAAACAGATTAATTACTGATAAATGCTATTAAAAGCAATCACACAATTACACATTAAAAAAAGAAATTGATTTATCTGCCACTAAAGATCTCTATCAATTTTGATTACAAGCGATACCAATCTATTACAAAAAGACAACCGTTACTGCTGATGAAAAGATCATTGATATAAAAATTATTGAATTTTTTATCATTTCTGAAACTGTTTGAAATATTTGTACAAATAAATAAGTTACAAATGGAAAAATGATGTTTTATTTATTGCCTTTTATGTTTGAATAATGTTTATTTATATCCTTTTAAAATATATATTGGTTACAATAATGCGTAAAAAAGATAAACCTGAAACTTTTTAAAAAAGATTAATTTCTCTTCAATTTTCTAATTGGTTTTTAAAAAGCTAAACTCTGTCATAACTTTGAGTTGGTATTCGAGTGTATATAATTGTAAAAAGGTACTTTGCGTTGTATCTCTCATACTTTATTATTTATAATGATTATCAATGGATCAGAAAAAAGAAACATTATATAAAAACCTCTCACAAGATGTAACATATTGTCAAAGCATTGAAATACACAAATCATTTCTATTCCCAAGTCAGATGTTTTTCTACAAGATAAATATAGTATTGTCTTTATACAATGATGCCAGTATTGGTCAAATATTTTTTTGGTAAGGCCTTCAAACCATATCTAGTTTTGCAAAACCGATTTGAAAAAATGCCTTCTAAGGATACCTGCATGGTTAATGTCAACATACGTATGGCGTCACAGTGAAACACCACTGACATTCCAGTACTATGGGTCGTCTGATTTAATTAGCAATAAAACTTAAATAAACTCGAAGCATGTTACTTTTATGCAGATTTAAGGGACAGGACAGAACATCCTTCTAATTACGTACACTTCGTTTTTAATTGTCAACACGCTTAACTTGTCATGAAAAGTCTTACTGTAGATTAACTGAGAATCACGAGATACCAATGATGGTGGATTTCGTGAGGATAAGTATAGACCATGCATTTTGATGTTCAATGAAGTTCAAATTCACCGTTTCAGAACCTAATGCATTCTGGGTAATATTTAAAAAGTGTACACCAAAACGTGGTGATTGGTTTTAAACGTCCTAAACAATCGAAATTCAACCAATGACGTAACGTTACTTTCATTTTGGGGTACGAACAATGAAATTACCCATAGTCCTTTAGATTCCGTATAACGGCCAATTATCGAACTGTTTGTATGCAGAATTTGGTAAAACCACTATACCAAACATTCACAAAAATACAATTTACCCTCAATTTATAAAACAAAGTTATCTACAGTAACTGGATTCATGACCAAATAAAAAACGACGTTAGATCTTATATGTGAAGGTAATGAAACAAATTGTACTTTTTTTAACGTACGATGAAACAACCATGCGTCTGTTTTACCATCTGCAGTTAACTGTTTGATACATAGCAGATAAAACATAAGCATTTAATTACATTGTACAGATAGACGAACCTCTTATAGCACATGACATGCGCCAATTTATTTACAATTAACTTTGTATTTGCTTGGATAAGACACAAAGATTGATTTGAGGGGTTAAACTATTTCATAAATCAAAATTAAAATTTCGTAATATACGCGGTTCTATAAATCATTAAATATTTGAAACTCTTTCAAATGCAGAGGCAAAAGTGTTTTTAATTCAAACCAAAGATTGATTTGCAGTAAGTTTATCAATAACAGTACTTCATGTACTCTGAGTTGAAATATACCAATGAAAGTTTACCATCTTATATTCCATTCTCGACTAATATTCATGAGTTCCGCCTATAAACTCAAATCGATAATAAATTTGGTAAGTGAAACAAAATGAACGCCGATAAGACATTAAAAGGGCCAACTTCCAAGCAAGGACCAAAGTTCATAAACTCGGCAATCAACGCAGGACTTCGGGAATGTCCGGAGAGACGAACACCTTGCTTCGGAATTTGCAACAGGCCAAGACAAACACTGATGTTTGCCATTGTACAATGGCAACTTGTCGACAACATCCATAATTGTCATTTCACAGATTCTCCAAAATTGAACATAGCAGGAACTTATGGGTTCAAGCAGTTAGAAAAGTTCATGACCCAAAATTCACAACCAACGACAAGATGTGGTATAATTGTCAATGAGGCAACTATTCTCCAGATTCTAACAAATAATGTAGACGTAATTAAAAATAGGTCATCGTGCAGCCTTCAATAATGAGTGAATCTCATATAGTAAATATAGTAAGTTATAAAATGCCCCGACTTGACAAATAAAAGAAAAATTCAAATAGAAAACCATCGGTATTATAATATATATTTATTGTACAAATTAACAAATTAACAAATAAGAACCACTAAATAACAGGTTCTTGTCTTAAAATTGAAAATGAAAATGGGAATGTGTCAAGGCGACAACAACCCAACCATAGAGTAGACAACACCCGAAGGCCACCAATGGGTCTTCAATGTAGCGAGAAATTCGCTGGCCCCTTAGAACATATAAAACGTGACAGGGTTACGCATGCTTGGTTTGCTCAACCATATCCCAACAGGAGACAGTGGAGTAACAGCAACTTTAAAAACAACTTGAAAAAGTCTTGTCTCGTCTGATCGACACAATGCACAAAAACAAATAGCAATTTACTATATACACAAAGTACTGGTCTAAGAGTACCACCAGTTACTGAAAGCTAGTTCAAAGCCATTTATAAATACAAAGTTACTCTGGGTTCCAAGACTAAAATATCAATCAATACATATCCAATGAGATTAAATTTAGTGTAAAAAGTTTTGAAAATTGATTATGCTGATGGCAGATAATGTTCAAGCAAACCCCCGAATTTACAATCATTTACAAATATAATAACAGCGTGTTTGTTAGATTATGATTAAACACTTCAGAAGTGCTTACACGTGCCTAATATATCTTATTGGTATATATGATTTCAATGTTGCTGTATGATTACATTGAGAAAGTATTTAATATATTTATGTATAAAGCTCATTTAAAGAAAACTACTTCAATGATTGTTTTCAGATTAACCACAACATAAAACTGTTGGACGAATAACGTAATATTGAATTAAGAGTTAAACATTTATACATGCATAATCACTTTCCATTTATTTTAAAATTTCAAAGGTAAAGGCCATAAAAACCCCATTTTCTATTATAGACGAAACAGGTTTTAACTTTCGAATTAAACTTTTATAGGCTGACCAGTAGGAAATAATGCTTAATGGACAAAAAAGCCTACGCGAAAAATAATAAATCAAGAGAGATATCTTTGGTATCGCCGGCAAAAAAGGAAAGGATTGAACACAGTATGATACGGCAGCTGTATGTAGATAATGGCTGAAGTTTTGACGTTTATCCGTTTGAAACGTGCAATTACTTGGCAAGGCTACCGCAAATGCACATTAAAGAAAAATTTAAGAAAGTTTTTTTCAAAAAGAAATGAAGTTTACAGCTACTGAATATGCACATTAAGTACCGACCAATCTTTATTTGTGAAAAGGGAAGGGGTGGGGCAAGTCGGGAAACGGTTTTCAACATTTTTAGCTGCCAAATTCTGTGTACACAATATTTATTTTTTTTGCAGTAACACAAATTTCAAACTAAAATTCTTGTTCCTGAAACTTATGTTTAGAAATGTTTTTTTTATCTATCTAAGTCGGGAGGAATTTTGTCCCAATAAACAAAATCATGATCGATACTTGTACCCAACAAAAGTTTAATTGCTGGAGCTTAACTGTTTGTATCTTCCCATTTTGTTCTGCACAAGCTTGATTATGTACATCATGAAATGGCAGCTTTAAAATTGAAAATTAATGTTTTGCAAATAATATTGTTCTTTTCTCGATTTAAAATGTTTGCAGAAACGATTATCGTTGACTTAAAAGCGCACAGTGCTTATAGGTTGGATTTATCTGTTTGCCCACAAATCAGCCACAATCAGCTTAGTTGTATGACTTGATCCATTACCACTTGAAAGGACTATCTGATGTTGACTTTAATAATTATTATCACCTGCCAACATTTCAGTAAAAGGAAATTTGAGACTATTGCTTTTAGACCTTGCACGTAAAATGTATTTGTATAAAAATATAAAAAAAAAACATTATTGGAAATAATCATGATTGAATTAAACACTTAAAAAAAGATTTTTAAGATAATGTAGAACTATTGATCTATGGTATTCTATTAAATTAATTTTCAAATTTAAAAACACAATGACATTTCAATTTGATTTCTTGTTGTGTTAAGTAGACAAAAGCTTCTAGGTAAAACCTTCATAAGGTACACTTTAGTAAGTTAATAAATTAAAAATCAGAAGTACAAAGCGTGTCAGTGCACTAAAACAACACGGGTATAAACAGAACTGCCAAATCCGTCTGGGTAACTTTTCGAGAAAGCGTTGCAATTTAGGTCAACAGTGCAATGTCATGAATACGTGTAATTTGCAGCAAGAATGTTCCATTCAAAATTATTATAACCAGTCTCGACGCATAGGCATCTGGGTGGATGGTTCCAGCATTGATTCATAGACAGATAGTTCAACATGTACATAGGCAGTATAATCAAGTGGTAGTTAAATCAAATTGAATAAATGTATGACACAATTTTTATCATTTTATGCGTATCATATGTGTTTCTGACATTATGGAAGCTTGATGCCGAAATTCTGTAAAGCAAAATATATCAAACGTTAGACAACCTAAAGGTTCAAAACAAATCAGTCAAAATAGTCGAAGTTAAACTAACAAATAATATTAATTGCCTTTAAATAAAAACAAGTTTTGGACGACGCAACAACCTGTACCAAACATCACAAATTACATATACACAGGGTAAAACTCAAATAATGAATGAAAAATCAAAAGATGCCAAATAATTTATCTATTTGTCTTTGATTTTAAGTTTGTACTAATAATGTATCATTGAATAATGCCATCCCATTGGTACTAATTGTTATGCTCATGACAAGTTAAAAATATAAGACCTTTATGGAATTTTTCATTATCTCTGATCATTAGCGGCGTTGTGGACTTTAGCTGACATTTGTTGTGGACTTTAGCGGTGTTGTGGACTTAGAGGAATTGTGGACTTTGTCGGTGTCACAGAGCTCTTTTTTATGTAAAAATAAGAATATTTAGTGGGGTTACCAATGAGACAACTCTACACCAGAGACGAAATGACGTAGATGTTAACACCTTCTAAAGGGATTTGAATCGTTTTAAAACTCGACCCTTCTTCGCACATCTCATGTGAACGCAAGGTTAATATTTTCATGCGTTTGCACAATTAATCAACTCATCTTGACTTAAGATTAAAATTTTGTACCCCAGATATGCGTTTCGTCTACAAAAGACTCATCCGTATCGCTCGAATCAAAATAAAGATAAAAATCTATGAATACAAGCTCCATCTTTTTTTAACGAAATTTCAACGAGACATGCCTATAAAGATTAATGTTGTTTTACAGAATATAAAATGTAGTTACAGAGTCACAGTGAATTGAATGCAATTTGATATTTATTTTGCAATATAAAAATTGATTTCAATGTAAACTTATCTTTTATCTGACAGCTTTTTTAGCTCAATAACTTTTATCTTGTGTTAAATGATATCAACTTATTTTTTTTTAAATCAATTTTCGTTCATATTACAATCAACGTTTCAAAACCACTGTCTCAAATAACATAGCTATGTCGACATATTGATAGATTTGAAATACAAACTTTAAAATATCAAAAGTACTGAAATACCTTTAATTGCATATTTAAATAATCAAAGCACTGTAGCAACCCAGTAAAAAGACACTCACTGGAAAATGACACAAATCAATGAATAAATTAAATTCAAAAGAGAGCCATAAATTTCCTGTAACATAAGTTATGAACATTCAAGCTTAAAGTTATAATGAAGATTCTTGGAAATAAGGAAAACATGTTCTTTATATTCCTATAGCATATCTGTTTTTTTAACTACATTTATTACTACGAAGAGATGATCTTTGACTTATGAGCTTCATAGAATTCAAACAAGCTTGAATTGATAAATTGATCAATTTATGTTGAAATCACTGGTTTTTTTAAATGCAGACATAAATCTTGCAAAGCAGACATACATTTTGTACTTTATATTTCTATTGCCATCTTATCGAATACGTGTGAACAGGCTTTTGTAAATGGGGTTCTTTGATGATAACGTTTGATCTAATTATTTTGCATTGAAGACTATAGTAAATATTAGTACACACTAAACATTCAAAGGTTTTATATCTGCATATAATTTATTACATGTATTTTTACAAATGACAAGGGTTACTATTGTCCGTTTTTAATTGGGAGGCCATTTTATGAGCTAAGTTAATCATTATATATGACATATGTGAACAAAAGGAGATGTATGGTACTCTGAGGTATGGTATACTCAATAAAGCAGCAAATCATCTTTTATTTAGAAGCGACAACATGAAAATTAAACCTATATGGTTTTTTTTAAAGACGAATTTTGTCGCTTGAACAAAATAATAAATAAATTAATATATCATAATTGAATTATAAACTGTATCGGTGTCTTTTGTCAACGAATTTCATGGTTGTTTGTAGTCTGCGACTCGAGTTGTCAAACACTTAATTTTAACTACCTAAACAGACAAACATGTCATAGCTAGCTACAGGTAAGGAACACAAATCTGTGAAGCAGTATCTTCAATGTTATCAAATAAGAAAAAAAATATTCTCATAATTGAAACTGAATCAGGTACATGTAATAGCAATACCAGGATGAGTTGTTTGATAACGCTATGGATGCCATTTGTCTGTTATTTTAACTAGTACATCGTAACATAGACATGCATTTTCAATTCTCTACACATACCTTAACCAATGGGATATCATCATCTTTCACTTATTGACACCAATTACATTTAGCTGCATCCGTATTAAAACATGGAATTATCAGATAACTTTAATACTTTGCCAGTTGTTTTCAGAGTTAATCTGATTTATAAAAATTACAAGTAATACTTAGAGAAATGCTCGAACACTAAATTACAGGAACACATCATTTAATCGTTTGACAATAAGCCGCTCTGCTTTTGAAAAGGCTTTTGAATTGCTTTTACAATAGAAATCCCTGAAACGGTTTTGTTAAATTACAGTGCAAAATATTTAAGGAATGACTGTAATATTTGTTCTGTCTATGAACAAATGACATAAAAAATACGATGCACATGTACTGAATACCACGCGTTCAAATTGAATGATATAATAATATAATAATGACATAATAGCTCATAATCACGAAGTAGGTTTTTCTGTTGAGTTGTTTCTGACAATATTTTACCATTACTAACATCTTTTTAGATAGTCGAAATAAGGAGGTGAACGGATACAAAATCACTTGTGAGGGGATAATATAATCAACACACAGAAATGAAAAATAATGAAATTAAGACTCAAGACATATCTATTTTTTCAAATGACAAAATATTTAACCAATTTCTGCTCAAAAGTTTTGAGGAGACGATTTGTTAAAAGAAATATATGTCGAGTAAAATGAATCTTACAAAGAAAATTACAGTATCATGGTACAGTAACTAAATTGGATTTGAATAACTAAAATACATTACTGCTTTCGTTTTGCTTTGGCATTTGCCATTACTTCTTGCATATATTTTTTTTTGATAAATGTTTTCAGCTGAAAAAAAGCAACAAAAAAAACAAAAAGAATTAAAAACCAATTGTTCAGAGAACAATTGAAAGTCTTTCCACACCACAGAAATTTGGATAAGAAGGTAGTTTCTTCATACTGATGCGATAAATAATGGTTTAATTATCCTTTTGAGTGATATAAGGGAGATAATATGCTACTTCCGGTGAAATGAATGTCACATCTGGTCTCATATGATAGCTTTTTCACACTGATTGCAAAAATATATAGTTTCTATATACTTTTGTATGTAGAATGGGAGATAATTGGCCACTTCCGGTTTGTTGGAAGTCATTTTTAGTCTTCAGTAATTTGTTCATGTATCTATATGAAAAAAATATATGGATTCTGAGTACTTTTATGTGAAAAAATTGCAAAAAAAGCTACTTCCGCTTTTCTCAAGGTCACTTCCGGTAGCCATTTTTCAAGGTCATTTGTCACTTAACCTTTTGTATCAGGTCAAATGTCTTTATAATGAACTTACTTGAAGTTATAATCAAATAACCTCATATCAAGACATTTCAGGGGCGACAACTCCTATAAGATCCCATCTAATTGTATAAGACTAAATGTAGCATATCTTCATAACAATTAAGCAGACATTTTGCACTTGTTCTTTTATATGTATCTCTCAAAGTGAGTGAGAAAATGCAAAAACAAGCAAAAGTCACAATTGAGAACTTGACCTTGACCTTTGACCTTGACCTCATTTTCTAAGTTAGGACCTAAGGGACTCAAATAAAAACATCCCAGGGTTATACGGTTATCTGTTAATGAGTTAAATAAACATACCGACAAATTTATTTTGTAAAGGTAGATAACTCCTATAAAATTTCATCGAATCGCTTCGATCCAAATACGCCAAAAATTACTGAGGATGTAAGGAACAATTTGTAAAAAGAATTTTGTCGCTATCTTTTTTTGTTACGAAGGAGATACGCTTTGATGATAAACAGTGAAAAGGGAGATAACTCTTACAAAGAAAATGGTTCGGCTTAGCAGGGTGAAATTTAAAAGCGCATAAACTATACGATACAATATGAGAAATATCTAAGCGACATATTGCGAAACAAACATTTATCGCAAGAACAAAAGTTGGCGGAAAAAAAAAAAAAATAATAATAATAATAATAATAATAATCAGAACAAAAACAATAAGTCTTTCCACAGAAAAGTGGAAAGACTTAATTATGTTCGGCTATGCAGGATACTAGTATATAAACAAACCAGCTTCGTCTAGTCTTATAGGACGTAACACCCGGTCAATAGTTACAATATTTCGATAACCTCAATCTACATTCATTTCAGTAAATGTTTCTACTAATATTCTCATCCTAACAAGCAGTGATGTATAGTTCTGTTTTTGATGTATCCAAATATAAAAATAACCTGTCAACTTTTTACATATCAAAAACACAGATGTGAAAATTACATCTACTATTAGACCTGCACGCTTGTTTTATTTTTGGCCAGAAAAATGCTCCTAACAATGTTTTTTTTAAAATGATTTATACGTATGAAGTATTAAATGCAATAAGAGAGGCAAAAGGGAACAATCAAACTCATAAGTAAAAAATAAATAGACAACGGTATGGTTAAAAAGGAGAAAAAAAACAGACATACACCAGTTCACTAAACACAATATAGAAAACTTAAAAAAGATAAGAATAGTCATGTTCTTTAAGTTTCATGTTGTTGAATGAAATTGACAAGGGAATTTTGGAATATATCAATTATACAATAACCCGCCCAAAGAGTAGAACACAGCCGAAATTTAATGGGTCTTCAGCTTTTCAAACAAAAATGTGTTCAGGTCCATTGAAAATGGATAGATGTGTTAACAACCGAAAGTTATTATAATAAAATAAGTGCAGTTTCTTTGCCGAAGAATTTTTATATTTGAAAATGATACTTTCGAGATACATTCATATACAATTTCTCTAAACATAAATATCTACATTTTACACAATTTTATCATCCACTAGTGCATAAATATTTGGAATACTCATTCGTATCACATTTTTTGTTTGCCTTGAATAATGATTGATTTAAGACGAGAAATGGGACAAGGCTTCAAATTCTGCAATAAATGAAAGTAAGATTGACTTCTGTAAAAAAAAAAATCGTTTTGTGATACATATTTTCTCTCTCTCTAAAAGTAATAATTCGGATACGTATGTTATCATTCTCAAAAGCGTTATACAAAACACTTTATAGTGTTAGCATACGGTTATCAGATTCCAACATAAATGTTTGTCTTTCTTTTTATAAATTTATATTCCTGCAACTGAAACGTACATCTTCTTTTTATTGTTCAGCTGTGCTCTGTGTAAACACTGGCTGAAAGCTTCGGAAACTTACATGGTATAAAACTGCATACTATTTCTCACTAAAACGTTGACGAACTATGCTTTGGTTTATTGGCTCCAAGTCTTCCCTGTTGTATCTCTATAGATTAAAGATAAAATCAAATTGTTCCAAAGTTGTAGATGAATCCGTTTCATATCCATCGTTTGTATAACAATATATTTAATGACAGCTCTATTGGTAAAAATTTCAGTCAACATCTAATATTATCATCTATATATTTTTCTCGGAGTTCAGTATTTTTGTGATTTTTTTCATACATGGTTCGCTACTGACCCCCAATGGATATAATAGAGGGTTAGTAAACCCCATAGTGGATTGGGCCTCCTCCCACCTCCTTTGAAGTAAAATGGTCATCCCATAAAGTATGTAAAAACGTGAGGACTTTATAGTGTAAGACAACAATCAACTTACGTGCAATGTATTTATGTTAACATATTATGAACACAACAGAACATTTACAGTGTCTGGCAATACGTATCAACACGCACCGATTGAGTCAATGCTTATAAAGGTTAATTTTTGGAACGGTGAATATCAGCAATGGAAACATTTGTTGTTTAAAAATAGAAATGGTCTGGTTTGTCTGGCTTTGTAAACCATATCTTATTAAATCAAAATTTGTTAAAATGGTTGTCAATTGCATGACTTACACTGATGATTTATTTCCAGATGAATATACATACTTACATTTGATTGCTTGCTTCTTTTGTTGTCATGATTATATATTATATTCAAATGTAGATCACAAACATCTTTAACCCCGCCGCATTTATGCGCCTGTCCCAAGTCAGGAGCCTCTGGCCTTTGTAAGTCTTGTATTGTTTTAACTTTTAGTTTCTTGTGTACAATTTGGAGTTTACTATGGCGTTCATTATCACTGATCTAGTATATATATATATTTGTTTAGGAGCCAGCTGAAGAATGACGCCTCTGGGTGCGGGAATTTCTCGCTGCATTGAAGACCTGTTGGTTACCTTCTGTTGTTGTCTGCTCTATGGTCGGGTTGTTGTCTCTTTGCCACATTCCCAATTTCCATTCTCAATTTTATACTTCATCACACATGTCGTAACGCATATGCAAATTTTATAGTGCTTACGAAATTTTCAACTGCACGAAAGAGGCAGGGAGTCTCCATCAGATATAAATACTTAATATATAATGGAGAAACGTGGATGGTTAATTTTAGAAGTGTTTTTTTGTATATTATATTTGTCTTTTATCGGACATTCAAAAGACGTATCTGTGAAACCAGAAACGTGGAATGTAAATTCGTTTCATTGGCATATAAATAAAAGACTTATTGTTATAACAAATTCTTATCGTCTTCTCGGTTTTCGTTAAACGCCTTTTGTCCTGACCATATAGGGAGAACATTGAGGTTGAAGTTAGACAATAAATGTTTATCAAACGTTTTTCATTTTTTTTTTTCAATATCAACATTTGAAAATAAAATTACAAAGAATGTCTACTAAACGAAAGTTAGAAACTAAAGTACACATCAGTTGAAACATGAGTTATTATAATCAGTAAGGATACCCATTTGATTTGTATTTACCAACCTGTTATATAAGATGTCTTTATCAATTCAACAATATTTATCTTTTCTTGTTATTTAATAGGTAGAACATATGGTTCAGCAGATAATGAAATAAACTTAAGTGATTTAAAGCAATTACATTGTAGATTTGAACGTGTTGATAACTGGAAAATTATGTTAATTGTTTCATTGTGCAATTTAATCAAATATCAGAAACTGAGAATTGCCACAAGTCAATAGAATCTGAAAATTTCAAGAAGAGTCAAATTAATCTATATGACTTTGACGTAAGTTTATTAGTGCATTCTTGTCTTACACCTTTTTATAGCACTTGGAGTCTTTTTTTAGAAAATTAAAGGATACGTTTCTGGTCATTAGTTGTAAAATTTCAACATTTCAAGGATCTTACCATGCTGTTTTCAGGCTTGGTTCGAATACATTTCAAGGGCTCTCCATACAGACATTGTGTTTATGAATGTTCAAATCAAGTTAGTTTGATATTTTGGGGGGTATTTTTATGTACCTCTTGCATTATGTGGATCTTAAGTATACCAATTTTTTATGATGTTTTAGTTGATTGAGAGGATAATGCATTTAATAGCATTAATATTATTTATAGAAAAAATAGTCCAAAATTTCAAATATAGATTAAAAATTTAACGAGTGACCAAAAAACACATTAGTTAACGAATGCAACAGTAGCATACCATTGTTCAAAAGTCATAAATCGATGGAGAGAAAAACAAATCCAGATTTCAAACCAAACTCCAGGGAAAACATTTCAACTATAAAGAAGAAAACAACGGAACAACAGAACACTGAGGTGCAACAAAAAACGATCAACAATGCAACTTATATAGAAACGAACTATTAGATAACTCACTCAATGTTGTTTGGAAGCATGTTGATTTTTTTTTATATTTGAATTTTTGGATTAGTCATTCTTTTGATAACATTGACAATGTGCATTTCAATGGAAACAAAGGAAAAGAAGAGATGAACTATTTCTTCTATCAATGCATTCCAAATAGTATTCACTAAACGTCACCCACAACGTCTTGACAACACCCTTTGTTTTATGACCTTAGATGATTGAAGTTTTCAGATTTATTTCACATGTCAAGTTATGTTTTTGTTTCCCTGGGAAGTCAAGATAATTCATCACAACCGATGTAATGTTCTATGATGTTATGGTCTGCTTGCAATATTCTTCTGTCTTTGTCAGTTTGTAAACTCTGCATAAAAATAGTCGTCTAACTTAACTAGCTACCCGATCATTGCCCATAGCCTACTGAGGCTTCATCTCATATTTTTCCTTCAATTATTCGCATTGTCCTTTTTGTTAGGATGTTGTTATTCAAGATAGTATGTTTTCGTTCCTTGAATGCTATTGTGTTTCCGTTTGTGTATTGAATATCGTTCATTGTGTGACACATTATCAAATGCTTTAAAGAAGCAATATAGCGACAAAAGATTGGTTCTCTTGGGCATGCTTTTGTAAGAATGCTTTTAATGCCGGAAGTAGTTGCGTTTCTTTTTGAAATACGGATCTGAAGACATAGTTTAAACAAGTATTAGCTTTTCAAAAAGGCTAGTCGTCTCTAGCTGATGAAAATGGAAGTGTTCTCGCTTTGTAGATTATACCAATCTGATTGATTAATGACCAGGCAAAATCTAATTGCTAAAATAGAGAGGAATAATCCGATACTCTGCGGGATTGAAAGACATTTACTAGGTTTGGATTGTCCTAACCAATCAACGAACTTTTATTATTCAAGTCTCGAAATATTTTCCAATCAGGTAGTAAGAAGCATTCAGCGCGCAGACTGTCCATCGTTCAATTCTTAATAACGTCTCCGAGGAGACGTTAATGACATGTAGTACTCTGTGTTTCAAAATATTCGGATAAATGATTTGCATCGTTGCATGGATCGCTTTCTCGCATTGGAGCCTTGTGCTCCGATTTGGCGTAGAGTAAACACGACAATACACCAAAAGCAAATTCATTTCATTTTTATTTTATTTCAATGATGTTAATGTTGAAAAAATTGCGATAACTGCGACTTCATTGTGATTGTTGAGTTTAACAAAGTGATATGCTAGACTCTGTCAGATATTGGACGTATGTTCCCGTTATTGGGGAATAAACCTTTACACTGCGATGTTGTAGAATATGCATACTTGGTCTAGGTAATATTTCAAAAAGTGTTCTACAAAATCACCAGTCTAGTAGTAAACACTTATTGGTTGACATGAACTATTTTTTATATATGGTCATATTTATAAATAAACTGTTTACTCAAATATTAATTGTTGGAAATAATTAGGATTTTCTACACCAAGCAATGAAGTCCCCACGCTGTAATTTGCGAAACTTCGTTTTGCAGTTATGTTTGGGTCCTCAAAACTTTCGAACTTTCGTTATGCAGTTATGTGTGGGTCCTCAAAAACTCTTCGAACCTTATTTGGCCGTTAAACTCATTTAAGATGAATTATTTTTTAGACAAACGCACGTCAGGCGTAGCAATTTATGAACCTAATATCTTTATTTGTGTGTTTACCAATATTATTATTAACAGTTAACTAGACGATTGATATCTAACAAACAGTTGACGGTTTTTTCCCTAATGTTGGTATACCAACGATGAAAATGTCCAGATTGTCTGATTTTGAAAAGGTGTATTAGTCTTTTGATTCAAATAGTGTGATCAACCTGTCTTATAGACAACTATAGACAATTGTCATACACGTGGGTGTTCAGATAGCCACAAAACCGAGTTTAAAAATCCTGTGCGAAATCAGGAATATTACAGTTGTTTCTCATATATTTCATTGATTGAAAGTAGTTAATTTTTGCATTTTTTGTTGACTTCCCTACTTTTGAATTTTACTTAAAGTTCATGATTTTTGTTACATTTATTTATGTCCTGTTTCTAATTGTGACATTTTGACTGAATGTAGATCCCCTTGGCGGTTAATGCATTTTTTACAAGAGACACTTTCTATATCGACACACCATCCTTAATCCCTTTCTCGCAGTTTCTTTTTCTTTTTTTGTATCTTCTGAGTGGATTTGTGTGAATTTAATTCGGTTAACCCCTGTTGTTGTCCCTAATTTAACATTTTTATATTCTACATGTCACTTAAACTTCATGATTTATTGCTTTAGTATCATTTGATATGCACATTATTTAGATGAAACAATACCTTCATTTATTTAATTATTTAGTAATAATAGAGAAAAAAAATCCAAAATTTTTATGTAAGTTCTAATTTTTTTCAATACTTGATATACAATGAATGTATCGAAAACCAATAATATATTCTTCTAATTTACTATTTTGACTAGATTAATTGACTTATTCAAGTATATAATTTGCGTTTCTCCATCATTTGTTGTGTGCATTATTCTGATGAAACGATAACTGAATCCATTTAATTATTTAGTAATTAAAGATTTTTTATGTAAGGAAAGTCCTGATATTTTTCAATACTTGATATACAATGAATGTATCGAATGTATCGAAAACAATGTCATATTCTACGATTTCTTTCTGTGAATAGATATTTTGAAATACAGTGTATTCAATTTCAAAAATAATTTGCGTTAGTCAGTAAAATCATATCAATCTTTTGTCATTTACATTATTCAAATGAAACAAAATCTTAACTTATTTATTGGTCAATAAATTTTCAACATTTACCTCGATAATTCATGTTATGTTTTAATTCTAAATAATTACAATAGACCCAATCATGTGTAAATTAACGTAAAATTAGTATTGCCACCTACACCAACAAATTTAACGGCGATCAATTACTCCAATAGATATATGTTCATGCCACTTCACGTATTTTTTTTATTCATCCATGGCGTTTTACGGTATCGTTTTATCAAAGAGAGAACAAAGATTCAAATTCTATTGCCCACTTACCTGACACAGAGGAAAATTAATTTTGATTTGGATAAATAAACGCAGTTCGCTATGTAGGTTTCAAATGTATCAAATTGTGCATATCTAGCCTTGTACACAAAAGGCCACAAAATAACTTCCGAAAGTGGTAACAAAACGATTGAGATGGCAGTTATTTATCGGTTTCAAAATGAACGGATTCATCAAAGAGCAAATGCTATTTTTAACGTTACTCCAGCAACATGTTTGATATCCAAAATACAAGAATTTAATTTCATTTTTAAATTCTTAAATTTAAAATTGAATACTATATTCGTTTCCTGTTTTTTTTTAATTTCTCAATCAAGACAATAATATTAAAATTGCATATTTATTAAATTACTCATACTTTTTTACAAAGATTTGTTAAACAAGATAATTTGATCAGAATTGCGTGTTTCTTAAGTTTGATACCCGTTTTCATCATTCTGTTTAGATTAAATATCTGACCTATCCTTACTGCAATTTGAAGTATATAGAAACAGTTTCAGAACGGTTGTACTGTCCAAAACATTTGTTTTCTAATTTACATTATATCGTATACTAAAAACATGTGTCTTCGAATTGCTACCTAAAATTGAATCAACAGTAACTTGTATGTCTCATTTTTGTTTATATCTATTTTCATACCCTTGTTCAAGCAAAACAATTTTGATCCCCGTTCCGGGGAGAAAATGTCAGGAACCGAATTTTCAACTCTACCTTGACACCATTTGCGATTATGGTCTTTAGTTACAACGATAGTCCGTCGGAAGGAGACGATAAATGGCTGATCCATGTTAAGAGAGAGCCATATCATTTGCACGTAAAAATCACCCTTGTATATTTCTAAAAAGAGCAAGCTTATGCCGCTACAAGGCAGCAAAGTGGAAAGGGCTTAATATAAGTTGCAATAACTTGATTACCAATCCTCAACACAAAAAAAAACATGTTTAAACTAAGCAACCCAAAGATCAGTCTTTGTATTGATCATTAATAAAATACATATAAAAATCACAACGACCAATTAAATAAACAACGGTCTTGAATGAACTATCTATGAACTTTGAAAGAGACATGTTCATTTTGTTTAACATGTTTAATGCAAAGTTAATTACAACATTAAAACCTAAGCGATTGAATGATTCGAACTTAAACGGTGAAATTGTTATTTTTATTACACTTGAATATAAGTTTATTTGGAAAATAAATTAGTTTTGTTTTCATGTTACATTAAGTATTGCATTTATGAAATTAGGGTGAACCGGAAAAAATAGAGTTTCTCTGACTTTTGTTGGAAACAAAAGTTGATATGGTCAGAAAACTATGGCTTTTATCTTTTCTCATTATCAATTTCACCAAAATGTCCAGCTGGTAGTCTTATCGAAAAAAAATTATATTGTTATTAGAAATATTAGACAATCTGCGCCATCTGGTTCACAATTTACAAAAAGATAAATTTTTAAAACAATACACACTTTGTTTGATTTGCTCTTGTTTCATATAATATGTAGACAAGACGATATCTCGGGAGTCAACAGAAATGATTATATTGTCCATCAAAGTAATTACAAATGATTTATGAAGCTTTTCGGTGCAGATCAACGAAAAATGACATACCAGATACTAGGTATTAGAGTAGATTTCAAACAATTCACTTCCTGATCGATGGCATCACGATTTATCTACTGTGGCATATGTTTTAGATATTACGTGACACAGAGAGAACGATCGTAAAATGTTAATTTGTAAATGTGTATTAGAAGAAGATAGATAAACTGATAGAATGCCAAGGTAAAAATAAAGGAACAAAAACAGTTACTAATACGGTCATTGATTACTAGTATGTTAATATGTATTATCATAATGATAATTTTTAAAAATTAATTTCGTTAAATAACGAAATTCTATTACATAAATTGAAAGCTGATCATTATAATTAAATTGTTGTACACTTTTATCCTTTGGTTTGTCATGTCTAATTAGCCATCAAACTGCATATCCATTTGTTACATATAAAACAACATTATCTTGATAGAGATATTGCAGATATTTCAAGTTGATTGCCTATTGATCAATAAATTATATACCGCCTTGATAGAACATGTAGAAGGTTTCTTTTTACGATGAGTAACTAAAAGTTAGACTAGGGTTCAGAACGGTAAATGTTAATCACTCCTTCAAAGTGTATCCAACGTCATCTTAATTTGGCTGTTATGAAATATCTGTGTAAAATTTGACCATGAATATTGTTCTGTATGTCATTGCAATGATCACATCTGTTCCCCTGAAATGACATTTTTGAATACGACACTTTTTAGCGACTTTTTACTAGCAATTAAGTTGCATATACTATTACCTAAATGTATGGTTTAAGAAATTGATGACTAACTCGAGGACTAACTAAACCGCAACTGTAAAATCATTTAGAATTACATAGTATATAATAACATGTTGAATGTTTCTACTGTAGTAGAAACGGTTGACGTACCCTTTCGGTTTTTTTTTGTGTTTTTCTGTGTAGTGTTGTTCATATTGTTGTTTTTCTGTTTTCGGGTTTTCTGTATTTGTGGAATTACGGGTTTCCCCTCTCTTTTGGTATTTTTCTACCTCGTTTTGATTAATAGGTTTGCATTCCATTCTATTTATATCATTTTACGATCCATACTGCTTTATATATTGGTCTTCAATAACGATATATAGAGTGGTTTTGGTAATTGGTTAAAATGTGCTCGTGATATGCTAGTTTATATATTGTCGCAACTTAAGCGGTTTTGTTTATTGTTTTTTTTTTGTTTGTTTTTTGTTGTTGTCAAAAAAACATATTCAATGTTAATTCTGATAGGTGCGTATTACTTTAGGGAATATTTAGGGAAAGGCCAGATTCATTTTATTTATAATGAATGTAGTAAAGAGATAATACCTATTTATTTTTCATGTGAGTACATTAATAAGTCGTCTCTTGTGTGGTTGTAGGATAGGCACTTACTTCCTGTTGAAAAAGATATTAAAACGTAAAACGATTTCTTTGACTCTCAAGTGATGCAAGAAGCTACTCAAATGCCATGATAGTAGATATACTGAACATAGAACAAATGCGTCGTCAGTGCTTACGTACTAAATATTTGATTTAATTTTGCTTATCAAGCTAGGAGTGATAATAAAGAATACATAATGCACCATTCCTTTCAAATGCTTCTTATCAAGATATAAATGCACCTTCATCTCACATTAACTGATTTGGTGTTTGAAAAATGCAAAAATAATTTTACCAAACATCTTTATTCACAGCTTTTCTAATTTTAAAATGCTCATTAAGTTTATATGATTCTTTAATAAAAGAAAATACCAGATTATTTTTTTGAAAATATTGAACAAATAAAAACTTTGTATAACTATTCTGTAAAATTTTAGAATATGAAAACAGAGTGGTTTAATTCTCAGTGAACTATACTTTATACTCAAAAGACCAGCTATAACATCACATATTTGACATTACTAGAGACAAACATGAATTATCTTAAACTTGTGTGTACCATTTAGAAAAACAACGAAAATCAGTTTAAAACTCGTGCGCAAGAGATAAAGTCATTTGCATTGTTTCACCCAAACTGGTGAACATCAATACAATAAGAACTGAAATAGCTTCAGTACATGTATATTAGATCAGTACTTTGGTTTTTTAAACGTTTATATGTTATTTGTTATGGTACGATTAACAAAGAACTTTTCTACTGATTTTTACGTCTCATTTTTTTATGTTGATATTTCGACACCACTCAATGAGAAATACGGAAATTATTCTTACCATCATCAACATGACGGGTGGCTCTAGTGGCATGATATACTTTCTTACCGATCCCATACATCATCACAAATATGTGGGCGGGTAGGTGTTAAACCATAATTAATTCACCTTTTTAACATAAGGATATGCCTGTGCCAAGTCAGGTAAATGACGGTTTTTATCCATTCGATAGATGTGTTTCAGTTTTTGATTTTACCATTTTATACAAGACTTTCGAAAAAAATGCACAAACTACTTGATTTCCATTGCCCAAAATTAACATGTTTACACATTGATAAAATATGGTGGTTAAACATTATAAATCTATAACAGTATAAGATTCAATATGACATCGTATGCTTGCATCAACTTACCCAAATATATATTTATTAAAAGCCAAATCATTTTGTATTTGTTTACATTAAAATCCATCTTGGAAATTTTAAAATTATCACAAATCCCGGTTAAGATTTGACTAAATACCAACATCGAGATATGTTCAGGTAGATATGATTCTGTATTGTGAGTCCTCATTAGACAAAATTCTGAAATTGAAATTTCAATACATATTATATTGAGGCGGTCTATGAATAAGTTGCATTGTAGATAGCTTTGACCTATTTTGGTTATATTTTAGAATTTTTATATGTTTCATTGTGCAAACAAATATTGGATTCGTACGCTCTAAATCATACACACATGTTTATGTTGGAAGATATGAAGGAAAAACCGAAGGACATTAATGATGTTAGGATTAATCAGAAAGATTAATGTTAAATATGAATATATAAGAATTACGTCAAAAATATATCTTTTGTCAAAGATTAGTTAATGATTACGATGTCTGACTAATGCATTAGTATCTGACTCGCTTCGAATGAGTTACATAAGAAATACTTAATTTAAATGACAGTCAATTATATCGAAGACCAGGAAGTTTGTATCTTATATTGTTTATGCATAACAAATGATTGCCCAAATATTTTAACTTATATATAACTTTTTCTTGTTCATTCAAATATTCTAATGGAATTATTCATCAGAATGGAAAACTGCTCTACTTACAAGTCAAACGAACTTAAACGTTCGAAATCTCGTTACTAAGACATGTCCTTGGTGTTCGTAGAACAGCTGTCCGTACTAATTGCACATTCTACGTTATAGTAATAAATGCCATTAATACACTGTGTCTAAACCACACCGGCAAAATTTGCTCGGACTCGATGGTATCTAACATCCGGCACAATGACGGAACACCAATAGACAAAAGAAAGGTAGGTTTCTCCTTATTTTTTTTATTTTTTTTATGATATCGAAGAATTTATATACATATACAACTATTTTCTATTGTGAGATGCAATATTTTCTACAACCGTTCTATATTAACGGAGAAATAAGTCAAAATGCATGTCAAAATGACGAATTGAGTGAACCTTGCCTCGAAATTGTTTAATTTCCCGTTAAGTTGTACGGAAAGAAAGGTACGGGAAGATAGATATTGACACGGAGATTGCAAATTTAGTTATTATGAGCATCTCCATAATTGTATCTCTGTGTATGGAACGAAAGAAATGGGTCATGTCAAAATGGAACTGGCCGGTTTCGTCAATGTATACAACCCGGTTTCGTCATAGATTTCAAAATGCATAACCCGGTTTGGTCAAATAAAAAAAAATCATAATCGCATTACATTATAATTGATTATTTAACTTCAACGTTCAAAAGGAGTTTTGTGGGTCGTTGGAAAACAAGTTCGTTCACCGGACAACGGCTTATTATTTATATGAGTCTCAGATTCAAATAAATAATAAGCAAACACTTAAATTCCTACTCTTATAGAACACAAATATTTTAATTTACTTTGCATTCCGAAATTTTTTAACAACATATTGAGATTAAAGCTCTCTAAATATGAGTTTTCTATATGAGTTATGGGAAAATATGTTGAACATGTTTAAACTTGAAATTAAAGTTTACGGTCTTAAAAATCGAAACACACAATTGATATGTGATTTTCTCGCACAAAAGGATGGACACCTTTATAATAATCTAATCATTCTATGTATGTAATCTTTTCTACAATCGTTAAGGGATAATTTTAACTATGATACAAGTTTTGGCACACATCGCGCATGCATTTACTATACAGGCTCTGTCATCGGACGAGTTAAGGTTTTTTCATCATTTTTTATTATTTGTACTTTTGTTGTACTGTTTGTGTCAGCGACAACACTTTGACTCAGTCCATTCCCGAATCACACGCTTGTAATTTCATGGTTGTCTTTGGTTGCTTTATACCATATGCGTTTTGAACATAAAATAGGCAGGTAGTTTTCTTGTTTGAATTGTTTTACATTTATAATTTAGAGCCCTGTTATAGCTTGCTTTCATGCAGTTTGTGTGTTTTTCTCATTGTTTAAGGCATACGCTGACCTAAACTAGATTAATTCAACATAATTTTTGTGTCTAAAAGAAAGTTGTCTCATTGTCAATGTTTATGGGATAAGTGGTTACCGTCACTTCTTCTTAATAGAGCATTTGCATTATTCACGTATCAGGATACGTGCACGGATCGAAGTATACGTATCGAACAGATTTGTTTACAATAATGACTTAACCCCGATCTCAATTAAAATTAAATGCATTATAAAATATCTTCATCGGGACCAACTTGACTTAATTTATCCTTTCCTCATAAACTTGTTATACGATACGCCGATACGGATACGCCAACAAATACTTGATTAATGCAAATGCTCTAATAGAGCTTTCTTACAAATTGACGATAGGTACGTATGCTTGACGAATCATACGTAAGACTCGTTTTAGGGATCCTTTATTTTGACATATTTAAATAATAGTCGTGACTTCGGACAATTAACGTGCATGCAACGACACTTATTAAATTGGATTTTTCTTGAGATATATTTAGGATTTCGGAACGTACGATAGGTTAGAATATGCTCAAAATAATAAAATGAAAATAAAGAAAAAAAAGATGATCTTCATACTATGCTATATGCTGCTGCTCGTTTCATAACTTATGAATCATCGCCTCTCCCCTGGTAATATTCATTGCCCCCCCCCCCCCCCTAAATGTGTATATATGATACACCGGAGCAATGGAACGGTTATTTTAGCGTATAACTGCGTTTTGCCTATAGTCCAGAACATTCATGAAATATTAGCCACTGGACGATAAGTAACAACTTCGCTTCTATCTTCCAAACATGTGTACTGTTAAATCGTCGTTATAAAATCCACAATTGATATGGTGCAAAATTGTAGATTTATTTTTCTTGATATATAAAGTCTTTTTTTCTAGATTTATTCAATATAACTTTTTAAAACATTGTAGCATCATTTTTAAGCAAATCTCGATATTCCACTTTGACAATTTGCTGAAAGTGTACTGTAACAAATAAAAAAATTTAAATAAATGTGAATCTTGTCGTTAAATTTAGAGTAACGTACTTCAATAATGTCATTTAAATGTTAATCGTGAAACTCGTGCTTAAAAAATTCCCGCGGAAATGTGTGTACTCGTGGTTTACGTAAGTAACGTATCGGACGTAAGTGTATTTGACACTATTTTTCTCTGTTTGATTATATTAAAATCGTGAATTATTTGCTATATTATTTTTTTTTAAAATAAACTTGATTTAGAAAAGAATGCTGTTTTACTGGATAAAACAAAGACTCTTTTGACTGTTATTGTGAAATGAAATACGTGCTCCCTTTACGTTCGTTCGTACCTTTCGTCAATTTGTAAGAAAGCTCTAATAAGACCTAGATATAAATGACGGTCATGTTTTGCAAACCAACTTTTATTCACATTGAAAATACAAAATATTGTTTTCGAAAGTTATCTTGAAGTTTCAATTGAATTTGAACTGTACAAAAAATGAATTTGAACTGTAGAAATAATGTGAAAAACATGCCTATGAAAATAAATGTGCCTACCAGAAACGGGGAGAAATTTACAAATCTCACTGCTATGTTATGAATGCTTAAGTGTGAAAACTCGCTTTAGTGCGCAAGTAACACAGTATATATAGTACCAGAAAATCTGGCAGGACTGCATGCATGATTAATTTGTGCAGAACAGTATAGACTATAGTCGGTTTGGGACTGTTCGTCAATGATTGAATGCATAAATGTATTAATAATTGATAGTAAATATTGTAAACTAAGTGTATATAATATAGTATAGTAAATTAAAATTATGGCACAATCAAAACACATCCTTTTATTTTTCATCTTTACATACTACTATTACATGTATTATAAACAAAGAAAATATAATAATGTTACAAAATAATTAGATACCAGTGTTTGCTATTCAGTATTTATATTCCATTTAAAATTAGTTTGAAGTTAAGTGAAATAAGGGATACGCCTTTCATTAGGAAAATGTGTATTATCATAATTAACTACATGTATGTCCAAAAGTGCCCGTTTAAAATAGATTTTAACACGCCAAGTTTACTTTACAATAAATATATATTTAAATTCTCGAAAGACAATGTTCAGATCCGTGCCAAAGTTTCTTTTCATAAATTGTTTGTTATAAAAAATAAAAAAAAACCGGGTGATATATATAGACGAAACCTGGTGATAATGTAGTAACAACATTGACGAAACTGGTTTATTTTAATTTGATATGACCCTTTTCTTTCGTTCCATACACAGAAATACAATTATTGAGATGCTCATAATAACTAAATTTGCAATCTCCGTGTCAATATCTATCTTCCCGTACCTTTCTTTCCGTACAATGTGAACAATTTAACGAGAAATTAAACAATTTCGAGGCAAGGTTCACTCAATTCGTCATTTTGACGTGCATTTTGACTTATTTCTCCGTTAATATAGAACGGTTGTAGAAAATATTGCATCTCACAATAGAAAATAGTTGTATATGTATATATATTCTTCGATATCATAAAAAAAATAAAAAAATAAGGAGAAACCTACCTTTCTTTTGTCTATTGGTGTTCCGTCATTGTGCCGGATGTTAGATACCATCGAGTCCGAGCAAATTTTGCCGGTGTGGTTTAGGGAAAACGGTAGTATTACATTTTCCCAGCATTAGGTTGGCCTTTTGTGTACCCAAGACAAATGAAGGAAGTCAACTTAGGAGCGCTGTGATTGGATGTAAGGGTACAATATATTTTTTTTATTTATCTATGAATAACTGCAGTGTGTAAATTTACAATATAAATTTTAAAACCTATTGAAATATTTTCTAGAGAATTATTCGAAAAGGCTTCCAAAAATCCATAAATTTGGTGCAAAATGACGGTGGGCATGGATAACATAAACAAGCTCCGTTGGAAATTGGTCATGATACTATTTGGCTTCAATTTTTAGAATACAGTAATAAAGTACTAAAACCACACATAACTGTTTTATCCAGGTTTTTATTATAAAAACTGGTAAATTTAGAAAATGTTAGTATTGTCGCCTATGGCAGAATAAATTGTACCGTTTTCCCTTTAGACACAGTGTAATATTCCGTTGAATAAAACCCCGTCAGTTCTGTTCTAATTGTTTGTTTATTTTCCGCACTCTTTACTGAAATATTGCTTTTTTAGTAATGCATAATATTGATGAATTTATTTGATAAACAGTTAACCAGTAAAACAGTTATTGTGCTTCGAAAAACTCTTTCTGATGCAGTAAAACTGATTTTGTTCATACTTTTTCAACTTTAATACCAAACGTTTTCCTACATCCTCCCTGTATTCTTGTTTCTTGTTACACTAAATCGCTGTCTCCCGAATGTTAGTTACTTGTTTAAACTTTCCAGTATGATCTGTTTAGTGATGGAGTAAAATATCAAATACTTGTTTCCTTCTTTGTGATCGACATAATGGTATGTCGGTGCAATTCATAAAAGGGTTCTAGAGTAGTTTTGTACATCCGTAGACCACAAAGTTAGGTCAAATTTAAAAGAAAATGTCATGTTATATATATAACGTTCCCTGATGTCGACATAAGGTTTCTGTCAAAATGTAAGTTGACCTGTTGCAACGCTTAAACTTATAGGTCCAAGTTTTTAGGAGTTCATCCTGTTATTTCCATAAGTAAACTGGCCTGTCGATAACTTCTTAACCATTCATATCATAAATTGGGATATGTTGCTTGTTATCTTTTAATTAAATAAACTAAATCGTAAAAAATATTTTTTTATCATTTAAATCAAACTATCCGAATCATCTTTAATAAAAACAAACGCAAAATAAACGTCACAAAATAGAATGTTTCAATTATTATTATCGTAATTTGATTCGTTTCAATGACGTTGATTCTTGCAAACCTATCCTAAACGTTTGCAATTTAGGTATTTAAAGAACTGCAATATAATTTTTTGTTTTGTTCGAATTCTTCAATCGCAAACTTCCACTTTAATCGAAGCGAACTTAACTATAAACTTGATAGATATACATATAGAATTTTAAATGGTCTTCAAAAATGTAAAAAAAAACAACAACATACAATTGCAGTTCTTAATTATATAATGTTAACATTAGCTGAACAGTTCTTGGCAGCAACGATGCATATTTTGTTTTCCAACAGGAAGTTGAGTTTTTGCAATAGGCATAATTTCAAAGATAACGTTTATCTTGTCAATTTTTGTATTTACATCATAAGCTCTTTTTTATTGACCCTGCATACCACTAAATAAACAAAAAGTGTCGAAAGCTTAATTACTTTTGTTGCGAAACTAGGACATATATATTCCGATATTCTGTTATTTCTTAATGTTAAGGATGTTTGCCCCTTGATTTTCTTTTTAATATTCTTTTTGCCAGATTTTCGGAATCCTCCATGCATTGTTATTAAAAAATGCACGATAACCCCTGCTTTTATTTACTTAATTTTATTATATAAAGTTAAAAAAAATCATATTTGAAAATCTTTTGAAGGGGCACTAGCTGTCAAATTCATGTTTACAGATTTGACTCAAATTCTCATATTTGATTTATAACCATGTAGAATATTTATCCAAATTCTAAAAAGTTTAAATATTCAATTTACCGGTCATGGACTGGATAGTATGTAGCTTCATTTCTTGTGTATCTTAGTCTTAAATCCACATAATCAACTTATACCCCAGTCCCACTAGGCCACGATCGGTGAAAAAAATGCAAATTTTGATGATCGTGGTACGATCGTGTAGGTCTCAGTAAGATCGTACCACGGTCGTGGTGAGGTCTTCAAGATCGTGAAGAGCGTCGCCAACTTTGAACATGTTCAAAACAATCGTGGTGCGGTCGTGGCGAAATAAGGTCGTAGTAGAAGCGTAGTGAGAGCGCACTAAGATCGTAGTAAGATCGCAAAGATCGCTGTACAATCGTAGCGAGAGCGTAGCGAAAGCGTGATTCTATTCGGAGAGATTGCGCAACGATCTCACAGCGACGTTATCACGACCTTACTACGACCATCACGTTCTCACCGCGACCCAACTACGCTTCCACTACGACTTTACCACGCTGTTCACGACCATAGTACGATTCTAGCACGCCCTTGCCGTCCTCATCACGCTCTTCTCACGACCTTACTACGTTATCACTACGACCATCATTTTTATTGTCATTTTCACATAAAATATATAAAAAAAACTCCCTAGATTTTGTTTGTCTGAATGTATTTATCCATTTGCCCTAACGGTTCAACCATGCTTCTCGTTTTTATATAGATTAGACCGTTGGTTTTTCCCGTTTAAGGAGGCTCGCGGGTATAAGATTTTCAGAAAAAAATAAACATTAATTTTTTATTACAAATTTTATTGATTACCTTAAGTAGCTGTTACTTTATCATATGGTACAAAAATCATTCCAAAAAATCAATTCGTGTTGGCCCCAGCGGACTTTTAAAATGTAGATATCATTGAAAAAGCTCCAAATTATCTTCCTTTGGTGCAAAAATGCCATTTTTTGGCATTAAAATTGAAATATCTTTTTTAACTCATCGGTGACCTATATTTTTTATTGTTGTTTTCGAATAAGCTGTACATAAACTAAATAATTGTAAAATTTTAGCGATTTCTGTAATTTAGTTTTTTTTTTATTTCGATATTAAACTATCAATTAATATCACCTTTAAATAGAGGCTATTTGCCATTTCAAAATTTCAGAATTTAATCTTTTAATATTCAAGATTTATTCATAACCTCAGACACATACTTGTGTACAAGAGGACAATATATACAAACATATTAAGATAATACATAGCGAGACAGGACAAACGAAACATAAATACATATTATATTTTAAAAGACAATTGGTATAATTAGATTAAGTATTTTATGATTTTCTTCACGAAAATTGATAATTTCCTTTGAACTTGTACGTTACATATAGACAACAAGCCAGTGAATTTGTTCTTGCTTGGATTCATTACATAGTAATTTGGTATAAACTTTGATCTAAGAGCAGAAACATCAGCATTTTTACAGGTAAACAATATATGAAACTCATCCCCGTAGAATTTACATATTGAATCCATTTAAATTTGGTATTAATCATAAGTCTTAGAAGGATATTTGACAATTTGCTCTCTGTTTTAATAGTTCTGCACCAAAATGATGCCATCCTAAGTTTTATAGAGATATCTAACGGAACCCGACCTAATTCCCCGTAAACCATGAAATTTGGTGTACTATTCCGAACACCAAGAATATTTTTACAGAATTGCAAATGCATTTTCTCAATATTCTGTTTATTTTCAAACCCCCAAACCTCTGATGAATATAATAATATAGGTGCGATTACAGCATCGAAGAGTTGTAACTGAATATCAATAGGCAATGATATATGTTTTATCTTTCTGTAGAGAGCAAACATTGCTTTTTGGGCTTGATCAAAAATCCTTTTTCTAGCAGTACAAAAATTACCGTTATTATATAATAATTAAAAGTTATTCCTAAATAATTATAAGAGTCTACAACTTCTATAGCATTACCATATACATGAAAATCAAAGTTGTCTCGTACCTTTTTTTTTACTAAATACAATAATTTTTGTTTTATCTATATTAACTTGGAGTTTCCATATGTTACAATATTGTTCAAAAACATCGAGTGAATGTTGTAGTTCTTCCTTACTATCAGACATAATAACAGTGTCATCTGCGTACAAAATTACAAAGATTTTAACTAACACTTGTAACAGTTCTTCACAGTTTTTAGAAATATATTCTAAATCTTTTACATCATTTTCCACAAAAAAGTTTTCTAAATCATTCAATAATATCAACGTTACATCAAAACCTAACGTTTGCTCTTTGCAGAGATCTGCTTTGAACATTTTATGATTCAAGCGTCACTGATGAGTCTTTTTTACCGCTATTTCTCCTATTAGTTCAACAGAAAAAAAGGACATTAACAAAAATGTATGCTTCTTTCGAAGGCAGATTGTGAGCGTAAATGAACGGTGACCCCATTTTTTTTATTTCATTTTTCTATTACGTATAAGATAAAGTTCATTTATAGAAAAATATAGAGAAATCCTATATTAAATTTTAAAAAAATCATTTAGACCCGCGAGCCCCCTTAAATGGTTTAACATTAGTATTTTTTGGACCCTTTATAGCGTGCTGTTCGGTGTGAGCCAAGGCTCCGTATTGAAGGCCGTACCTTGGCCTATAATGGTTTACTTTTATAGAGTTTTACGTTGATGGAGAGTTGTCTCATTGGCACTCATACCACATCTTCCTATATATATTGACACATCTGTGTCATCTCTGCTATCGTTCACTAAAATATCGTCATTTGAGCTTTATGGACCAGCAATAGGTTGTAATTTAGGTTTGATTGGCCGTTCCGACATCTCTTGATGACAAGTATTATACTACTTATGTGTATAGTATCATTTTAATTGAAGTCTGGAGCTGGCATGTCAGTTAACTGCTAGTAGTCTGTTGTTATTTATGTATTATTGTCAATTTGTTTATTTTCTTTAGTCACATCTTTTGACATATCAGACTCGGACTTCTCTTGAACTGAATTTTAATGTGTGTATTGTTATGCGTTTACTTTTCATTGGCTAGACGTATAGGGGGAGGTTTGAGATCTCACAAACATGTTTAATCTCACTATTTTTGCGCCTGTCCCAATTTAGGAGCCTCTTGCCCTTGTTAGTCTCATACTATTTTTAATTTTAGTTTCTTGTGTACTATTTGGAGTTTAGTATGGCGTTCATACTTTGCTCCCTCTGCCTCTACATCAACCCCACCATCACGCCCACGTGTTCTAGTAGATATTGGTGGCATGACTGTATTGTTTCCGAGAAATCTCCGTTTTAATCAGAAATAGAAGGAATGGAACTATATTGATATGAAACACGATATTGACGGTATTGCTGAGAACGTAATAAGATCGCGGTATGAACGTAGTATAATCGTGGTAAGAACGTGCTATAATCGCATTAAGCTCGTGTTGCAATCGAATAACTCGTGGTATGGTCGTATTGAGAACGTGAAGAGCGTAGAAAGATCTTTATAAGCGTAGTGAGGTCGCAGAATAAGCACGGTGAGAACGTGGTTTAATCGTAGCGGGATCGTTGAAGAAGCGTAATGAGGACATAGTAGCATCGTGAAAGCAACGAAAATTAACATTTTCATGCCGCTCATACCGCGACCTCACCACGATCTTAATTTATTTTAGATCGCGGTGAGCGTGGTGCGATCGTGGTCTAGTGAGACTGGGGCTTAACGTGTTGACCTTCGAATACCTCCGATGGTCATATAAGCGTTATGAACATAAATATAGATATAAATAGAACGCGAAATCGTGCATCTGGATTTCTAAGGTCTATTCAATTTTATATTGTAGATTAAAAAATAAAATTGACATGAATACAGATTCAATGAGGTCGAATTATTCACTTGCATGTAAATAATTCATCATCAATTTTTCTCAGCTTAACTTGACAAAATGAACAATAATGGCTGCTAAAAACGAAATATATATTTCACTATTTCACTATTTCAGTTTCATAAATGAATAAAAAAAAGTCATACTTTTGAATTCGTAGTATCTAGTAATTTATAGTGCCCCTTTTATATACTGGTTACTTTTCATAGTTTATGAAACACAAAATCGGGAAATGATAGTAGTATGAAAAATATAGAGAATCATTCTCCGTCAGATTATACATCGAAAACAAGCACATGGTTCCTTATTTGTTTTTGCTTTTTTAGTTCCTTAATCAAAATGCTTTTTAAAATAATCTGTAAAAAAGCTTGTTATTTTGAAACAGAATGGCTTCAGTGTTTTTAACGTTAAAGTACTTGCAATGATTCTTTGAGTAATCCCTAACCGTTAGTGTATTAATCTAGAAAATCATTCGGTCTTTCCACCGTGTCCTGTTTTCAAACTGTACTCTAATTTTAATTTCCAGTTCAGATATCCATTGTTCGACCAACTTTGCATTTAATATTATTAGCAAGTTTATCATTTTCATTTCTTTTGTGTTAAATATGCCTAAGAAAAAAGCCAACTTATTCAAGTGATTGTGATCGAAGCAAATAACTTTCAATAATCAATATAAGACTAATTGTAAATCAAATAACAAAAAATGACAAAAGACTTATCACCGGGTTTGTATTTACAAGAGCAAAACAATGGTAACCACTTTCGGATAAGCCTCTGTTTATCCTGTTGAAGAACCCGAGATTACACCCGGTGTTTGGTAAGGTTCGTGCTGCCCACTTTTAAATTTATATGTTCTGTTTTGTAAACTGTTGTTTGTTTTCTTTTTTGCCATGGCGGTGTTGTTTTTCTTGATTTGATTTCGACATATGGGATTGCATTTTTGGTATCTTTCGCCGTCCTTTCGCTTAATATACAATTGATATACTCGATCAAAGAATACGAAGTAGGATATTAACGAGAAACGAAGCAATGCTAACAATCTTCATTTTGCATTAATTCAATATATATTGTTAAATTTTGCAACAAGTAATCAAAGTTCTGGTTTGTGATTGTAAATAAAAGAATTAATATAATCAACAGAAACAATCATATAAATCAGTTTAGCGTGTTGACAGATAATTAATTAAATATTAAGTACTGACAAAATAAAATTGCGTCGTAATGGGGAGCAATAAAACTAGACCTTGAAGTACAATAAATAGTATTTCTATGCTTTAAAACACATGTGCTGTCTATAAAAATAAATACATATTCTTTTTATAAATAATTATACCTTTGCATCTGCCCATCGTTTGTAGCCTAAGGCCGTGTTCACACCAAACGCCGTGTACAGTAAACATTTGGTTTAATGTAATGTACACTAGTTTCACATTAAATTTGTTTTCATCTATACACCTTGTTTAGCTATCTGTACATAGGATTTGTTCACACTTGTAAACTATATATCATTTAAATGTTCATTACGTAGAACCATATTCAAATTTTCGAACAACTTTTCTAGCAGTTATCGAACAACCATTTGAATTTAAAAAAGGGGGGGGGGTGGATTTTTCTATATTTTTTTTAAATCGGGTCATACAGATGATTAGAAGGAACAAATATTCTGAATCAAAAGTTAGCTCATCCATTAGAGTGTTAAATATTGAATTGGTACATCAAAAAAAATAATTAAATAGAATAAATTCTGATTCAGAACCCCCCCCCCCCCCCCCCTTTTAAGTAAAGTGGTTGCTCCTTAAGAAAGTCATTTTTGGATGATTTGCAGTACTTTAAAGATGTCTCGATTACGCATTAAAAAAGTAGGCTGCATCAGCGTGCTAACAGACGAAGAAAAAGAATTGCGATGTTAAGGATCACTACATTTCTATCTTTTCTGTTTGTTTCAAATGGTATTTTTTCTCCAAGGAGTATTTGGAAAGGATGGGTGTAATATTTTTTTTTTATTTCTAATGGTATTTTAACGGATCTGAGATACTACACAAACAAACAATTAACCTCACCCTTTTTCAGTAATGCATTTATGAGTGAATCGTTGTTTGAGTAAAGATCTGCGGCAAACATTTCTGTCAGTATGTACGTCCAGTCGATTCGGGAAGACCTTTTCAAATGAATTATGTGTTCGGCAATGATGATGGATGAGTCTTGATAAGGGGTTAATAAGGCTACGTAAAGTGTTTTTATAACAAATAAATATATCTGTAAAGAACTTTATTAATAAGTGCTATAAATATCAATTTTATATAAAAGTCGTTTCCTTTTTTAAATATACATTGCAAAATGTTCTGAATGCCTAGTTTTGTATACACTTAACCTACACAAGGCCTACATCAACTATCGACTGCATGTAAACAAAACATGATTTAAACTACATGTAAACATTGAGTTTTATAAATGGGAACGTAATTATGTTTAGTTTATGTGTGAGTTACACTAACACAACACCGAGTTTAGGTCAATGTGAACAAGGCCTTAGTAAGGTAAACAAGCATACATAAGTTTGATTATATAATACAGAACGAGGAAAGTTTACTTAAGCATTATCTCTTTTCATGTTTTGGAATTTCTGTCAGATTTTCAGAATCCTCTGGTTTTATCCATTTTTAAAAATGTCTTAACAAAATTTGCCTACTAACCACCATTTTACTTTTATAAATCAATTATCTGTATTATAAGCCATCTGTGAAAGTCTTATAAAATCTTTGTTATTATTTATAGTTTTTGAGAACTTAAACTTGTCAATGATAAAGCTATGAAAAATCAAGAGAGAACATTTTACCGCCAAAATTTCAATTGCTAATATCTCGAAAACAAGCACATGGACCTACATAATTTTTTTCGTACATTTGGTTTCCTTATTAATCCCCTAACAATATATACTTTTTTTTATGAAAAGCTTGTTTTTTATAAACTAAGAAGCGAATGTCCTTAAATCCTAAATCAGTGAAGTGTTTCATAAATTTAGGAAATCGCTTCCCTAAACTATATTCACATGCCGGAGTCAAAGAGTTAACACAATGTTTTGATCTCTTACTCAGAGGGTACCTTTTTTGGTTTGACTATTGATATATTAAGGTCTTCATATTTGACCCTTCTGGAGCACCTGAGATCACTCTCAGTTTTGATGGGGTTCGTGTTGCTTAGTCTATAGTTTTCTATGTTGTATCTTTTGTCTTATTATTTGTATCTTTGTCTTTTTATTGTTTAGCTACGGCGTTGTCAGTTTATTTTCGATCTATGAGTTTGACTGTTCCTCTTGTATCTTTCGCCCCTCTTTTTGGACTATCCATGCTTCTGTGACGAACTGCCAATCTACATCAACGACTTTAAGTACGAATACACAACTAACGACAATCAAATGTATGAAAAACAAATATTGCTTTATAAATAGAATGAATAGAAAACGACCAAGGCATTTTTGTTTAGTGTACAAATAGGTTAAAAAGTTTGGTATTTGTTCGTTTGATTGATCAAATATTTCATAACAGTAAATTTATTTGTTTTGTTAATATTTTTTTTTTTAGGTAAATTATTAGCAGCATTTCATCTAAAAACCTTTTGAAACAAAGAAACTTGGAAATTAATAAACGCAGCACTTTTTTACACCCTCCCCACCTAAAAAAAAATATATAATTTTTTTTGAAAACGGACACAAAAAACCACAACTCAATCATAACAAAAAAAGAACAAAACATAAATAAAAAGTAACAAGACAGAAAAAAACCAACAACGGCTACAACCTGTATTCTTAGAAAAAACAATGTATCATAAAAAAGATTGTTAGAGAAAATCACATCAAAAGTATCTTCCTACGAACATCATTCATATATAGAAATATAGAAATATAATTATAGAGAGATACAGAGTAGTTTCTTTTATTAATTTTGCGAATCGTTTATCTTAATACTCTTCTAATGAATTAAATGTTCTAAGGAAACATATGATGTTACATTTTAATGACATCATTAAGCCTCTATCGTTTTTCTCATCATCATTTAAAAAAACTAAATGTAACTAAAGATATAAAACTCATTGACATCAAATCATTGGTTAAACATCGACATTTTATGATGATCTATCTCAAAAGAAAATCTTTACAATTTCAAAAGTGCGTTAATTTTACATTACAGAAATCAGCATCATTCATTTATTTGTCCTAACTTTTATATAAGACGGCTGAATCAAAATGATTTCAATCACTCTCCATCATGTATAGGTAATTTTTAAATGTACTAGAAATTATGTGCTGGTTGCGAAACAAAATGCCTATTACAATCATGGTGAATACATAAATCTTACTTGAATTCAGTATACCTACTTCGGTACTTACACTATTTATCACTAATCTTTCGTAAAGTGTCCGTATATAAATTCTGAAGTTACCTCTCTCAGGTAAAATTGACTTTTAATGGATGTGGGTAATAATTTAGATCCTTTTTTTTCAAATATTTAACGTTTTGATTCTTATACATCTTTGGCTTCCAATATCGGCTTGGGGTGTCCCTGATGAAAGCTAAATCAGACATGCGTTTCGGAAGCATGTCGCTTGCCCAGTAGTTAGCACTTCGGTGTTGACATGAATATCAATTATATGGTCATTTCTACAAATCTACTGTTTGCAAAAGTATGAATTATTCGAAATACGAAGGATTTTCATATCCCAGGCATAGATTACCTTAGCCGTATTAAGCACAACTTGTTGGGGTTCGTGTTGTTTATTCTTTAGTTTTCCTTGTTGTGTCATGTGTACTATTGTTTGTCTGTTTGTCTTTTTCATTTTTAGCCATGACGTTGTCAGTTTATTTTCGATTTATGAGTTTGAATGTCCCTCCGGTATCTTTCGTCCCTCTTATTTTTGGAATTTAGGTTCATCAATGCTCTTGAACATCATACTTGCTTGGCTTTCTAACGTTTTCGATCTGAGCGTCACTGATTATTCTTATGTAGACGAAACCCATGTCTAGCATATCAATAGTTATTAAAGGTACCAGGATTATAATTTATAGTTATAATACGCATTATAATTTAATACGCGAGACGCGAGTTTCGTCTACATAAGACTCATCAGTGACGCTCAGATCAAAACAGTTATAAAGCCAAACAAATACAAAGTTGAAGAGCATTGAGGATCCAAAATTCCAAAATTTGTGCCAGATACGGCTATGGTAATCTATTCCTTGGAAAAGAAAATCCTCAGTTTTTCGAAAAATTCAAAGTTTTGTAACAGGAAATTTATAAAAATGACCATATAATTGATATTCATGTCAACACAAAAGTGCTGTGTACTGGGCTGGTGCTACCCTCGGTGACGAAACGTCCACCAGCAATGGCATCGACCTAGTGGTGTAAATAGTCAGCAGAGGTACCAGGATTATAATTTAATACGCCAGACGCGCGTTTCCTCTACATAAGACTCATCAGTGACGTCCAGATCAAAATAGTTATAAAGCCAAACAAATACAAAGTTGAAGAGCATTGATGATCCAAAATTCCAAAAGTTGTGCCAAATACGGCAATGTAATCTATTCCTGGGATAAGAAAATCCTTAGTTTTTTCTAAAAATTCAAAGTTTTGTAACAGGACATTTATAAAAATGACCATATAATTGATATTCAGGTCAACACCAAAGTGCTGACTACTGGGCTGGTGATACCCTCGGGGACGAAACGTTATAAGCTTGGTACTTTTGATAACTAATAAAAATATGTTGGTCATGTTTCCACTTAAGGTATAGATAAAGGCAATAGTAGTACGACGCTGTTAAAAAGTCGATTGATAAAAAAAAACATATCCGGGTTACAAACTAAAACCGAGGGAAACACATCAACTCTAACACAAAGGTTCCTGGTTCGATTCCCGTCTGGGATGAAAATGTCAGGGACTGAATTTTCGGCTCTCCCTTGACAAAATTTGCGAGTATGGTCTTCAGGAAACGATGCTAGTCCGTCGGAAGGGGACTATAAATGGTTGACCCGTGTTAAGAGAGCGCCATAGCTCTTGCACGTTAAAGACACCCTTGTAGATTTCGAAAAAGAGCAGGCAAATGCCGCTACAAGGCAGCACTCACACCCGCAAAGTGGAAAGGGATTAATATAAGTTGCAAAACTTGTTTCCCAATCCACTATAAATAAATATATTTAAACTAAACTATAAGAGGAATATTTAGGGTTAAATATAACGAAATAAGCTATAAATAAATTTATTTAGGTTGGCCAAATTTTCGTAAGTGTAATATTGCAGATTATTAAAATTAGCAAAATGTTGCGTATTATGCCATTTAAAAATGAATTTCTCTAACGCATTCCGCTCAAACGTCATGTTGTATATCATTTATAGGAGAAAACGCAATGTTGTACTTTTTTGATGGAAAATAATTATCGCAAAAATTAAATTAATATCGTCAGTTTTTTTATCTCTTTTCTTTTTTTTCATGTTTTCTCATTTCATTTTTTTTTTGTTTTGTTATTTTCTTTCCGTCTGAACCTTTTATTCAATTTTATAATTTTTCGTCGTTTTTGTTTTCTGATAGACAAATAAGTAAACTCGTCTTTCTATCGATCTTCTTTACTAGTTCCATTTTGTTTTAAATATTTGGAATGCATGATTGTTTTCTATATTTGTTAAAACGTTAACTTTATAATTTCTGAATTGAAAAATTGAAATTAAACAGATAAAAGCAACAGTAGTATACCCATGTTCAAAAGTCATAAAAAGATTGAGAAATAACAAATCCGGGTTACAATCTAAAACCGAGGTAAACACATCAACTGTAACAGGAAAATAAAGGATTAATAGGAACACTGTAATGCATCAAAGACAAACCCTAATATACATGCAAACGAACTAATAGATAACAAATACCATAGCCCTGACTTGAAACAGGACATTTTAAGAAACATGGTGGGTTGAACCCATGTTAATGGCTAGCCTAACATTCCGCTTTATGACAATGTTAAATAGATATCGCTAAAATTAGAACACTGCATGACAGAAATACAGCACAAACACATGCAAGAGAATTCATCACAGAGAAACGCACAAATGTATAATATGATAGTCGACACATCATACAAACTGCAGAACACCAACGAACTTGTTCCATGAACGACAGACACGACAGGATATCAAAAACAGTGATATCCATTTAGTACACCAGACGTACGTTTCGTCTACATAAGTCTCTCGAGTCAAAGCGTCTTAATTCAGATGACGAATACTGCATTTTATTTAATCCGCCATTACTTTTAAGATAGAGTGATTCAAACACTTCGCTTAAGACAGAAAACATAAACATATAAACTTTAAAGTTGGGTATCGATTTTGGGATATTGCAGATGGGTTAAAATGAATTCATTTTGCCTTAACAAATGATTGATATTTCAATTGTTCTAAACTATTTATCTTTACTTCTTTCACGACGTTTTGGGTAACGAAACACAATCACTGATATTTAAGTATTAGAGAACATTAACTTCGAATTAAACAACATGATTTCATTGTTATAATGCAGTATATTGACCAAAATATATTTTGCTTTTAGCAGTCTGTTTGGATTAGTTAAGTAAAAAAGCAATAAAAAAGATCGCTGATGTATTATTTGCATACTAGTCACAACTCAAACCTTATTTGAATACATTTTCATTCATTAAAAAGAAAAGATTTAAATATCAAACCGATCGAACATGTTAAACCAAAAAGGACAAAACGTAATACAAAATTGTGATCAGTAATAAGAGCATTGCATTGACCAGACATACGTCATACATTCCTACAATTTTTTTACAAAATTGTTAAACAGTCACTTTTAATAAAACTATATCCGTATTGCAATGCCAGTGCCGGGAAGTTTGGATTCATGCCATAAACGCACTATAATTATATTTTCGTTTATTGCAATAATGATGCGTACATTATTGTCGTATAGAGACCGACCATTTCCTTAATAATTACTTTATACTTTTTATAATAATTCATTATCTCAATAATGCTTTAGATACTAAATCAGAAATCTCATGCTCTTTCTGTCTAAATTATACGAAAATAAAATAATACAAGGCTATATTATTGACTATATGTTTTCAGATAATAAATAGAAATCATCCATTAAATGATGATACGGTATGGTTTTATCTAACCTGACAATCACACTGTTGGTCAATTCAATCCTTGTTCAATGGAATATCACAAACAAACGAATGACTTTATAAATCAATTGTGGCAAAGGTCTTCTTTTGTCTTGTACAAATATAATTTGATTAATTTTTATTCCCATTTAGTTGACATTGTGTTTATATAATTGTGTGATTATCGGTTTCAATTACGTTTTAATCAATGTATTATTTGATTTGATGTTTACTTTGATGCCTGACCCAGAGTTTATCTATTTTTGAACTGTCTGATTATTGTACCATTCTACACGAAACGAAGTTAATCAGGTTAAACAATACAAAACAAAACATTTCAACGACATAAGAAATTAGTTTAATATAATTGATAAATTTTGACCTCAAAAGTAAAATTATAGCTTTATAAAATATTATCCAAGTATCTTCGTAAGGAATTAAAACTATTTTTACATTTGAGAAAAAAATTATGGCTTAAATGTATTGGACTTGTAACTTAATAATGTTAATGTTGGAATCAATTACAAAAAAATATTTCTCGTCAGTGATATTTTAAACGAAATTTAGTTGAAACTCAAATATATCATACATTGTATCGCAATAACCTATCATAGAATAAAAAAAGTCTAGGTTCACAAAATCACATCCAATCAAACGGCATTTATTAGAGAAAATTGTATAGCCGTTATTTATCCATAGTTGAGACAAAATATCGCAATATGATATGAAAGAATCACATGACAATATTTTTATTAAAGTGTATTACATATGTTTTCATCTTGATCAAAAAGAAAGAAGACAAACACGGTTATGTGAAGGACAAATGAAGACATAAGTTCAATTGCACTACATACTCCAATCATCTGCATATTGATAATTTGTGACTTCTGATTATTATCAACAATACTAGTACAATAAAAAAAGTTAACAAGTATTTGTAAACATAACCATATGCTTTAAACTATTACAGTTGAAAGATTTCAACTTAAGAAGAACATGTTTTTCTTCTCTTTTTGACTTTTTACTAAAAACCAGTATGTGTATATTTCCGCGCGCATTTGCATAAGTTTTGATGTGTATTCATAGTAATGAATGCATATCCTCTCGACTCATCTGCTCCAGTTCCGTTTGGAAATCCTGCGATTCCTGCCGTGTTTATCTTGATTAAATAGAATTGAACACGGATTTAAATGTTAAATATCAAAGATGTGGTTCTGTTGCAGAATCAACTCAATTTAATTTTACACTCCTCTCAATGAACGTTGGATCTCAGAGACAAATGCAACAACTGTAAAATGGTTAGTGTAGGGCCAACTAAGTTTATTTGACATTTATTAGGTCTTTCCACTTTTCTGTGGAAAGACCTATTGTTTTTCTTCTGATTATTTTTTTTTTTCTTCTGCCAAATTTTGTTCTTGCGATAAACATTCGTTTCGCAATATGTCGCTTAGATATTTGGTATATGATATCGAACAGTTTATGCGCTTTTGAAATTTACCCTGTGTAACCGAATACTTTTCTTTGTAGGAGTTATCTCCCCAAACACTGTTTTCCTTGTGTCCATAACTCCTTCGCAACCGTAAAAGATTACGACAAATTTATTTTATAAAATTGCTCGTTATATCCTTCGCATGATTTGTCCAATTTCGACCGAAGCAATATAAACGCTCCATATGAGAGTTATTTCCCTTTTTGTATTTGAAATTTTAAAATGTATTTTAAACTGGAACACCATAAGTGATAGAGACCTAGGATCTTTTGATTTGAGGTCCTTGGTCCAAAAAAATGAAAATTAGGTCAAGGTCATATTTTAATTTTTGAATTTGTCTTATTTTCACTCATTTTCATTAACCTTATAAGATATCGACAAATTATTTTGTATAAATTGTTAGTTGCGACATGTTGTAACTAAATAATTTTAGTTAAAAGGGTGCATAAACAATGAATGGGAGTTTTAGCCCTATCATATCTTAAATTATGTTTAAAATGATATAACTTATTAACCATACATATTAGAGACTAGGGTCTTTTGATTTGAAATCCTCAGTTTGTGACCTTGAAATTGAGGTCAAGGTCATAGGTTAATTTGACGTTCTAGATTTTGACCTTTGCTTTAAATTCATAACTATACATCATAAAGCCATATGAACTGACATTTTAGACTGATTTTTTATATTTCAATATCAAAATAGATATTAACTGGTGGAAAGACCTTCAATTGTTCTCTGAACAATTGGTTTTTAATTTATATAATGAATTTTTCTTTGTCAAAATCAAGTACAAAAATAAAATATTGCAATTATAGTTACTATTTGACTTCAGAATTTCATGACAGGAGTTTAAAATTTAACCGTTTGACTCGTTGCATTTAGAAAATAATTTTCAGGTTTTTGTCAATGCCATTGTTATAGTGTATCAAATGCAAAATGGTAAATGTTAATAAAAGGGGTACCAATCGTAAATATGTGCGCAATTACTTCTTTCTGGTATCACAATCAATTCAAAATGGATGTCAGTTTGAAATTTAGAATGAGGTTGGGCAATGGCAAATGGAGATGCCTTGTTACGAAATGTTGTTTATGATTTAACACATTACCATTAATCAATTCTCTAGTAGATTCCATACAAACTGAAAAACAAAATAAAAACAGTTTAAAAAATCACGTGTAAGGATATCACATGTCACCAATTCTGGACTAACTTTTATATGTTCTGGTATAATCAGATGCTGTTTACATAGAAATAAAAAAGTCAAATTCAAATAGACATATTCGCCTTCTGGATTTCCAAACTTAACTCTAAAGTGTTAAGATATATAACAATTACAGGTTATTTATAAATATTTTCTGTTTTCTTTTTTATTCAGAAAATGTGCAAATACAGCAATGAATTATTCACAATAAAACGTTTTAAGATGCATGTTACTCCCTCAGGCAAAGTTGGCTTTAGATAAATTTGGCTATTAAGTTTAGGTATTTTTGACATATAGCTCTTCAACGGTTTCGGTACTTGTACATCTTCGGATTTCAAATGTTTGGCATAGAGTGTTCCTGATGAAGCTAAATCCATAAAAGCGCGTTGGACGCAAAAAATTATTAAACGTGTTGTTTTCAATTATTTGTATTGTACATACTTATCAATATGGTGTTGTACTTATATATTTATTACGTTCTCCTTAGTTCGATAAAGTTAAATTTAGTCAGGTGTTTCGTATTGGTTCGTGAGGACACAACGCAAATGTCGATCCATAGATAGGTCAAGAACTACATATGGTTTATTAGATATACATAAGAATGTAATAGCTGATGTTAACTAAATAAAAAGATGCCGAGATAACAGCAACAAGCCTAATTTGTTTTAAATTCTAATGGTGTTTTGTACTTCTTATTTCATTGATTAGATTATGCAAGACTTGTCCAAATTCTTTAAACAAGTCCATGAAGGTAGTTGTTGTCTTTGACTTTCAGCATGCTCAGTCTTACAAATGTAGCCAATGTAAGAAATTTGAATTTATTTTATTTCACAGAGAAGAATCCCTCTATAACTGTATTTCACGACCCGAAAAAGATAAATGCACTTACATATGTCAATTGATTCTTTTTCAGGAAAATGACTACGAACAAAAACACTTGTTAAATCGAGCATACCTTAAGATAAAGATTAAGCTTCAGTACTCAACAAAATTATGGTTACTGTCGCTTGTATTCATGACAGCTTTTTCCATGTCATTAGTAAATAACAAAAATCTAATAAATCATTGTCAGAAATGAAAAAAAGTCAATTGTCATTACTGGATTAATGTGAATCAAATTAATTTACAAATCCCTACAGATAGAATTACATTCTATTTTCTATAGATATTGATGACCGTATGGCTTGCAGTATGTTTGAAACTGCAGAAAATCTATGTTTTAATGATTTCTAGATCTATTTAATTTACATGATTTATCAATAATTTCTATATGTATGTGCTATATAAAGTGAATATTACCTTGAACCAACATGCAAAAAACTGACGACAGAATTCATTATAAATATGCGTTAAAATAGATATTTAATCTGTAAGCGTAAAATACTTCTTAGCTATTGTAAAGTTGAGTGAGAGAAACTATGGGATGTACCATGATTTTGAACGTCATTTCAAATTAGTTACGATCATAGAATTTTGTTTGTAAATATGACTTAGAGAGACGAACAATCTGCCAAAATTAGGTAATTTATGTATGTCCATGATTCACTTGGTTTTTTTTCTCATTCGGTTGTAAAGTTGAATATTATTTATACATTATGTCTAAAAATTCATTTTTATCTTTCTCCAAATATCATTTAGATTTGGAGTTTTTCTCGACTTGACAATCTCAACCAAACATACGACTTGAAGATGTATTTTGTGACGAAATTGTGATGAATAAAGGCAACACTAGTATACCGCTGTTCGAAATTCATAAATCGATTGGAGAAAAAAATCCGGGTTACAAACAAAAACTGAGGAAAATGCATCAAATATAAGAGAACTACGATACAACAGAAACACAACATTAGAATGTAACACAAACAGAAATGAATTATAATATAACACTGGCAATTTTCCCGACTTGGAACAGGCCATTTTAAGAAACAAAATAGTGGATTGAACCTAGTTTTGTGGCATGCCAAATCTCCCGCTTTAATGATGACATGTGATATATGAAACTTTTAAAATAAGATAGATGTATGCAGTGTTTCATTACAATTTATCATGAACAAATTCCACATGTGTGTATTTTACCGATTGTGTTTTCCCTATAGTGACATATTGACTGAGTGTTGAGACATGCCTGGTGATGCATGCATAGCAAGAACATGTTTACCCCGTCGACTCACCCAGTAACGCACCGCTAAGAGTTCGTGCAAATATTTAAGTTGTTTGTAACCTTGACTCAAATAAATTGTTGAGATTTGAAATTCGATTAATTACTTATTACTTAAATTCATTGAACAATCCAGTAATTAGATTTAAAAACGTATACAATAATCTGCCAAATCATAACTTAATTATTAGAAACACCATTGTTATGGATTAATAAAACACGTCGTAATTTGTTTCAAAAGTTTGAGTTAATTGCTCGACTGGGCAAATAATTAGATCAGGAACCGTTAAAATGAACGAATTCAGTACGATACATTGCATTTGTAAGGCTATTAAATATATCTTCAGGAAACACAAAGAACATTACGTAATCCAATATAATTGCTAAAAAGCGTTTTATTGTTGTTATTATCTTTTATGGGTATAGATTATGTAATTTTGATATTTTTTTCACTTTCCTAAAGATCCTGACGTCAGAATGCTTATTTTGTATGTTTGAGTAATTATTTCTCCTGAATTTTTTGCGGTAAATTTGCGGTATACTGACCAACTAGCGTAATAAGTCAATATAAGTTAAGTTAAACTATTTATAAAAGCGTTAACTTGATGTTAATTAACCGTATAACCCTCTAATTTTGACCAGACTTGCTTTAGCGTTTAGACGTCATACGAATTGGAAATTTATTGTCTGAGTGTTAAGGTGGTACTTTTGTTAACATACTAGTTCCCAGTAATGATCTCAATGTATCATAAATGAGAGACAAAACTTCGGAATTTTACTTGTATAAATATTGTTGGATACCAGACACATTGCATTCTCATGAAGATTCAAAACATAGGGAGGGGTTGTACATAATTTTACTATTAAATATTCAAGGCATATCATTTTTGAAAATATGCCACACAACCCTATTTTTTTTTGCAAGAAAATGTAGTTTATATGAATTGTCCTTTACAAAATACCTTTTATTTTTAAATTTCATGGTTAAAGTGGCATAGTTTTATTGTAAAAGGAGTTCCTAATGAAAATTACATTATCTACATTAACACACGTGCAATATATATATTTGTAGGATCCTTTACTATAAATAATTTAGCTGATCTGTAACAATAACATCTCCATGCCTTATATATCATGTACTGTAGTACGACCCTAGATTAAAACTGACGAAGAAAGGTAACACACGGCCTCCGAAAGCTTTTTTATCGTGAAGCCAACAATGTCAGATCTGTAAATTTGCTTTCACAAATTTTTGTTTTTCCCTCGCCGGGATTCGAACCCATGCTACTGAGATATCGTGACACCAAATCGCCTACACTGTAGCCGTCCTGCTAGACCACACGGCCTCCTGGGCTTCGCAATAATAAAGCTTTCGGTGGTGTTGCAGCATGCACCCTTTCCTCTTGGAAATTCCTTATCAATTTAAAATGATACGTATTAATATAATTTGTTTATCTAATATGTAAATTAAGAAGTGTTTAAGTGACTGTGGTATCATTGTTCAACTTTTCTTCTAAGTAGCATGCTAAGGATGAAACAAATTGGTGGGTAAGGATAAAGTGACTCATTGCAAATGTATACAACAAACTTTTCTTGCATCTTTGTGGGTTTGATATGAATACAATAAGATCTTTAAATTTAGATGTATATTTCCATAAAATAAACTAGAAATTAACGTTTTTCAATTCAGTGTGCATTGGAGATTTCTATTTAACAATTTAACAGTGAAGTTACATGCAAGAGATATGAGTGACAGAGGCTTGAAATGTTTGACTAAAATGAGAACCACCATCATTCATAAAGAATTTACATAAATTCTTGGATAAAGATCATATCGTTATTGCTATTGTGTCCTCAAATAAAATACAAATGGAATGATGAAATTGTAAAATGCACAGTTTAGAAACTAAAAGTCATGTACAACTCGAAATTAATCCTGGTACGGGCCTACTGTCTGTTTAATTTCAAACAAGCAAAATTATGTAGTGTTCATTGGGTGATCTTTCCAAGCATGTGATACTGTGCTTCTGATTTGTGCATTAATTTATAGTAAATATAAACCCATCAAATCAGGGATAATTTCTGGTGCTACAGAAGAGTATGCAATGCTGCTTTACATGTGACACGTTTTATAAATTTCGAAATTATAGAGAAACCAAGGTTTCAACTCCCTCAGGCAAAGTTGACTTCAGATGAATTTGGCTCCCAATTTTAGCCTAATTTTGTCATATGGCTCTTCAACGGTTTCGGTACTTATATATCCTCGAATTTAAAATGTTTGGCTTTGAGCGTTCCTGATGAAGGTAAATCCAGAAAAGCGCTTCGGACGCATTGAAATTATAAAACTTGTTGTTTTCAATTATTTACATGTGACACCCGTTATGTTACTAATGTAATTACAAATCTGGGGAAGAATATTATTCGGAAGGTAATATTCGGGGAAAGGAAGATGAAATTGAATTGACAACAATTACAACATATCCGTCTTCATTTGTGAAACACATATATTCCATAAAAGGCAACCAACTCTTGGTGCCATCTGTAAAATGTACGAAGGAATTCAAGTAAATGGTCAATTCATCTTACCGTTTTAAGGAAGTTCGCTTGTCATGATTTGGGATATTTGTCAGATTTTCGGAATCCTCTGGTTCTATCCGTTTGAATGCAACAAAAAAATTTGCCCATTGACTCCCATTTTTCTTTTAAAAATCTCTTACATGTATGATGATAAGCTATCTGTAAAAGTCTTATAAAATTTAATTATTGTTTAATAGTTTTTGAGAACTTAAACCTGTCAATGATAAAGCTATGAAAAGTCAAGAGAGAATATTTTCCCGCCAAAATTCACATGGCTATTATCTCGAAAACAAGCACATTGACCCATATATTTTTTTGCTCATTTGATTCCTTTATTAATCCCCTGACAATATAAAATAGTGTTTTAAGAAGTTAATTATTTTCAAACTGAGAAGCAAACTCCTTTTATATTTTCAAATATTTCAAAGTTCAGTACGTTTGTTTACATGTATTCTACAGTGATTGTCTAGAATAGTTCAATAAAATATGTCACCAGTCAATTAATCTCTCGAAAGAAGATCGTGTTGTCAAATATTTAAAGTTTTATTGCATGTAAAACAATAGATAGTAGTAGATTATTTGATATAGTTGTCAAATTATACAGTAAAAAGTCCATATCGATTTTCTTTGAACAATTAATTTTGATATCAATTCTTCAAAATCATTTTTTTTTGTTTAAACATCTCGTTGGTGTTTCCCAGATGATCATATATAGTCTAAATCTTTAATCACCATGCAGGGAATGAGTGATTTTGTCGTTCAAAGTTTGCACTAATGTATCGCTAATATCGCCAGAGTCTATTTACGTACTAATGATTTTTTTTATAATGCATACATTAAATGCTTCCAATGTAAGCCTGTATAGAGTATATTCATATCAGATGGGGCATTAAAGAATGCGTGAAAGTTACAAAAAAGGTTTCAAATGTAACAATCAATTTTTTCCAATATACAGTATAATTTTCAAATGTAAACTTCTCTGATCTGAGGGGCTTTAGCCCCGCAGATACATTACCATTTCATCTGATTTACATAGAGGTTAAAAATAAATATTTGATCTTGTTCGAAAGAGCAACTAGTTCTGATATAACAGGGAAAAATGCCTTCATATCAATTTTTCCAGACGCAGCACTTTCAGAAGTTGGCTTTTGATTGTTGTTTTATTTGGAATAAAATCTTTTAATTGCCTTTATTTTTCTGCCATCAAATTGATACCATATTACTGCTTTTGTTTTTCAATATGAATCTTTTCACTGTTTTGTCTTATTTTGATTTAATTGACAATATATAAACTTTTCGTTGATAAATGATAGCTCTTCTATGTAAATACTATAGCTATTAGAACAAGCAATCATAGTACTCTTGAGGTCATAAATAAGTTTTCTTCTGTATCTTTAATCCGGACTAACAATCATTGTATGGTGTAGTTGTAGTCTTTGTTTTTGTTTGTTTGAAAAAATATGTTTATAATTGGGTAGATGTGAGCCTATATATGTTATATTACTATCGACATATACAGATAATTATGTTATCATAATTTTTATTTTTATTTGGAGTGTTTTAACTGGACAATCCAATCCAAACATACGACTCAAAGATGTATTTTTGTAACGAAATTGTTATTACATAATTTCGATATATATGAAACTTTTAAAATAAGATGGATGTTAAGTGTTTCACTACAATTCAGCATGCATGAATTTCACATGTGCGTATTTTACCGATTGTGTCTTATGCCCGATAGTGTCATATTGACTGATTGTTGAATCATGTTTGGTGATAAATGCATAGCAAGGACATGTTTATCCGGTCGAATCACAGGGTCTGGCACCACCAAAAGTGCATGCAATTATTTTAATTTTTGTTAAATTTGACTAAAATCATCTTCAGATATCAGAGGGACAGTCAAACTCATAGATCAAAATAAACGGCAACGCCATGGCTAAAAACGACAAGAAAAACAGATAAACAATACACGACACAACATAGAAAACTAAAGACGAAGCAGCATGAACACACCCAAAAACTGGGAATGATCTCAGGTGCTCTTGAAGGGTAAGCAGATCCTGCTCTAAAAATAGCACCCGATTTGTTGCTCATGTTGTTACCAACCCGGAAAATAGTCTAATTCGATCTGTCACATTCACAAAAAGGGATGAGGAACGTTGTTACGACGTATGGAACATATACGATATCATCTGTGAAACGGTTTTTTCATAACAGTCAACCAACTCGTGATGACGTCCGTAAATTTACGAAGGATGATTTCAACTTACAATATGGAACTTTAGTTTCATAGCTTCCTTTTAAGCAGTAATCATCTATCAGGTAAATAATCATAGGAAATACTAGCACGGGCATATCGTATCAATTCGGAGATACATACTCCGTATGCAGGCGCTGCTGGAATGTTGCTACTTCGAAAGGGAAAGTTCACAATTGGAAAACTGAAATCATCTCTTTTGTTGTAAAATTTGTTTTCACCTGACCCTCATTGTCAATTTCTAGATGTAAGTCAAGATATGATATTTATAGCTTTGAACATCGGTTAATTACTTATTACTTTAGTTCACTGCAAAATACAGCTATGAGAATTGCACATTTATTCAATAATCCGCCAAATAATAACTTGATTATATAGAAATACTATTTGTATAGAGGTATAAAACACGTCGTTATTTGTTTTAAAAGTTTGAGTTAATTGCTCGACTGAATAACCAATTTGATCAGAAACCGTTAAAATGGGAGAATACAGTACGATAAATAGTAAATTGTAATGCTATCACATAAATCTTCAGGAAGTACATTACGTGATTTTTAAATAATTACTAAATAGCGTTTAATCATTGTTGTTATCTTGTATGGGCTTAGAACGGAACTCCCACATTCTGTAATGTTAGTGTTTTGTGCACCTTCTCTACCCTAAGTTGGCGTAATTATGCTTTTTTGTATTTTAGAATTATTGTGTCTCCTGGATACTTTAGGTATACTGATCAATTAGCGTGATCAGTCACTATAAGTTTAGTTATATCTTCTTTCTATGAGTTTGACTCTCCCTCTGATATCTTTCGTCCCTCTTTTCTATAAAAGTACTTTAAATTGATAGTCATTTACCATGAAACGCTCCCCATTGGACTAGACTTGTTTAAGCATTTCCACGTCATATCATTAGTCTGAGTTTTAAAGTTTCACAGTTTTTAGTAGGATTCGTGTTACTTAGTCTTTAGTTTTCTATAGTGTGTCTTGTTTGCTATTATTTGTCTGTTTGTCTGTTCGCCATGGAGTTGTCAATTCAGTTTTCAATCTATGAGTTTGAATATCACTCTGGTTTCTTTTGACCCCTCTTTTGCCAATTTATTTTAGATGTTAGTCTATAAAATGATTAAATACTTGAAATTTGTAATAATATTTGCAAACAATTATGCCCGTAAACCACATATATCAAGTCTATTATTTATCATCAGATGTTATGTTAAAATCTTTACAAAAGAGAGACGAAAAATTTCAAAGGGACATTTTTACTCATAAGCCGAAAGTAAACTGACAAAGTCATGGCTAAAATAGAAAAAGATCAACAGTCAACCGACAGTACACAAAACACAACATAAACATACAAAAACTGAGCATGATGAACTCCATTAAAAACTGGAGTTGATCTCAGGTCCTACGGAAGGGTAAACACATTAAAAACTGGAGTTGATCTCAGGTCCTACGGAAGGGTTAACACATTAAAAACTGGAGTTGATCTCAGGTCCTACGGAAGGGTAATCACATTAAAAACTGGAGTTGATCTCAGGTCCTACGGAAGGGTAAACACATTAAAAACTGGAGTTGATCTCAGGTCCTACGGAAGGGTAAACACATTAAAAACTGGAGTTGATCTCAGGTCCTACGGAAGGGTAAACACATTAAAAACTGGAGTTGATCTCAGGTCCTACGGAAGGGTAAACACATTAAAAACTGGAGTTGATCTCAGGTCCTACGGAAGGGTAAACACATTAAAAACTGGAGATGATCTTAGGTCCTACGGAAGGGTTAACACATTAAAAACTGGAGTTGATCTCAGGTCCTACGAATTGTAAACACATTAAAAACTGGAGTTGATCTCAGGTCCTACGGAAGGGTTAACACATTAAAAACTGGAGTTGATCTCAGGTCCTACGGAAGGGTAATCACATTAAAAACTGGAGTTGATCTCAGGTCCTACGGAAGGGTAAACACATTAAAAACTGGAGTTGATCTCAGGTCCTACGGAAGGGTAAACACATTAAAAACTGGAGTTGATCTCAGGTCCTACGGAAGGGTAATCACATTAAAAACTGGAGTTGATCTCAGGTCCTACGGAAGGGTAAACACATTAAAAACTGGAGTTGATCTCAGGTCCTACGGAAGGGTTAACACATTAAAAACTGGAGTTGATCTCAGGTCCTACGGAAGGGTAATCACATTAAAAACTGGAGATGATCTCAGGTCCTACGGAAGGGTAAACACATTAAAAACTGGAGTTGATCTCAGGTCCTACGGAAGGGTAAACACATTAAAAACTGGAGTTGATCTCAGGTCCTACGGAAGGGTAAACACATTAAAAACTGGAGATGATCTTAGGTCCTACGGAAGGGTTAACACATTAAAAACTGGAGTTGATCTCAGGTCCTACGGAAGGGTAATCACATTAAAAACTGGAGTTGATCTCAGGTCCTACGGTAGGGTACACATATTAAAAAACTGGAGTTGATCTCAGGTCCTACGGATGGGTAATCACATTAAAAACTGGAGTTGATCTCAGGTCCTACGGAAGGGTAATCACATCCTGCTCCACCATTCGTGTTGCTCATGTAAGTACAAACCTAATGTAATTACTGTTGGTCACATTCTTGAAAATGGGATGAAATTGTAATTACTGTTGGTCACATTCTTGAAATAGGGATGAAATTGTAATTACTGTTGGTCACATTCTTGAAAAAGGGATGAAATTTTATTTACGACATTTGCAACATATCAGTCGATATCCGCAAAACAATAATTCAACTACGGTCAACAAACTCGTGATGGCGTCTGTAAAATTTACGAAGGGATTCAAGTAGATGTTCAGTTCGTTTGACCGTCTAAATATTTTGCCAATATTTTTCAGTTTGATACGTTTAAATACAGTGATTTTTTTAGGTTATTTCAATACAATATGTTACCATTTCAATGGTCTCACGGAAGTAGATAGTGTTGTCAAATATTAAAAGTTTTATTACACATAAAACAATAGATAGTAGTAGATTATTTGATACATTTGTCGAATTATACGATAATAAAAAATGCATATCAATTATCTTTGAACAATTTAATTTTGATATCAATATCAACAACATCTTGTTTGTGATTCCCAGATGACCATACATTGTACATAACCTAAATCTTTAATCACCATGCACAGAATGGGGGATGTTTGATGTTCTGCATTTGTACCACTGTCAAAGTTTTAGACGTTAATGAATTTTCAATAATGCATATATTACATGTAAAACTATGAGGAACATATTTATACTATAAAGGAAAGTTGATAATAACTAAATAGTGCAATAAAGAATTTTAATTTAAAAAAAATATTCTAAATGTTACAATCAATTTGCGCCAATATACAAGATAATTATTAGATATAAACTTCTAAGATGGGCTTTAGTCACACAAATATAACACACTTTCATCTGATTAACATAAAAGTAACAACTAAAAACTTTTATATTTTCTCTTCTTCTAAAAAGAGCATCCTGTTTTGTTAAAACAGGATAAGTTTCGTTATCTCAACCTTTGCCGATCCTTTACTTTCAGATGTTATTTTCTGCTTGTTTTGGATTTGGAATAAAATTGTAATTGCTTTTTTCTGTCATCAAATTGATACCTTATAACTGCTTTTATATGGTAATTTGTATCTATGTACTATATCTTGTCTTGTATATATTCTTGTTCAAACGCCAAAACGTGAACTTTTTGTTTATAATTTGAACTATGGAAGTATAGCAAATAATATTATAAACGAGCAATCATGATACTTTAGAAATTATAGATGAGTTTCCGTCTGTATCGTTAATCAGGACTCACAATCAATGTATGGCTTAGTTGAGGTTTTTGTATTTTGTTTATCTGAAGATAAGGTGAGCGTAGATATATATAAACATCAATTTTAAAGCAAAAGAATATAACAAAAATTACCAAACTCCAATGCGTATTCCAAAAGAAAGTCCATAAAATCTGACAAAATCATACGCTTTACATCAGCAAAAAAGTGAAAAACACCTGCTATATACCAGACCTGATACATATATTTTTCTTTATCTTACACCTGCATGCAACAGAATGAAGGCGTCAATATGTTTATTGGTTTCTTTATCTAAAGAAGAATTGAAGATAGTTTGTACACATGTAAGATAAAAAATTATATACACTAGCTCATTATGTCTGTTTTGTTCACGCGTCGTTTTAAATATAATGGAATTTGATGCGACTGTCATACAAGTGAGAGGTTTAGTGCTATAAAACCAGGTTCATTTGAAAATGCCTGTACCAAGTCAGGAATATGACAGCTGTTGTCCATTCGTTTGATGAGTTTCATCATTTGATTAGGGACTTTCCGTTTTGAATTGTTTTCGGAGTTCAGTATTTTTCTATTTTATTTTTTTTCAAATAGTTGACAATCTTCAAAGTTCTACTGACACACATTTGCACTGTACACCGGAAAGTTATTTCGCCATTTTTCTCTTAATACCATTGCCTTAAATTGTACAACAGCAATCGGATTTCTTTTTGTTATACCCAGTCACATCTTCAAACTTCACATTACTTAAAATGGTTTGATATGTTTGAAAGTGTGGTAATGAACATTACTTTTGTAAATAAATTAGGCCGTTAGTTTTCTAGTTTGACGGTGACCTATAGCTTTTGATTTTTGTGTCATTTGGTCTCTTGTGGAGAGTTGTCTCATTGGCAATAATACCACATCTTTTTTTATAATTACTTGCCTGCTACGTATGTAACTTACATAGCTGTTGTTTTTATCATTTATTTAATTGTGTGTTTAATTCACATGATTTTTAATCAATTGCGTTTTTAGTATATATCTATTTTTTTTTTATCTATATTGACTTACTTGTATGATATCACATTAAATTGCATAGCCAATGTATGCAATGGTATTTCATTTTTATAATGTTCGTAACTATTGTTTTGCAAAGTTGAAAAAAAAACTTTATTCTGTAGACATGAATAATTAACTACATTTTTTATACAAAATCGACTGAGCTCTAGAAAGTATCAGATACCCTGACAGCAATTGTATACTTAGTTATTCACATATTTAATAAAAGTATAAAACTGCACTGAAATACATATACTGAAAAATCGTTTTCTGTTTAAATGAACACAATAATTTCACTTATAGTAATCAGTCTTGACAATGACTTTGATGTAACTATGTAAATATTTATATTAATTATAAGTTCTCATATTCATATTTTCAAATGAATAATTAAAATTGCATTTTGAACAAATTTGACTTAATAGAAAGTTTAAAGTAGATGTTTTTGTACAGAATGGATGTATGACAAGTGATAAAGTTAAGCAGGTATGTAATGCCTTACAGTTCACACATTTGTGTTATACATAATGCTTAAGGTAGCACGGTAGTATTTGCATTCAAATTGAGGTTGCTCTTTTGAGTACTCTGCTTAAGTCAATATATCTGAACAGTGTGATTGGACAAAAAAATGCAGTATCAACAAAACATCCTTTCCCAAACTGAGGGATGGATCAGGTGTAGAAAAAGGTGAAATGATTTTACATACAGATGAAAATGATTTTTTGAGAATTTTTGAGAATTTTATATTCAATGCACGAAAAAAGACATTAACGCACTAGTGGCCTTAGGTTTTTTAAGTTATCAAAAAAAAAAGTAAACAGTCATGATACATATTCAACTTAATTTCAAAATAATGTAATAAAAGTACTTAAGTGAACTGTCAATGTATAATTTTTGGCAGCATTAGAAAGTGGTGAAAATTCTAAAAAGTCTATCATTATCTTTTATGGGCCAGGAAATACTACCGTGCTCCCTTACGCCGGATAAGCTACGGCCTTGTTTGTGGCAATCTTTATCAGTTCGTAGTTTTCCGCATTGTATCTGTAGTCAGACGTAGTTTTACTTCTTATATCCATGATAATTTTTTAACATTAGCAGCACAGTTTTACATTTTTTGTTCCGGGATAAGGTAGTTAGCTGAATCCGTCATGTGACGTCTATCTCAGCGTGACTAATATGTAGGAATCGTCACTTGCAATACATGTTGAGCGAACAGATGAAAAGTTGACAGTTGTTGTCCATTCGTTTGGTGTGTTTTATCTTTGATTTTGCCATTTTATTAGGGACTTTCCGTTTTGAATTTCCCTCGGAGTTCAGCATTTTTGTGATTTTACTCTATACTTCATAAAATATCATGAAAATTAAAATCTGATAAGTTGGAACTGGAATTAAGATTACGTACGAACGGAACATAATTTATTTCCAAACTATCCTGGAGTATGACGATTCTGAAAGTGCTTGATACATAAATAATGCAGGGATAAAGGCGCGCCTTGTTTCTTGTAAATGACGTCATAAAGGCGTGCGAAAATGGAACGATTGGTTCATGGACACGGTTTTTTTTATGAAATAACATGATTCGTAAAGTTGGTTATAAAGAAAAAAAATAATAAACAGGTTCTGTAAACATCTTCTTTTGTGATAGTATGGTCCCATAAGAGATTTTTTTTTATCTCAAATGCAATATTGCTCAGATGACTATCATTACAAATAAGTGTATGCCAAAGTAAATGTAGTAGTTTATGTGATAAAAGTTGCAATTACAGTTTGACGAGAAATAACTGTTTAATACAAATAAAAGCACCTTCTAATAAACGAATGAGTTTTTGATCTCTATATTCAAATTACAAATGACGCAAACACATATGTTTGAGTTTCAAATGAAAGTGAAAGTATTCCTAATGTAACAATTTTTACGAAAATTAAACAGTATACATACCAGTGGTAGTGAACAGTATGTGTTGCTTCAATCAAACACTAGAGGAAGTATATATTGTTTTGGGTATACGTAGTGCATATAACTTTCGAATGCATTTTTAAGTCTCACATGACCTACCGAATTAGATTTATCAACTATTTGTTATTACATGAGCAACACGACTAACCCATCATGTGGATCAGGATCTGTTTATCCTTCCGGAGCATAGGAGATCACTATGATGTGTACTGTTATTCAAAATTTACCATGATATTGTTACCAGTCTCCTGTCGACTTAGGAGTTTGGATGCCCCTTTGGTATCTTTTGTCTCTCTTTTTTAAACATATTTAGCTAGACTACCCTGAAACAAAATGCCGTATGGTTCGTTTCTAGCGAAAAATAGGAAGTTTATATTACATTGGGTACGTTGTTCACATTACTTTCGCATGTTTTTCTGAATTGCAGCTTTCAAATAATTTTTGAAGCAAAACGCCGACAGATATTTTCTGTTTATTACATAATTTCTAAAAATCCGTAACAAATCAACTATAAATAAAAACATACGAAACTTGCAAACTTTATAACATTATCATGGATTGTTCAAATATTTACAGTTAATAAGATATAATTAAACAAATTAATCAGATGTATATGAAGCGGAAATTGATTTAGTTATTTGTTTACACCGTTTTCATATATTATATGCAACATGTGTAATCTAACCACATTATTGGCCTACGTAATAAATTAACATAATACAATAATGAGTGCAAACAAATTTGATATAAAATTAATAAAAATTTGAAACCCGAGATTAAAAATCAAGCAAATTTTGTATTTTGATAGCGTAGTTACTAAAAATTAAAATAACAAAAATACCGAATAGCAAACTCAAAGGCTCAAATACATCAAATAAATGAATAACAACTGTCATATTCCTGACTTGGAACAGGTATTTTCTTAATACCCAAGTCCCACTAGGCCACAATTGCACTACGATCTGTGAAAAAATGCAAATTTTGATGATCGTAGTGCGATCGTGTAGATCGCAGTAAGAGTATCACGGTCGTGGTGAGGTCTTCAAGATCGTGAAGAGCGTGACCAACTTTGAACATGTTCAAAACAATCGTGGTGCGGTCGTGGCGAAATCAGGTCCTAGTAGAAGCGTAGTGAGAGCATACTAAGATCGTAGTAAGATCGCAAATGTCGCTGTACAATCGTAGCGAGAGCGTAGCCAAAGCGTGATTCTATTCGGGAAAACAGCTTTACGATCGCACAGCGACGTTATCACGACCTCACTACGACCATCACGTTCTCACTGCGACCCAACTACGCTTCCACTACGACTATACAACGCTGTTCACGACCATAGTATGATTCTAAGCACGCCCTTGCCGTCCTCATCACGCTCTTCTTACGACCTGACTACGTTCACACTACGACCATCATTCTCATTGTCATTTTCACATAAAATATATAAAAAAGCTCCCTTGATTTTGTTTGTTTGAATGTTAATATCCATTTGCTTTAACGGCTCAACCATGCTTCTCGTTTATATATAGATTAGACCGTTGGTTTTCCCGTTTAAATGGTTCAACACTAGTAAAATGTTGGGTCCTTTATAGCGTACTGATTGATGTGAGCCAAGGCTCCGTGTTGAAGGCCGTACCTTGGCCTATAATGGTTTACTTTTATAAATTGTTACTTGAATGGAGAGTTGTCTCATTGGCACTCATACCACATCTTCCTATATATATTGATACATCTATGTCATCTCTGCTATCGTTCACTAAAATATCGTCATTGAGCTTTATGGACCAGCAATAGGTTGTAATTTAAGTTGGGTTGGTCGGTCCGACATCTCTGCTTGATCAGGATTCGTTACTTTGCTCCCTCTGCCTCTACATCAACTCCTACCACCATGCCCACGTGTTCTGGTAGAATTTGGTGGCATGACTGTATTGCTTCCGAGAAATCTACGATTTAATCAGAAATAGAAGGAATTGAACTGTATTGATATGGAACACGATGTTGACGTTATTGCTGAGAACGCAGTAAGATCGCGCTATGAACGTCGTATAATCGTGTTAAGAACGTGTTAATATCGCAGTAAGATCGTGTTGCAATCGGATAACTCGTAGTATGGTCGTACTGAGAACGTAAAGAGCGTAGAAAGATCTTGATAAGCGTAGTGAAGTCGCAGAATAAGCGCGGTGAGAACGTGGTATAATCGTAGTGGGATTTTTGTAGAGGCGTAGAGAGGACATAGTAGCATCGTGAAAGCAACGAAAATTTACATTTTCATGCCGCTTAAACCGCGACCTCATCACGATCTAAATTTATTTTAGATCGCGGTGAGCGAAGTGCGATCCTGGTCTAGTGGGACTGGGGCTTAAGAGGATTAAACCTGATGTTATAGCTAGTTAAACTCGAACTTGTATAACTATCGCACACTTTCCATTATATTGACATCAATGTAAACAAATCGAACAGACATAATAGATAAGAATATAAAAAATATGGGTACAGCAGTCAACATTGTGTTATAATCTTAATCACTATAAAACACGTATTTTGGAATTAGTAAAGCGTTTTGATAATTACGTTCCACCGAACAAAGATCAGCGAGATATTCTTTGAATTGTTCAAAATTCTACAGGATTTCTCTGATACTGAATAGATAACTTTAGCTGTGTTTGTCAAAATCTTATGGAATTTTGTGGTCCCGAATGCATTTCAACTACTTACCTGATTTTGGCGTCACTGGTGATTATTTTGAAGACACGTGCATTTGCAGTACAAATGCACTAGCCTGGTATCTTTGATCAGTTTTCACATTGCTTTTTAAGTTCAATGCTACTTCATCTTTAAATTTTTTAATATGTTGTGAAGTTCATCCTAAAAGTGCAAATGTCGGATTCGCATCAGCGTTTAGCTTCTTTATATATTCTTTTAATTCTAGAAACATAAATTCTACTACAAAAGAAATAAAACTATTAAAACCTCATCACTGTTGAATCCCGCGGCTGATATAGCAACTAAATATACCATATAATTGGTTTGTTATCATTTCATATACTAGTAGTAATACTGCAATCACAAGAAATGGTAAATTTAAGTTCAATTATTCCAAGTGTTTTGATTCGAGCGACACTAATGAGTCTCTGTATCATAAAGTTATTAGTCTTATATCGTTGAATTTAACTTCCTTTCATTGAAAACAAATTAACATTGAGACGTCAAATTCAATTATTGGGGTCCAAATAATCTTATTTTATGTTGAAAAATCGTTGGTAAATCATTGGTTTGTTTAATTAACAGGCTTTGAAAAGGAAAGTTTGTAAGAACCAATGTGTTGATCTGAGAATCTGCTTTTGTTGCAAATTTTTATGTTTAACTGCAGATGGATTGAGTATATTGTTAAAGGACGCATGGGTTCATCGGGAAACTTTTGTCTCCGTATTTGACGAAACATTGGAAATCACTCTTTAGATTTATATATTAATGAAAGACATAAGTATCCATCCCATTCTGCATTAAGTTTAATTAGCACATATATCTTCTAATCAGAATACCAGCTTTTGACACAGTGCTGTTTTAAGCAGTGTTCCTCAGTGTTAAGTTGCAGATAAAATAGAAATAAACACTTTTCAAGTATTTTTACACTCGATTGATCTGACCATTTAATAATTGGTTTTGTTTACATAATGCATTGTGTTTCTTTCATTAAAATACTGTTTTCGGGATAAGATACCCTCTATAAATTGAAACTATTGTTGGAATGTCTTTTTTGTGTTTTTTTGTTTAATTGCTATGTTTATTGTTTTCTTTTGAATAATTGTAATGGTAAATCTCATTTTTAAGATGCAAAGTTTGCTTATATCCAGTTTTATTGTTTTCATTTTGGTACAGTTTCAGTTTTTACTGCCTATTATTTTACAGAGAAACCACCCTTTTAATGTAACAGAAATATCTGCCGAGTGTTTTTCATTGGTAGTTTTTAATCTGAACATGTAACTAAAACATATTTATTTAAATGAAACATGCTTATGGGTTTTATTTGTATGAACGAAACTGCTTCAAAGCTTTTCAAGGGAATTGTTGTGGTATCTTAAGGTTGTATAACCAAAATCTTTTATATAATGTAGCTATAAATGAATCAAGACTTTAGTTCCAAACTGTACTTTTAATAATGGTCACATCAAACCCAAGAAAAACAATTTATATTTATTTTCTAAATGTTAAACTTAAAATATAAATACACATTGGCCATCATATCGGCTATAGTACAACTTCGCCTCTATCTCTACGAATTCGGCAATTTTAAACCTTGTATTGAAACTGAACTTGACAGTTGACTTGATCAATACGAAAAAAGAAGGAATTGAAAAAAAAGGGGTCTTATGTTATTATTATAAATCTACAATCTTTATATCAACAACTTCATATTTTCTGACTACTGTATTTTATTTTTAGAATAGAACTTGTCCAATTAGTTATACTATGGTTTGCATGTTGTTTGTCATTTTAGTAACGTGTTGACGTATTGTAAAAGCCCAACATGAAAACACCTGTACAAGTTGCGTTGATAAATCGTTGTATCAATGTAAGGCAAAATGTAATTTGTTGATACTTTGCAAAACATTAACTCAACATGAAACTGATTGAAAATAGGGAATTTTTATAAAACTAATTCATTGATGTTTATCAACAATCAGCCATTAACGAGTTTCATAAACTTAGTACAAATATTTGTACCGGCTTTTTTGTAGTAGTACGTGTGATTCTCACGGAAATAAGTGGGGAATATTATCATAAAAAAAAACTATAACTTAGAAATAATCAGATGAAAGAATCGATCATTCTCTGTTAAAAGAATCACGAACAAACTACCAAATTCAATTTCGTCATAACCTAGTTTTGTAAGTACAATACATAAAAGATTTGATACGTTTTTATAAAATAACAGATACATGGCCATGATTGAACTCCATAGGTGCTGTAACATCATTTTATATGTAATGAATATGATGCATTAGTTGATAAAAAAAGAAATTATTTGATATCATGGTGAAGTGAATCCAAGATATATCAAATTTATATAGAACTGACGCTGTTAATTTTAACAAAGTCATCCGTTATGTTCGGCATCATCATTCGATTGCGTGTACAAAATTGCACACTTTAAGTCTGGACTAATTTAACGTGACGCGTGCCTACCGCAATCTAATAACATGCATTTAAAAGCATTTTGATTCTATTGAATGTTACATTAATCACTTTAGACTTCACTAATGGGTGTGTATAAAAACAAAATCTAATTTATAATTAGATTATTTCAAATTAAAACACCATAAAGTACACAATATCTTTGTGCTAGACATTTCTTCTTGAAGATATCTTACGAATAAAATTGTCTTATGTTATGATTCTACTTTTTTTTTATTACAGAATAAATAATACCGTGAAAAATGCTACAAAACAAACCCCATTCTAATGACATTAAGTGCTACTGATGAGGTTCAATTGAATACAAAACTTTACGACAAATGATCGATTTCAGCTCCCCAATTGTGAACTCCAATTTCTAGGTAAATACATTCCAGCAACGTCTGCATGAGGGGTACATATCTCCCAGTTGGTACGATATTCCAGGACTTATTTTTATTTTTCCTAACACGATTTCCTTGATAGAGGTTTTTTGCTCACAAGGAACCTCTTAAACCATAAATTCAAAGTACTGAAGTTGAAATCATCTCTCATCTCTTTAAATCTTTAAAAGGGGCATTAGCTGTCAAATTCATCTTCACCAATTTGACTCAAATATTTTCATATCTTATTTAAAACAATGTGAAACATTTTTCCAACTATCAAAAGTATAAAATAAACAATTTACAGGCCATGGTCTCAATAAGATTTAGCTTTGTTTCGTGTGAATTTTGGCAATGACACCATCTAATTAAATTTCGAGTTGACCTTCTATGACCATATAAACGATGTCAACATAAACATAGATATAAATAGATTAAGCAACTCGTGCAGTTGGATTGTTATAGGTCTACTTAATTTTGTATTTTAGATTAAAAATTTATGTTTATCGTCGTATTTTCCTAAATAAGAATGATTTTTTTGTGGATCGAATCAGTCAATCAAATTATTTCCCTTTCAAAGTTGACATTCTTTTCCTTTAAATAAACGTACACGGATAATGCATGCGTTATTCTATCTCTTTCTACGGGTTAAATTGGAGTTCGCATGAATACAGGTTTAATGAGGTCGAGTTATTCACTTAAAAGTGAATAATTCATTATCAATTTTTTTATTAGCTTAATTTGAAAAAATTTAACCATTTTAGCTGCTAAAAAAGAGTTATAATTTCACTACTTCACTTTCATTAATGATTGAACAAAAAAAATCATACTTTAGATTTTTTATATATCTCGTAGCTAGTGCCCCTTTAAGAACGCAATCACGAGTTTGTTGACCGTTATTATCGTAACTACAATCACGTTGTCCACTTTTCTCTAATGTTACCTACAAAAATATATCCGTTCGGTGATCATGAGATCACATACATGGCGTTGTCAGTTTATTTTCGACGAAAAGTTTAAATGTCCCTCTGATATCTTTCGGCTTTCTCTTTTTCATATTATAAAATGCTGATTTTGATTACAGTCGAGTTTGAAAAGAATGGTCGATACATTTATTGAAAGTATTTGCTCAATGGCTGGATAAAATGAAAGCTAATACTCATCAATTCATTAGTATACATATAAAAAAAGTATTAATTTCCTATGACGGATATGATGAATCTTCTTTTCATCACCATTGTTTTTAAGAATATACATTGGCTTTTGTATTTACCGTTTTTCCTAAATGCGCAATAGTTATCCATCAATGCATTATATAATATAAATAATGCTTGCATATACCTATAACAATAACTTCCGATCTGCAACTCCCTGAATGAATTCTTGAAAAGATACATATGTTATAAGATATAAAAGCTTATGCTTAAAAAATGTTGGTATGTGACCCTAACAGCTATTAAGGTTTCAGCGTGCCAACCACGCGTTTGAATTGACAATATGCTGCTGTTTTTTCATTCATTAGTTCAATAGTACAGTTTGTCAGTATATCATTACTGAAGTTCCAGTACAAGACTGCTGATTCTTTCTTCTGTATTGCTAAGGGAAGCATTTCATTCTGTAACTAATGGAAATATCTTGCATCTGTATTACTGAATACTTATTTATGGGTATTACAAAGGGACACAACTTTTTTGTGTATTGCTAAGGGACACAACTTTTTTGGTGTATTGCTAAGGGACACAACTTTCTTCTTTATTGCTAAGGGTCACAACTTTCATTTGTTTTACTAAGGGATGCAACTTTTACTATGTATTACTAAGGGGCACAACTTATTTTCTGTACTAAGAAGGGACAAAATCTCGTCTGTTTTACTAAGGGTCACACATTTCTTCTATATTACTAATAGACACACATTTCTCTTATATTACTAATGGACACAACTTTCTTTTGAATCACTATGGAACACAACATTCATTTATATTACTTAAATAAGGGGCACCACTTTTTCATCTGTATTACTAAGGGACAAAACTCTCTTTTGTCTTACTAAAGAACACAACTTTATTTTGTATTTCTAAGGGACACAACGTGTTTGTGTATTACTAATGGACACAACGTTCTTCTGTATTTCTAAGGGGCATCACCTTATTTTGTATTACTAAAGAACAAAATACTGTGTATGAAAGAGGGACACAACTTTCTCTTGTGTTACATTGTACTTATGGAAACAACTTCATTTGTATAACTAAAGGACATAACTTTCTTCTGTATTACTAATGGAAAAAACTTCATTTTGTATTACTAATGGGCACATATTTCTCCTGTATTATTATTTGACACGACTTGTATATCAAGTATTAAAAAAAGACACAACTTTCGTCCACTATATAATACAAATATAAAGAAAAACTACTTTGAACAGTTTCATAAATTCAAGCATTTGAAGAATTTCTGATTATGTTGAAACATTTCTAAAACGCATATAAAAGTACAGCTCTGTATAATTAGCTTAGGTACCGTGAATAACGCTCAATTGTTTCTAATGATATGTCAATTTATAGCACTCGGTTTTCGTGACTTATAAATTCAATTTACCAGTCCCAAAGAAACTGTAGTTTGCAGTTTATCGATATGTTTGATAAATACTAGTAGTTTCCCACATTGTGACATTTGTATAAAGAATTAAAAAATACATATAATTGGCTATGAAAGTACAATTTAATGCTACAAATTAGTTGTATTTTCCATTTTACTGTGGTCTAGTATTTTGTGTAAGCTTTGAAATGAAGTTAGCTATTATAGCTCATCATTGCCGAAGATGAAATTTGTTGAGTGGCGTTATAATTCTTTAAATTTATAGACATATTGAAATTTTTTACCTATACATAATATATGCCTACATATAAGCATGTGTAGGAAATAAGAGTAGGAACTTTTCCACAAAGTTTTATTTCTTAACCAAATTCATAGGTTTTTTAAAAACTTTTTACCTTTCATGAAAAAGGACGTAAAAATTTTTTTTTTACAAATGTGTTTTTTTTTTAAAATGTAACTTAATTTCATCGACCAGTTAAAATATTAGTGGCCTTCGGCTGTTTTCTACTCTATGGTCGGGTTGTTGTCGCTTTGACACATTCACCATTTCCATTCTCAATTTTATTTATCTGATAGTACAATAACATTAACAAGGGCGAAACTACCAGGACAGAAAGAGCGTAGCTACTTTATAACGAAAATGAAATAAACCTATTAAATGACATTTTGTCATTTACGAAATTTTGTGTTGATGAATGATCTTTGAAAGTCTCTGTTAAACCTATCACCAATTTGCTTAAGACACAGATTAACTACGACCCTGTCATATGCACAATCGTCTATCGTAAAATAAAGTTTTTCTAATGAATCACTTTGTTTTTCTGCGTGAAAAAAAAGAGACCGATATTCAAAAGGGATGATTTAACTCGAAAGTCGAGTAAGTCGAAGAAAGAAAAACGGAACTACGGAAGTAGACAAATTACAACAAGGAGTAGTGAGGCCCCTCATGGGGGGGGGGGTCCTAGTAATCACATAATCACCATTTTTTTGCCAATATAATCACATAATCATTAAATATTTGCTTATCTTTAGTAATCAAATAATCATAAACTAAAAATACAGTCCTAGGTAATCAAATAATCATGAAATATTTGGCTTAATAATCAAATAATCATTAAAAAAACGGCCAAGTAATCACATAATCAAAAACCCCATGAGGGCCCTCAGTAGTAATTTAAGTCCTTTGAGAAAATGCTTTATTAATCTATTATAAAACAATTAAAGGTGTATTACAAATACTTATAAAAATACGATTAAATTCAGAATGGAAATAGGGAATTTGTCAAAGAGGATACAACCCGACCAAAGCGAAGCAAATAGCAGAAGGCCACCAACGGGTCTTAGGACCATTGATGGTACTCTTAAGCGCAGCGATAAAAGACCGCATTAATATTTGGCGGAAATATTTGGCAAGGAATAGTTGTATGGATTCAATGGTATTAAAACAAGGTCAAGGATATAAATGTTGCTGTGTCAGATGCAATTTGTTGTTATATGCAACACATAGGGTCAATACTGGGACAGCTGAAGATCTTTTAATAAACGAGAAGCATACCTTCTTGTTTTACAAACTTATATTCATGACACTTCGGACATGTAACTATACAGTTAAAATTCATTGTAAAACCATTGATTTCACACTTGTCAATTTTGTTGAAATTGAACTTTTGTTTAACATACTAGCTTTATGATCACAGCCCACAAATATTATCATCACAATGGTTCAATACAAATAATTTATTACGTTTTACAATTTGTTTGAACACGGACAATAATTGTAAAAATTCCTTCTTCCGGTATAATTGTTACGAAAATAGTTTGATTGACGAAAATGTCAAATTAAAAATCATAACTACTGAGAGTGAATGAAAATTTGTAAAGGTTGAACAATTCAGTGATTTTACAAAAACAATATTATAAATTGTTGTCCAACAGCCAAAAGTTATTGAATTATTGACTGACCATGGTAAAGTTTGTCAATCTTTAACCTATCCTATCTTTAGGAAAATGACACATCCATTGTAGGTGTGATTTTGTTTGTTATAATTGAGTAATCGATTAAAATCATCTCCTTAGCACCAAGAGGAAATTATTTTAAGAAACATAGAAATTAATATCAATAGAAACACTAATCGCCTTAGTATGTTAGGAAAGAACTATATAGTTACCGGTAACCTTTCATAAAACGAAAAGGCGCCGCTTTGATAACCAACAGTTATAGCAGTTATTCAATTAATTATTATAATAATGATTAAAAGGCGTCTTATTTCAGTAAACTCTAATTAGCAATATTAAATATGATGACTTAACGTGTTCGATTATGTAAAAGTGCACGTAATAATTCGACTGTTGCTAAACTGTAGACGTTTAATGTGTTACAGTAAATAAATTTCGCTGTTATGTACTTTAGTGGCAGGCATCAATAATGTATGCAAGACTGATATTTTCAAGGCAAGTCAGAAGTTGTATTGTATAAAACCTCTTTTTAATCCTGGTACCTTTGATAACTATTTTACGCTATGTTATCAAAAATGTAAAATAAAACAATGAGAAATTTGTCTTTTCTTCAATCGGCATACTATGTATATTATGTTCGTCATATTTTTTCCTATCTTGTGTCTGGCGTCTCCATTACATGATGAGAAGAGGTGGTTATATCTTTTGAAAAAAATAGATTGCATAAAAATAGATTGATGAAAGCAATGACCCAAACAATTATGTCAGATTAAAGCTATGACCCGAAGTTGTGATACTTTTATGCATTGTGATGAGGGAATTGACCCGAATTGTCTAACGTTTGTACATAGTGATTATAGAAATGACCCACACTATTACAAAGGACCTATAATGGTCGTTTTACTTTTTCTCTTCAACAAATTAAGAAAATTAAGGCAAATGCCATTGAAAAAAATTATTTGCTTAACAATGTTACAATAAACATGATTTTGTCATGATTTTAATTTTTTAAAGCGATGTAAAACCTTTTTTCATGTTTTTTTGTGTGAATCAATCATACAAAATGTATCCGACATATTTAGCTAGATAATATACGGTACCGGTAAACCTGTGTTCGTTATTATTTTGTACAGTAACAGGCACAGGGTTACGTTATCAAATTTTATACAAAGCAGTCACATACAAAATAATATATTTTACACTGAATCTCACATAACAATTTGAAAATTGCGATAGTTACTGAATAGAAGTTTGAAAGATTTAATATTTGATTTTTCTTCATATATGTAATAGAAAATCATGTTTAAACAAAAATACATGTGAAAAGTTAAATCACAAAAATACTGAACTCAGAGGAAAAATTAAAAAGGAATGTCCCTAATCATATGGTAAAGGATTGATTTGTTTCAAAAAGTACTATCAATTTGTAGCTAAACATTCGTAACATTTGTCCTTATCATTAACACCGATATTCAGCATTCGTTATACACATACTCCAAGTTTTCATTTTCTAATCTTTAAAATAAAAAATTGCGAAAAACCAACGCCTATCACATTGTTATGTCTAAATGCCTTTATACTATCAAGAAAAGCTCTTCCGACGTACAGAAATTATTCAGTCTTATTAAGTCTTAAATTGTTTGGTGGAGAATGCACTGTCTCAGTCTAAATGGATAGTAAAATCCATTGGTATAAATACTGAAGAATGCTTCCGGGTGCGGGAGTTTCTCGCTGCATTGAAACCCCATTGGTAGCCTTCGGCTGTTGTCTGCTCTTTGGTAGGGTTATTGTCTCTTTGACATGTTCCCCATTTCCATTCTAAAATTTATTAGCTAAATCATTTAAAAATGTGTTTAAAAATGTATAATATGAAACGAAATATGTTAATATTTCATTTTGAATAGCCCAGCAGTCGCATTAGTTTTATTTTTGATCCACTTCATTATAAACTTTGTTGTAAATTTTCACAAACAAATACATTATTAATTCCATTTTGATATAGTTTCAACCTATACAATTACATTTTCAATTCTCACTTGTATAAAAACAATTCCTGCGAATGTTTTTTTTCTGTTATTCGATTTTGGGTGAGGTTATATTCCAATTTATTTTTAATGTAAGTTATATCTCAAATAGAATGAACAGTGTATGTCACTGAATCACTAATGTTCAACATGGAAATATTTGTCATTGTAAATCTACAATACACAACCTGGTTGAAAAAATGTTTCCCCATTTCAATGCTATTTAAGTTGAATTCACTGTCTTGAATCATTGTATATGCAAGATAATAATCACCAACTGATATGGGACACTAGTTAGATCTTCCTGGTGTTGTATTGACAATTATAATACAACATCCTATTTTTTATAACTTGAAGATATAATCATTTGCAGTCGGTCATACGCTTGTTATGAGATAATACAAAATGACGTTCTTTTGTTGTGTTGATCCTCTTCGTATTGTGGTCAGGTCTTTAAAACGACATACAAACTAACAGGGACACAATACACTTCATAAGCATTTGAACCTTATCGTTCCTTTGCATACTTTGAGACACTTTTATTATACAATATAACATACTGCAAATCAATGCATAGATTAATAAGCTACTGATATGAATAGACACGGTCTTAACTAATTTGTATATTTCAAAATGCATTGGTTAATAAACTACTGGTATGCAACGACATGGTCATAAGTAAAAAGGTATACATTTCAATGTTTTTAGGATCTATTACTAAAAGTGTTTCTCAATTAAAAAATACTTGGAAAATTCAAAATTAGTTTTAGCATATTTTCTGTAACATTCGGTTATTTTTATATGTCTGATGAATAATGACAATGTTAGCATTACCAGAAAAAAGATCTATTCAAAGTCAGGTATAAATGAACAATACAACATAAGATTTTAAGCGACACATTTTATATTTAATATTTTTGTAAATAAATTTCTTGGAAAGTGAGATTTATCGCCTAAATACTTATCATTTTTGTAGCGGGATTGTTTAATAAACTCGTGATATGGAACGACATGGTAATAACTAGTAAGTATACATTTGCATGTGTTTTTTTGTGATCTAGATCTAAAAGTGTTTCTCAATTACAAAATATTTGGAAAATTCAGTTTATTTTTGACATATTTTCTGTAACAAACAATATTCTTGTGATTCATGAAATACGAACAGTATAAGCATAAGCACAAAAGATATATTCAATGTTAGGCAGTTAAAGCTCTGATAAGCTTTTAAACGACATACTTAAAAAATGTATAATGAATTTCGTAGAAGTGTCATTTGTCTCCTGTATACTTACAATTTTTTAAGCGGAATTCTGGGATTGTTTTCTGAAACGACATGGTCATAATTAGTAAGTATACATTTGAATTTTTTTGGTGATCTAGATCTAAAAGTTTATATCAATTACAAATACCTGGAAAATTCATAACTTTTTGGGGCATTTTTTCCGTAACTTACAATTGTTTTTGTATGGATGATGAAATAAGGACAATATAAGTATAAGTATAAAAGTCAGGTATGCATTAACGATACAACATATAAGCTCCGTAGAGTGTTTCTCCTACACATATATTATAACTTTCTTGGAAAGTGATATTTGTCGTCTGTATACTTATCATTTGGAAGCCGGAGTTCTTGGATAGCAATGTATAAAATGTAAGTTTATAAAAAATATTTTCAAGTCAACGTTTTGCTTATTTAAATGTTTAAAACAGAAACTCGAGTCTCTAAGGAGAAAAAATTCTTTTAAACACATCTTCCGCAAACTTTTTAAGCCTGCGTTTTACGGTACAGCGTATAGTTATTAGACAAACTGTGTTCACCGGTGTACATGATTGTACAAAAGTGACTGTGTTAATATGACGCTGCTGTTAAAATAAATGTTAGATATCCCTTACGTATTTGATTATCGGTAATGTTCGATTACTATCACTATTACCCGTGTGTACTATTGGCATTCGATCATCAGAGTTAGTAATGTGTTTAATACCATGTGATTGCAACGTTCTATATAAAAGTTTGTAAAGTTTTACAATATCACTGATTAGAATGTACTTGATTAGTCTAATCGTACGGACATATGTTTCAATGCTGGTAAGGTTTTTACATCATTTTCATTGTTTGTTACTATCATATACTTAGTTTAAAGAATATTTATTCAGGTAAATCATCACATAATAATATAATGCACTTAAAAAAATATCTAGGATTCAATGGTGCTTTTATGCATTATTTACTTTTTTTATTGACATCCTTTTGTTCACTTATATCAACTTGTGTTTTATTGGTAAACCATAGCGAATTGACCGCAGACCATATGCATTTAGTTAAAATAATTTGACTTTACACAAAATCAAATAATATTTTAATTATACATATAGTTTAATTATTTGACTCCTTTTCCTTATTTATCTATGAAAAGAGAACTATATTAAATAATTCATTTGCATTTCATATTTAAGTTCATAATTATAAAGTTTGACATCCTAAATGCCGAGCTATATTTTTTCACAAATGAAATAATTTGATAGTACGCTTTGAATTTCACTCAAACATATTTTAATTAACTGGTTCTATTTAAATATTGTACGTTCTATTTTCGTTTACATTTATTTAGATATATTTAACTTCTTAAACAAGAAAAGCACTATACCACTCAAACAACAGTAGCGCACCAATAATAAGCGCACAGCATCAACCAATCGAATATAAAATAATGTGTACTATTTATATGACAACTCAACAATTCTTTTTAATATAAATTTTAAGCTTAAATGCTTTAAGTGTTTTTGGTTCATATCTTATATTTTAATAACTTGAGTAACGATCTTCCCAAAATAACAGTTATTCATAAAAGTTAAACGATTTCATCAGCTTAAGTACAAACTATAATTCTTTTGAAATATTTGCTAATTGTTAAGCAACCAACAATCAATTCTGGTTTAATTTGTTGCTACTCTATTTCTTTGACCAAGGATTTGTTTATTACGATACTACATGAATTCTTGCATTGACTTTGAGAAATGCAATTATTGCAAAATTCCCAGCGTTAATCGTTAAATTAGATTTTAACAGTTAAATTTGGAACTAAAGTTTAACATAATTTTGATAGATGTACATGAGATAATATTTAAAATAATTTGACTTTTAAAACAACTGACCTCATTGTACATGTTTTAACGATAATTTTTAATTCAATCACTGCATCTGCATAGCTGTTACCTAACAAACGTGATTAAGGTCAAAAATGAATTATCTAAAACAATACATCTCTTTCTTGATAATCACAAACCTGGAAAAGATCCAGATTTTGCACAATAACATTGTCACTTGACGCTTGTTATATAAAATGTTGAACAAAGAAAAAAATAGGAATTACTACGCTGGACTTGATTCAATCATATATCCATCAATCTAAATTTAAATTACAAATCCAACGCAACTTTTTATATGTAGCGAATTGATTTAGGAATTTTCAGAGTCTAATGACTTACACTATTGTTAATAAAATTCGTTTTCGATTTTGGTTGACGAAGTTTGTGTAAGATTGCAAATGGCTTACCTTTGCTACCATGCAAGATGTTGAAGTTTTTAACCTTTTATGACGTTCAAATCTTTGACTTTCGTTTTTTAAGCCTTGATCTAGTTGGAATATCTTATCAGATTAGCTTGTACCACATGTTATATTAATTTGGGTTAGTCGAATATGAAAATTAATCAGTATACCCTTCGACCCAGGATTACAAAGGGAAATAACTCGATCTTAAAATTTCGGCATATTAAAATAAAAAAAAAATGTCAAAATGCACGCATTTTAAAAAAAAAACGTGAATAATACAGGAAGTTAAACTAAACATCTTAGTTAATGGTAAATGATGCCATAGTGTAGTCTGAAAGAATTTGTGTAGAGAAAAAAACTACTCAACAATGAGAGAACAAAATACCAAAAATGTCTGAGTATTGGCTTAAGAATGACGGGGTTTACTGGTTGATATATGCATTATACTTCCGCTTTCCATCCCCGTTACGAAGCAACAATAAATAAAGACAAAATGTAGAATGTTCGCTTACTAGATTTTGTTTCAAATTCTACATGTTAAATACATGGACTTTATGAGTGGGAAATTCAGATTATCTGATCTTATCTTGTCTTACCAGATTTGTGTCATATTGTTTACTGAGTGAAAAAATATTTTTCTAGGATACTGAAACGGATGGAATCAATATTTAAAGATTTCTTTTTCAATTTAAAATCCGGTATGTTAAAAAATCAGTAGCCAAAATAGTTTTTACGTATTTTAGATTTTACGGCGTTATATACAAACAATATTCCCCACGTTTTTTGTTAATTTTTAATCATACTATGAGGTTACAATTTTGTCATTAAGTATGATTAAAAGCATTTTAACACTGTGTACCATCATCATCGGATAAATTTACTCCCGAATCGGTGAAAAAAAAAGACATTTGAAGCCAGGTAAAGTCAGATTCGACTTATTTTTATTTATTATACTCTACGTTTTGCTGACAATGAAAGTTTCTACTGTTTAGTGCTGATTCTGATCTTTAAGTGACTTCCTCTCTCTGTCTTCAAATCATCAGTATTTCGAAATAAACAATTTTTTTAATAGGGTAATTCAAGTAAATTGAGCCGAATGAATTGTATGGCGAGTAGTTCTTAACTATACGTGGACTAGAATAATATATACAGACTTGCTATCGTTGTTTATTTGCTTTGATGTACCTATATTCAATAGTGTTGGTGCGGAGTGTATAACGTTAAGAGGTAAAACAGTATACGCTGTTTGGTGACATTAACATCGATCGTTCGTTAACGGTATACTTACTCAATAGTAAGACGCAGTCCTCTATAGTTTTACAGAATATTTTTTTTAAATAACTATCTACTAAAAACAAGAAAAATATCAACAAGCGTAAGAATCTATTTAACAATTACCGATGTCACCTCTGTTCTAAAGGCCTTTTAACAATTTAGCCCTTCGTCAATTATAGACTGGTTCTGAACTGGACTAAATGAGCCAAAGTCTATGGAAAGCATGATACATAAAGTGAGATATGTAGGCTTTTTACCCAATATAAAGGGAGAATATCTACCGATATCAAAAGTTTTTATTAAACAAAAGATTAAATGCCATTAAAATATTTGAAGAAAAAAACAGCTTTGAAATTACAAATTACGCATTCAATTTGTTAAATTTGCTCTTTACGCTGCCCCGTCTGGCGCAAATACAAAATTAAAATCCTGGCATCTATGATGAGGTCATTATCGTCATTGAAAAGTACATTTTATTTCCTGTCAAGGGAAATAAAATTGAGAATGGAAATGGGGAATGTGTCAAAGAGACAACAACCCGACCAAATAAAAAACAACAGCAGAAGGTCACCAACAGGTCTTCAATGTAGCGCGAAATTCCCGCACCCGGAGGCGTCCTTCAGCTGGCCCCTAAACAAATATATATACTAGTTCAGTGATAATGAACGCCATACTAATTTCCAAATTGTACACAAGAAACTAAAATTAAAATAATACAAGACTAACAAAGGCCAGAGGCTCCTGACTTGGGACAGGCGCAAAAATGCGGCGGGGTTAAACATGTTTGTGAGATCTCAACCCTCCCCCTATACCTCTAACCAATGTAGAAAAGTAAACGCATAACAATACGCACATTAAAATTCAGTTCAAGAGAAGTCCGAGTCTGATGTCAGAAGATGTACCCAAAGAAAATAAACAAAATGACAATAATACATAAATAACAACAGACTACTAGCAGTTAACTGACATGCCAGCTCCAGACTTCAATTAAACTGACTGAAAGATTATGATTTCATCATATGTACATCAGGCACAATCCTTCCCGTTAGGGGTTTAGTATCATACCATCATAACATATATGAGAAGAACATAACCTGTGTCATGCCAACAACTGTTTTTAGAATAAATGTGTTTAGTTCCGACGCAAAGACCTTATCAGTGACTCAATATTAACGCCAAAATATGCAATTTTTAATGACTTGACAACAGTATCGTAATTATATCCCTTCTTAATAAGTCTATTCAAAGGTTTTTTAAGTTTCTGAGGTGAATACTGACACCTTTGTGCTTTATAAAGAATATTTCCATAAAAAATTGGATGTGAAATACCTGAACGTATAAGAAGTCTGCATGTTGAGCTATATTTACGAATGATGTCTTTATACCGATGATAAAATTTAGTAAATGTTTTGACTAGTTTGTGATATCGAAAACCCTGGTGTAATAATTTTTCAGTAATACATAAATTTCTCTCGTTAAAATCTAAAACATTGTTATATACACGAGCGAATCGTACAAGTTGAGATATATAAACACCGTAAGATGGTGACAAGGGAACGTCACCATCTAAAAACGGATAATTAACGATAGGAAATGAAAAATCATCCCTTTTATCATAAATTTTAGTATTCAGCTTTCCGTTAGTGATATAGATATTAAGATCGAGGAAAGGGCAGTGGTCATTGATAGTATTAGCTTTATTTAAAGTAAGTTCAGCAGGATAAATTTCATTAATATACATACTGAAGTCGTCATTATTGAGAGCCAAAATATCATCCAAATATCTAAAAGTATTATTAAATTTGTTTATCAGATGTTGTTTTAATGGGTCTTTGCTTATTTTTGTCATAAATTGTAACTCATAACAATACAAAAAGAGGTCCGCAATAAGTGGTGCACAGTTAGTCCCCATTGGAATTCCGATAATCTGACGATATACGGAATCCCCAAAGCGAACAAAAATGTTATCTAGTAAAAATTCAAGGGCATATATAGTATCAAAGCATGTCCAATTAACATACAACACTTAAGAAAGGATATCCATTTACGGAACTTACAAAGCAAGTATTGCTTCAACTAAGAGTTTCTCTCTAAAATTCATCAATATATAGTTGTCACCAGATTCACTCAGTCATTAAATTTCGCTTACAAAGATCACTCAATTATTGGAAAGACACAACTCTATTTAGGACACAGTAATGATTCCAGTAAAAGTTTTTATTTTATCAGAAACAGGAGCAGATCAGGAAATCCTGACACTGTATTACTGTCTACGAGATGAAGCTTATGACAGTCGTGAAAACTATTTGTTGTAATTCTACACAAAAAAACAAATGATGTTGTCAAAATGATTTTTTATGTTCCTCTTCGTGCTTTATTGCAGACATGACGTTTTATCTCGTGTCTCTATTCATGAATAAATCTCCTTAAATAACAAGAACAGAAATACCAAAGATGAGAAAAATGTAATTGTCATTTCACTATATAGACATTAAGGGTTGCTTCTGTCATATACGTGTTTATGTTTGATTGTTATTGGTTAAATTACTCTTTCGGTTTTGTCATTTGAATGATTGGTGGGCCTATATCAGGTGATACGATAAAGATTATGCTCATTGTTAAAGGTTCTTTGTTTATGCATAGTTGCGTACATTGGCACTAATAACACGTCTCGGTATTTTTATTAGTACTAGGTAAAATACTTATATGTGCAGATCTCTACAGAAAAACAGTATATATATTGACATACTATAGAAATCTTGTAGAACCATACTCCGATATCTCCCCCCCCCCCCCCCCCCGCCCCCCCCCCCCCAAAAAAAAAACAAAATACAATGTATCTCTTTATTCAAAGCAAATCAGATTTGAGAATTGTCATTTAATTACTTACTAGGTGTAAAAACCTTAATAGAAAACATAGTAAATGATATATACCTTTAAATTTTTATTTGTTCAATTGAAATTTGTTCAAACCTGAAAAAAGTCTGAATAAAATGACTGGTCACAAAACAACCTCAACTTCCATAGCAGGTGTATTGTTCTAAAATACAACAGAAATGATTTTTAAAACTCAAAATGTCGTTTTATTTATTTAGACTAATTGTAAAATGTGTTAACTACAGATTTTGGAGTTCGTGAACTTTAAATAAGCCAAGAACATCAGCTTAGAACATCAGCAATTGGCACAATGGATTAAAATGACATTGTGTTTCGATTTTATAGACCCATTAGCGTGTCTAATTGTACGTAATTGTTCTGCTTTACCAAATACTTTAGTTTGTAGTGTTTTCACTAAAACTTCATTAATTTTTAAATAACATGTATTGAACTTCTAAATTTTAAACACATCTTTCAACTTGATATTATATTGTATCGATTTAATGAGTTAAGCCCATTTTAACTTATTTTTATAGTTTGTGTTACACCACTGTTCAAGTTTATGGGGAGGGTTGGAGCTATCGAAATATATAGTTAAGCCCGCCACATTCTGCGTACATGTATGTGTCTGTTCCATGATCCAGCTGTAATTCAGGGTTTTTAGTTTGTTGTTGTTTTCGTTCATCATTTTGTAAATATATCTGGTGGTAGTTTTCTGGTTTGAATTGTTTTATATTTGTAATTTTATGGCCTTTTATAGCTGACTATGCTGTATTGGTTTAATTCATTGTTAAAGATTACCTATATTTGTTAATTTCTATGTCATTTGGTCACTTGTGGAGAGTTGTCTTAGTAATCATTGTTTTAACCACATTGTTTTAACCACATATTCTTATTTTGATATGAAAGCGGTCAACGAAATTAAAAATAAAATGTGTACGTGTGGGGTATGCTATACGTCATTGAAACGGCACCTACTGTTTATAATCAAAGTGTCTGCATTGTTAATTTTCATTGTTTTGTATAAGTAAACTGTATATTATGTATCATGTTTTAAGCCATTGGCCCATATGGGCGTAAAGTGCTTTTCAATAAAGTATAATATCTGATGGTTACCATCATTAAATTTAACCAGATATTTGCAACAACAAAAAATGCTCCAAACATTTCGGTTAATTAATTACATTTCTCGTAAAACATTGGCAAATAACTCTATTTTGAGTTTTATGGAAGCCAATAAAACAACAGCCAAGTTTGTCGGATAGCTACATTGTAAATGCATTTACATAGAAGTGTTGTCATTTATCAGCAAAAAAATTCGGATTTGTCAATTAAACTATAAAAAATAAAAATAGTACAGGGTTTCATATTACAATTCAAAAGCAGCGATAAGATATCAATTTGATGACAGAAAAATAGATGCAATGAATTATAATTCAGTCCAAATTGATAATAATAAAACAAACTAAACATGTACATGTACCTGGAAATTTTGAGATAATGACGCTCTTCGTTTTGAATGAAAACAAATTTCTCTTTTTATAACAAGAGAAAAGATAAAATACTTCTCACGTTTTGGAACTAACGGTCATCTAGTATGAGAAGCTTACATTTCATTAATGTGCATATCGCTGATAAAAAGGGCGAATTTTGCTAGACGTATTATATAAAATTGTGTTTCAAGTCACAGACAATCTGAATAGAATTAAACTGACAGTCAAAATATATTACTGTCCATCTATATGCATCCAGCTTATAATAAAAATAGTTGATTATAAAATTATATCAAGGGAAAAGATGGAGGGCTACAAATTTGCTTTTTACATGCTGTATCTTCGAATAAAAAAACAATTAGTAGACTATTCTTGGGCGTTGAAACAGGGTCGTTTTAATGACCGTATATATATAAACAAACATACACTATTGATTTCATTGTCAAGCAAACAATTGAATGAATAGGTATAATTTAGAACATATTTAGTCAAAAAATAATAAATTGATTTCATGCCTATTTGATCTACTTGTTCGGGTGAAATGATTATTCACAAGGGCTAGACATGCAACACGATATAACCCGGTAATAGTTTAGTATAGATCGAACTAGAAACACTATTTACAATGTAGATTAACTAATTATAACGTGCAGATGTTGTCTTGTCAATATTTGTAAACCCTTTACCACTGATTAAATCATATTTTAACATATTGTTTACTGAATGTTTTTCTTTGTTGTGGTGAAAGGTGATGTGTATATCTCTTCTTTTTTTTAATTTATGACAAAAGAGTATTTGTAATTTGATTTTTGTTTTTGGATTTTTTCGTCTAAAGAATGTTCGGGCAAACTTTTGTCTTCAATTGTGTTTGCAATTGTATATATATACCCTGCTTTAGCAATTGAAATCGAAATGACTTAAATGTTTGCTTATTCTCTCAAAAGAAACTTATGCTTTTTTGCCTAGATTCATACTGCATATTGCATTATTTGATTGATCTGCTACCTGAACATAAACAATTTGACTAAATAAATAAACTTTCTAGTCAGTCTAGCCTTCGCAAAGATATCAGCAGTCATAATAAATACTAACGATTAGTGCTGTAATAACAGAGAGTATAAAGAAATTAAGTTGCATATCTTCCCATCTCAAAAAAAGCTTTTGGGTTCGAAGATGAGCTGCTGCACACAACTATGTCGTTGGTTGTGAGTTAACGATTGGTGGTCATTTACGTCCAGTTGCGATATACTATGTGTACATGCATATTCAAATCTAACCCTACTTACTGATTTTTATAGTTTGTTCTTATGTTGTACTGTAACAACACTGTCCCGGGTTAGGGGAGGGTTGGGATCCCTCTAACATGTTTAACTCCGCCACATTCTTTATGTATGTGCTTGTCCCAAGTAAGGAACCTGTAATTCAATGATTTTATGCCTCGTTCACACGTACCTTTAATTCGAATTGAATTCGCTAATCGCGTTCACACACTTTTCTTTTTTAATCCGAATTAAAAGTTAACGTCGTTAGGATGTAGTATTAAAGCGAATTTGACGCGGATTCCAATTCGAATTAGAATTGACGTTAGGACGTTAAACGTTTCGAATTGCGAATTAAACTAAGCCGTTAGTTTTCTCGTTTAAATTGTTTTACATTGTCATTTTGGGGCCTTATATAGCTGACTATTTATATGCGGTATGGGCTTTGCTCATAGTTGAATGCCGTACGGTGACCCATAGCTGTTAATTTCGGTGTCATTTGTGGAGAGTTGTCTCATTGGTAATCATACCACATATTCTTTTTTGAAATCCAGCCGTAATATTCCTATACTCACTATCGATAGCTTTATCAGAGGTCACTGACTGATAGAGGGCACAGCATGATCAATCGAGCTAATACAGGACATCTACTGTAACGTTTTGCACCTAGTAGCTTTGTACTCGTATGCCTGTACACTTATCCCGGGTTGGTTTTTTCAAACGTTATAGCTCTCAATAGAACAGGCCATACGAAGACACATCACCATACCGAGACATTCAAGAAGGCTAGTCTTATCTTTTATTCATAACTTACACAGGATTATATGTGGAGCAGCAACATTTGATTTTGATCAAATTTATTTTTTCAGATAATACACGAAAAAGATAATGAGAATATCCAAAGGATATTGTAGAAACGACAAACCACAGAATTGCTATTATTTCGCAAAAAGAAGTTTAAAAAACAAAGAAAAACGAACAATTCATGAAAGTTAAAGTTTATGACAACACAATGTGTGAAAAACTTGATGACAGACAATCACGACGACAAAAATCCTCCATTTCTTCTTCGAATTGTCTGGATGAATATGCAAAGTTTTATATTCGCAAAGAGAATGTTATGAACTATCTCTCTCTCTTTCTCTGCATCTTACAAGTGTATATTTACATAAGATTTGCTTTGAAATCAAACGTTTCTTTAAAAAAAAATAACGAGCCGAAAGTCAAAGATGGCTTGTGTGAATGTACATTTTGTCTAATGAGTTACATAAAAGACAAAATAATGATACTGATCTGTTGCTATTCTGAAGCAGGAAAAATATAATTTTCAAAGGTTTGATTCTCATGTTCGCATTTAAATAATGTCTGCATGCTTTTGACTACAACATTACGTTACATGTACTCGTACATGCACCCATTTTTTTTTATCCATCTAAAATGTTAAAAAGAATTTTAAGGTAGATCATAAGTAAATATTTTTTGAGACAGAATTTTCTTATACTTAGCCAAAATGAAGATTTAACTATGCTCTTTTCAAAAATATAATAAAAAGTATGGGTCACCGTGCTATTTTTCAAGCTATGAGTCGTTGAAAATTGGCTAAATTTGTTTAGATTGTTCATGGAAAAACACATTTGTGTGCATAAAAAAAATCTATGAGACAGAATTTTGAAATAAATTGTGAAAAGATAGTTTTTGTAATAATTTTTTTAAGATAATAAAAAGAAAAAATGGTGTCACCGAATTAGTTTTCTTGCTACAAGTAAAAATAAAAAAATTCCCTAGTATATTTTTTTTACTAAAAGAGTTATCTTCCCTTAAATGGTCCATTTGCAAAAATGATTCTAAAAGCAAAAAAAAATAATATTTGTTTAAATATTTTGAATTACACAATAAATGGCCAAGTTTTCTTTATATTATCAAACAGTCTAACCTTTAAATTGCAAATCTGTCTCCAAATTTGCAGATTTAGGCAAGTAACTAGACCGATTTTTTACTGTGATTGTACAATCCAAGATGGCGGTATACCATGTATCTTCCTTTAAAGAAGTAACGCTTTTGTTTATTTCAATTGCACAATACATTTTAGTTGCATTATTGCGCAGTATTCAGGTTGCTATTTTAACTGAACTTTAGCCGATATCTTCTTTTATTCAATTCAAGCCCATTTCGTAGACATTGAACAGGACATATAATATTGCAGGTGCTATACTGGCTCTGTATGTTTCTCCTTAATTATTTTAAATAAGGATTGTGGCATACATTGTATATATTGAACTTGCTTCTTTAGTTTTCATGAAGTTGGAATTATTAATGATGTGAATCTTTAAATCGAAAGAGATTTGAAAAAGCATCATTTAGGAACCAATCAAAAAGGCTAAAAGGTATGACTACTATTTAAATCTTTACTGTTATTTTTTCAGAGAAATGGCTAACTTCACAACATCAAATACAACTGCACCGAAAGCTTGCCATGCTTGGATTAAGGGTGAATTGGCGGGAGTTAATGTCACATTGGATTTACTTAATGAACAACTTGTACGACGTAATTATGGTGGAATAGCAATACTTGTGTGTTTCTCAGTATTTGGACTCCTTGGCAACGTGCATGTGCTATATATTTATTCTAGGCAATATAAGAAATCAAATTACAGAATATTTGTTCTATTTCTTGCCATATTGGATGTCATAAATTGCACGATTGTGGCGCCTCTAGTAATAGTGTACTTATTTTTTCCATTAACTTTCCCATCAGATATATTCTGTAAAGTATTTAGAACTATTCTTTATTTTGTTTCAATATCGTCAACGTTATCGTTAGTTGCGATAGCAATTGACAGATTTCGAAAAATATGCCATCCGTTTAGAGATCAATTTGGGACTGGGCAGGTTAAACTTTTATGTGTAGGAAGTTTAGTTGTTGGAGCACTATTAACATGGCCTGCACCAATCTTGTGGGGTCTTAGTACCGTGCAGAGCGGAATTCCAGGAATAACTGGCCAAAGATGCTTCACGTCTGACAACTTCAAAAGCTATAAAATAAATTTTCAAGGATTATACAATGCCACGCTAATTTTATTTTACTTCATTGTATCTGGTACACTAGTCGTTATCTATATTCATATAGGTAGACACATTCGTATAAACAACAAATTTAGAGACACTCAACGGCGAAATACACTCAAATCGGAAGAGGAAGTAGCAAAGGCTGCTGGGAATAGTGCGCGAAAATCAACAATAACACTGTGTGCAGTAACAATTACTTATGTACTAAGTGCTTTACCCCATCATCTCCTTGCTACGCTGATATTTCTTGTTCCGAACTTTGATTGCAATTTAAGTTTGTTAGGGTCGCAGTTGTATTATACTTTTATCTGGTCTTATTTTGTCAATAGTGTCGTAAATCCGCTTATTTATGGTATTAGAGACAGGAAGTTCAGATTTGCAGTAAAGAGAATTTATAGAAGGTTTGGATCTGGAACTGAAACTCTATCTACATCTGGATAAACACGTTGTAGAGCCAAGTACAATTATAGAGCATCTTTAGGAACCAGAGAGAGGCGATGAAATCATTAGTCCAACGTAGTGAGAGAGACAATGTAATTAATTGACACTCTCTATTGTCTTGGCACACATGACATTGTCAGGTAGTCTGTCTCAATCTAAAATTGTTCTTGCAAATAATAACTATTTATATCCTTCAGTTCTAATGAAAGATATTTAAAAGCATCTGCTATTGTTATTTACAAATTTATCAACCATATATGTTGTGTTAAAGTCACTTAATTATCTAGATCTTTTGCTACATTTTGTTCTATCCTAAGTGAGTTCAGTGTCTTGCAGGTCCAACTCGCCGGGCACCTTGTTTAGGAATGCCAGTCTGCTGTGACGGCGTGTAGTTTCGAGAGTTTGTATTTTTATTGATCCATTAGTTTCAGTTCACTACTGTCCTGTATGCTGGTAAAATCGCCGCTAATGAACATCGCAGCTTGTTCCTGTTGGGTGCGTTGTTGTGCGTGTATGTCCTTGGTGTAGTAAGGATCTCAAACTATTGATGAATATTCATACAGTAATCGAATATGTCCAATATATGCTTGTTTCATGCAATTATTTGGGCAGTGTCGGTTTCATCGTAGAGAGTGTTGTGTGGAGTTCTCAATTTGTGTAACGGGAACGCCCCATTTCAGATCGTCTGAAGTTATCACGCCTAGGTATAGATTGTGTTGTACTTGTTGCAGGATGTTGTTGTCTCATTTCATTAACCTTCATTAGTTACGCTTGTGTCAGTTAATTACTAAGATATGCTTGTGACTGTCAGTTACTTCATACGACACACTTCAAGTTCATTAGGTACATTGGTTCACTTAATTTCATTTAATACGCTTGTTTCCGTATCTTCTTTAGATACGCTTGTGTCAGTTACTTCATAAGGATCGCTTGTGCCAGTTACCTCATAAATTTCGTTTGACTCAGCTACTTCATAATATACAAAAGTTCCAGTTACTTCATAAGAATTTCAGGAACTCAATTTTCAGCTCTCCTTTGACACCATCTGCGATCTTGAGGAAACAATGATAGTCCGTCGGAAGGGGATAATAAATGGTTGACCCGTGTTAAGAGAGAGAGCCATATCTCTTGCACGTTAAAGACACTCTTGTAGATTTCGAAAAAGAAAAGGATAATGCCGCTACAAGGCAGCACTTGCACCCTCAAAGTGGAAAGGGATTAATATAAGTTACAAAACTTGTTTCCCAATCCACTATAGATAAAAATGTTTAAACTAAGATACGCCTTTTCAGTTAGTAATATTTCATTGACATTATATAATTGTTATTTCAGTTACCTTAAACATAGTAACGATTGTTTCATTTATATTTTCTTACTTACGCTTTTGACAAAATGGTTAAGATGCTATATCTAATTCAATATTTTAAGGGATATCCCAAAGCGTCTTCATAGTTATTAATATTATTAATATCATAGTACTTGAAAAGGGGCACCACGAAGAATCAATTCAACTGCATAGTAAATTTCACTTTGACCTGACGTGACTACATATTATTACATTCAGCACAACTAACTAAACGCACCATTTAGAAAATGCTATTTGAACAAAAAGATATATTCAAAAATGGTAGCCTCTGTGGTCAGATAATAGTTCGTCAAGTTGAACGTTGAACTATTGGTACCTATCAACTTTGTCTTTCTATAGAACACAACACGGTAGTAGATAAAAAGATAACATTTTACAAAAAAAAATTTGCTCTTTTGTCAAACATACTGAGGTTCAGAGACCTGTAATTCGAAAGTAAAGAAGAACAGATGTACCAATGATAAATATCTCCTGCAGTATTTACAATATCTCTCTTTTAATCGCAGTTTTATTATGCACGGTCTATTTCACGTTAAGCATTGTAATTAAACGTTATCTCAATTGTTTGATGATGATTCTGCAAACTGCATTGATGTTCATACATTAGTATGACTGTTTTAACACTCACAGGCACAACTTTAAAATGTTAAATATTAAACTGACCGCAGAATCAATTTTATGTCGATATAGTCATAATGACTTTGTAATAACAAATGAACTGTGCATAAACACACTAACATGTTCAAAAAGAAACACTGAATATATCCATTAACTTCTATATTTCAAAAAGAATTTTAAATGCAATCATTTTCATCAAATATATCGAAATAGGCAGTTGGTGATATCAAAGAAAACAAGACAAATCTACTTATAAGAATTATTTATTCGGACCATTTTAGAGAGAACACATATTTTGAACCTACATGCTTTTATTGTGGAATTTTCAATGATGAAATGTATCTGTAACAAAAAAAAGTATCGCTTTAATGAAGGGGGATAGGACCTTTATCGGGACTCCGGGATCGCGTGTTTTTAAGCTCGGGATTTCGGGATTGACTCTTTCGAGATCCGGGAATTCTTTTTTTCTGATTTCGGGACGTCGGGATTTACTTTATTTAAATTCGGGACCTCGGGGTTTCGTGTTTTTAAGCCCGGGATTTCGGGATCAGGACCCCTCCTATCCCCCCTCTTTAATGCAAGAGAGAAAGTCAGATACTTTCCATTGTCTTTATGATCACAGATAATCCACAAATTGTGATGCCATCTGTGAAAAGATTGTCACATTTTCTGCACGTTACAGAACCCTTTCAGCAACTTTTATAAGGCTCATAATTATGTTCCCTGTTTTCATGCAAAGTTTTTGTCCCTGACCAATCACCCTTTAATTCCAATGATACAATGTAGTCATATTTCCCTTTACTCTATTTGGTCAAAATCTACGTATTTGATATATAAACATAGTATTCGAACTTTGAACTACTCATTGAGAGGAAATAAGAGGCCATACAGTGGAAGGAAGGAGAAAAATAAATGATAAATTAATGCTAGATTTTGTCATCCTTATTAAGAAGCTCTTGTATGAAATTTATATCGTATGAACCAAGAACAAATCGACTAGAAGGGAAACAAAGTTTGATTCCTAATGAAAGCCGCCTGTAGTATAAAAAACGTAATAAAAGTTACTGATGACAAAAAACCAAGCATCTTGAATATATCCAATTCAGAGAATTGTTAGTCTGAATCAGGGTGGGTTTCACAATATATGATTTGCCTCTATCTAAAACAAGTTGTTCGTATATACATAATTGTTTATTATAAAAGTTAAAATCCAAGTTGTGATTGTGCTGATTAAACAAAGTGAATAATTGGTAAAGAGGTTTCATGGAGCATTGTGCAGATTAAAGAACAATATTTACCATGTTTTTATGATCGCTTATGTAATTTGAGTATCCCGAAGTGTACATTTTGTAAAGAAAGATCCACTAGTATATAAAAATAAGAAGATATGACAATAAAGCCAAGTAGATAACTGCCCGTTTGATTAAGTGGCATATACTTTAGATCACCGTACGGCTTTCATCAATGAGCAAAACCCATTACTGACATCAACAAACGAAAACCATTGAATTACAGATTCCTGTTATGGGACAGTCGCATATGGAATACGGCAGATTAAACAAATTGTTTTTGATCGCTACATGTAAACGCTCTTATCTATTGCTGGACTATCCAGATTGGAACGAAACACAACCAAACTAACATAGAGAACGATCTTCAAATGTTAGAGTTTTCGCAGCTACTGAGATCTAGTTCAAAGCCAATCAAATACCTAAAAAGGCTGTTTTGTTTTATATCGCATGTATTTTAACGACCTCTCGGTCTTTACCAAATTTTATTTTTCATGTTTTAAAAAGTAGTTTAGAGAGATGTTGTACGCAATATTTCTGATCTAACAAAAACTGTGTTTGAAGGTGTTTTTTAATAGCAGAATTGAGATTTAATTTATCAGTGCCAAAGTTAAACATACAAATAAGAAGGATAGTTGTATTTTGTTAATAGCAACAGCAACTATTACGTGTACATGTTAAAGACATAAGTTTTAGATTAAAACAACTGCTATAATTTGTTGCTATTCTCGGAGAAATTAATTTGAGGATAAGTGTTAAATAAAAAATAAGACATTGAATTATTAGTTAATTATATACAACACACATTACTTTGGTTATGTGTTACTCACAGGAAGTTCATATAACATAGTAGAAATTTGAAAAAAATCAGACGGTTGTCTATTTTTGAAAAATTCTGAAACGATACAATTGCTTTGTAATGTTCTTTTAAATTTGATGCACTTGTGAAAGAAATATTTTCTGTGAAAATATTTTCAAATGGAAATGCGTTTAATATTTTCGATAGTCACTTACGTTCAACATCGTGTAGTTGCAACACAAAACGGGTGTTTACTGGAATGTTGTTTTGATGGGCATGCTTATTTGTCTCTTTAAGCTTTAGGTCTTGATTATTCCCTTTCCTCCCTACCTTTTTAAAGAATCGTGTAAAGCCGAAAACTCCACAGGAAAATTAGTCCTTTCTTTTATACAATTATTTAATTTATTAATTGAGCATTATAATGAATGATATTCAAGCTGCGATAGGTTATGCATATAATTATATACAGAATATATTATTTTAAGTATTCACATATTGCCAAGCATTTTCCCGGGCATTATTTAAAGGTTATGCTTGTACTAATTTACACATCAATGAGAATAAAAAAAAAACACAAAATAGAACAGCTCCGAAATTACGGACACCAACAAAATCTCAAGATCTGATAACAAAAACTAACACCTAAATAGAAACAAATATAAACTCAGGCAAAGTTGAATTAATATACATGTCTATTTATAGGTCCCGATTGGTTATACGGCTGCTCATGCATATGCGACTTTTAAATATTTGTGCGTTTCTGGTTAAGGGTAAATGAAAATAACTTCATATGAAACTATTGCGACCGAAGGGCTATTCTGTATTTAACTTCATTTGGTATAAATGCATGGAAACGTCAGGAACTACATTGTATATGACCAAAATGAAATAAAACAGGGGATATCCAATTAAAAGAAATCCCAGGACAACTTTACTTGAGTGGAGCTGGAACTTTCGAACGCACCATAATAATGTACAAAGTCAGTTTCCGAATCCGCACGAGGAATAGGAGTAAGACGAGTGCATGGCTGAGGTACATTCATTGATTTAGGGTGCATTTCTTTCTAACACAAACGATGCAAACGACTAAGTGCGCACATGTTTTGGTAATTTTTTTAACATACGTTTGCAAAGGTTGCCTAAACTTTGACAAACTATGTACTCGCTAAAGAAGCGTCTACAGTTTGTCGTTCGTCGTTTGTTAGTACAAACGCTACATTTGTTTCTAACTTAAACTTGATTAAACGATATATTTTTTCTACGTCTGTAAAAAATGTCTGTTTACCAACAACATGTACATGCATTATTGAAAGTTCAAACAGGGTCAATTAATTAGACCGTTTGTTTTCCCGTTTGAATGGATTTACACTAGTAATTTTGGGGCCTTTTATAGGTTCGGAGTGAACCAATGCTTCGTGTTGAAGGCCGAAAATTGACCTATAATGGTTTACTTTTATAAATAAATCATAAATTGTTTTTTGGATGGAGAGTTTCTCATTGGCATTCACACCACATCTTCCTATATCTATCAATTAAGACTTATTAAACTTTGTATTTGTTTCTGCTTCCATAGAGTTTAGAAGACAACAACAAACGCAACACAACGTCTGCAAAAGTTTGGTTAGAAAGAAATGCAGCCTTAATTAATTTCAAATGATTTCTGTAGTTTCACTGCACATTTTAAATCATCCCATAGCGGCGTTAAGGAACACATTTAAAATTAAATTATGAATATTTTATTCAGTATCTCGCTGTTAATAATAATTACAAAGCTGAAATAAAACTTTATTTCAACTTTATAAATATTTTTATGCCCACCTACGATAGTAGAGGGGCATTATGTTTTCTTGTCTGTCCGTCTGTCCGTCCATCCGTCCGTCCGTTCCTACGTCCGTCTGTTCGTCCAGCTTCAGGTTAAAAATTATGGTCAAGGTAATTTTTGATGAAGTTGATGTCCAATCAACTTGAAACTTAGTACACATGTTCCCTATGATATGATCTTTCTAATTTTAATGCCAAATTATAGTTTTGACCCCAATTCATGGTCCACTAAACATAGAAAATGATAGTAGTGCAAGTTTCAGGTTAAAGTTTTTGGTCAAGGTAGTTTTGGATGAAGTTGAAGTCCAATCAACTTGAAACTTAGTATACATGTTCCCTACAATATGATCTTTCTAATTTTAATGCCAAATGTTTACCCCAATTTCATGGTCCACTAAACATATAAATGGATAGTTCGAGTGGGGCATCCGTGTACTAGGGACACATTCTTCTTATTCATATTTTCAATCAAGGGGTCGGAAGTCACTTCGTTATACAAAACAGAATTAAATGAAATAACAATTCACATACTGGATCTACCCTGTATTTAAATCTGATTCGGCAAATCTGACAATGTCTGTGTTTTTGTCTATTTTTTATATCCTCAATAATCTTTTGAGTTCGTCATATAAAAATATATGTAGAGGGTCTGTATGGGTGTATACTAGAGTATAATTGGTAAAAGTGCAAAATAAAATACAAAAAATGAAGAAAGGAGAAAAAAGGCAATCAAAAATAGAGAACAGAGAATAATGGGGTGTACAAATGTCAAGAATAAAGAAAATCGGCAAAATTTCAAATATAGAAAGATAGGGGGAAATAGCTTAAAAAATAAGAAAAAACACAGAATTGAGGAACCCCATCAAATACATTTATATACTGGAGAGAGATATACATAATTGTAATAAAAGATTTTCTAGATGATCTTTAGAAATTTTCAATAAAGCTTATGTATTACCAGAAATCTTCAGTTATACAAAGATTGTTTTTAAAGCTTATAATGATCGTTTCCTCAGTTGGAACATACTAACCTTGCTTCAGGAATCTGGAGTATTTGTTTTGTTGTGAAATGATTATTTTGTTTGATATTACCCTGCTAAGAATATAACGCCTAGGATCAGGTTTTGATTAGAAAGCACTAAACATTGGGTTATGGCGGACATGATTCTGCAGAAAGAAGATCTTACAAATCTCCTGGCATTTTCCTAGTATGACTGGTTCTTATTTCTTGTTGAAGATGGCAAAGTATGAGAATAAAAACATATGCAAGTAGTTATAGCACTGAGGTTGAGTGAATTTTTAATGTATGATGATTATCCGTTCAAAGGGAAACAACTTTAGAAAATCTTACAGATCCATATGATCATGAAACTATATGAACAAACTTTAAAATCGGAAGTGGTTGTTTTCAGAAAAATGAAAATGAAAAACAAATTAATTTGATTGTGTTGAAAATGCTTTTATGGTGGACGGCTTTGTGTAACAGTTAGTAGCCAACTGTCATGCTTCCCATTTTAAGTATTGTCCCCCCCAAAAAAAACCACAAAATTGTGCCAGGAAAGCATTTATATTTGTTGGTAGTTCTCTAATGAAATACAATCTACCTTAGGTAAAAGAGTGTTTTGATTTACATGATACAGTCTTATAGACCGTATTCATATTATTCAATAGTATACAGAATCTTATCCATTCTATTGCCGGATACAGAATCTTATCCATTCTATTGCCAGATGCAGAATCTTATCCATTCTATTGCCAGATACAGAATCTTATCCATTCTATTGCCAGATGCAGAATCTTATCCATTCTATTGCCAGATACAGAATCTTATCCATTCTATTGCCAGATACAGAATCTTATCCATTCTATTGCCAGATACAGAATCTTATCCATTCTATTGCCAGATGCAGAATCTTATCCATTCTATTGCCAGATACAGAATCTTATCCATTCTATTGCCAGATGCAGAATCTTATCCATTCTATTGCCAGATACAGAATCTTATCCATTCTATTGCCAGATACAGAATCTTATCCGTTCTATTGCCAGATACAGAATCTTATCCATTCCTATTGCCGGTTTACCATTACACCTTTTTTCTTTTCGTTATTAAAACGTGTGTGTGGAGTCAGATGAAGGATTTTCCCACAGACACGCGTGTCGCATACTATGATATCGGAAGAGACATTTATATTTTAGAGGGGGATAACATATTGGTGAAAATGAATGTTATTCTTCGTGAATTGTTTTGCTGCAGCAGGATCTTTGTTTACAATATTTACATGTTATGGTTCTGATCTACGTGTGACAACTGGAGTTATCTAGATAACATCATTTAGTATTCGGCCCTTACCGGAACTACTCCTTTTAGAAAAAAAAATTTACAATAAGCAACCGTTCCAAAGTATCAAACTGATACAACATGACTACACAATATGTCACAAGATAACTACTGTCGTGTTTTTTTACTTGGGACAATCACAGGAGCAAACACCAGAGTTAAACCAGTTTTTTTTTCTAATATACATAGATATAAGAAGGTGTGGTATGAGTGCCAATGAGTCAACTCTCCATCAAAGTCGCGATTTATAAAAGTTAACCATTGTAGGTCAAAGTACGGTCTGTGTGAAAACTAAGACCTTCTTATTTTAATCTCGATCAGTAGAGTAACAAAAAATGGGTAAAGCACTTATGAAATAGCAAGTACTAGAAAAATAATCAATTTTCAACTAACCTTAAAATATATATTAACATAAAAACACAAAGTTAGAAATAAGCAACAAATTGATATTATGTCATAGAAAACTAGCAGTAAGTGAAAGCAGGTACACAGTGATTAACTTGCTAGTGTGAAATCATACTGGCATACACTCTAATATCGATAGCTGGACTTCAAAGAAGATTTCATACATCAAAATCAAATAAAGCACTAAAGTACACAGTCTTTGGAAACTCAGCACTAGATCAAACTATACAGAATAATTTCAACGCAAAAGTAAAAGGGGCACTTGTGAATTATGAGTTATGAATTATAATATGAAATAACAAAAAAGGTAGCACTTAGATGTCACTTGTGTATATTTGACAGGGTTTATGTTTACTGAGGTAATATCCTTTTTATTCTTACACAATTTCTTTTAAAATCCATATAAAAGTCAACTTTAGCAAAAAAGCGTTTAGCAAAATAGCGTTGAGAGCACTTTCTGTTTGATGTATTTAGTACATGTCACGTCTGGCAGTATGTCTTTCTATAATACATATATTTTAAAAGTTTATAGTTTTCTGACATAACTGTCTCAATTATACCTACATCGGAACTAATACTTTACTCTTCATCTATAATTATCTCCAATAAAAACAAACATTTTTTATGATTATGTGATAATTATAGTTTATGGTTTTCCCCAATAATTCAGATATTTATTTATTTGATGTTACTTCTTACATCAGCAAAGCAAATTAAGATGTCCCTTTGTATCTTTAACTTCTTCTACATCCTTTAATTGACTTTGAAGTGAAGCTAGAATAGAAATGGCAATATTGAAATTTGATGGTTTTCTTAGTCGAATTATCAGAATTAAGCATTGTTGAGTTTCTCACTATTGTCGAATGAAGTCCATGTACCATACATTAAAATTAAAGTGACGTTACGCACGGTGTTGGTGCCACTCAGCGTTACACGACGTTCCTAATAAAACGACGATTTTGACGTTGTTCCACGGAAAGTTTCAAACGTTGACCTTATATTCTACTCATGTGACAATGCCGCTTAAAGTAAAGAGATGTTCGAAGTTGCTTCTTTATATATGGTTTTATTTTTTAAAGCCACTGCAATTGCAAAATTCCATTGAATTAAAACAAAAATTTAGATACATGAACAATTATTAATTTTTGCGAAGAATTGTCTGCAACAATAGCACAAAATGACAATTTGATGTCTTGCAAAATGATTTAAATATATAAAAAGATGATGTGGTATGATTGCCAATGAGACAACTCTCCACAAGAGATCAAAATGACACAGAAATTAACAACTATAGGCTTTCAACAATCAGTTTCGAATATTTCTTAAAATCTGCCAGAAGACGTCTCCTATCTTTGCTAGTGAAATTTTAAATATTTCGTTTCTTGTTTCTGTCTCTTTTCCCCAATTACACGTTTATATATGTTTGTTGCAATTTGGTAATTTCGCTCCTTCAATTAATATTCAAATGCTTCTTGATTTGTCTTTGATTATGTGAAATATGTAGGTAGTATATATATCGCAAGCTATTTTTCTTTTCATAATCTTATTTCATCAACACTTTAATCCTGGGACTATTCTACAGTAGTATACTAACGTTAATATAAAACTTATTTCATCAACACTTTAATCCTGGGACTATTATACTGTATACTAACGTTAATATAAAAGTCCAAGAATTTGGTTTTATTTATTTTTTCTTAAAAAGTGACTTATAATTACATTATAATTACATTATAATTCATTTTATTTATTTTAACGTATAAGTAAGTCCACAATCTTTACATCCGATTTTATGGAAAATGTTTAACTATATCATTATTTAAAAAAACTTTATAGAATGTGCATCGAAAAAGAAATACGTGCTCTTATGCTGCCGTTGCCAACTTTCAATAATTTAAAGTTGGTCGGGGTCTAAATTATTTTTTTTTAAAAGAAAACGTTTTCATTGACACTTTTTTTTTTAAAATGGATTGTTTTACCAGGTAAATAATTAAGAAAATTCATGTTATGTAGGAATTTACACATTTTGCACATAAATCAGGCCGTTAGTTTTCTCGTTTGAATTGTTTTTCATTTGTCATTTCGGGGTTTTTAATAGCTGACTATAAGGTAAGGGTTTTGCTCATTGTTGTTTGCATATATAGAAATTATTAATTGGTCTTATACGGCAGCATCTTCTACTTTATTGTGAAAATGAGAACCGTGATTCTGTATTGTTTGTTTTTGCTTTCGGAAACATATTTTGCTTTTTCACAAACTCAAGCTTTAAAAAAAGGGTCGGCAATCAATACTTTTTTTTTTTTTTTTTTTAATATTTGAAATTATAGAATTTGGCAATTGCCAAAGTATGGAAAACTTTTACACAGACCAATACCTACAGCACAGATAACCAGCAGGTCGAAATCCGATTTTGAATAATACAACTTTTTTTTTACTAGATGTGATTTTTTAAGTAACTGCTATATGTGCATGTATATAGTTCAGTGTTTCTCAAGCGAACAACTATGGACCGTCAGGAATGTATTTCATGCATTTTTTATACTATACAATATTTTTGGTTCCGCGCTTCCATTTTCAACATATAACTGAGTATCGGTTTACACAAAATCTCCTTTGACATTCATCTGATTATTTTTATGTTTTCGGTTTCAATATTTTTGGTTTCGTTTTTACATTGTTTTAAAAGTATAATCAAAGTACTGAAGTACTGAACCTCGGATGACCGCAAGTTCATGTGGATGGTCACAAGCACTTGTCTCCGAAAAAAAATCACATTTCTATACCGGAAAACTGAGGTTTATGTACAGAGATATATTTTTTCTGAGACAAGTTCGTGCGTGGATGATGAATAAATGACAAGGAATTCAACTTCACTGCTTTAATATCTATTATATTGTGGTGATACAAATACGTATACTCTGGTTTGTTGTTATATATCATATTAATAATTGTATATAGCAGTTACATGTATGTAAAATTTTCATTCAATTTTATATCATTCTATTCTACGATTCTAATAAAAGTGCAGTACAAGTGCATGGTGGACACTCTTCTATAACAATTCGATTTTTTCAATAGATTGGATTTGAGTAGACATTCATATTTTCCCAAAAAAAATTTCTTGTGATATTCTTCCGCATGCGTTAACACAATTTTTCTGTACGTGTGCATTTTTAATGCATATAAATATTTGTAACGACATAATATTTTCGTATTATAAATTTCTGTTCTTATGAGTATTCATTGAAGAAGTGAATTTATAACAAGCGATAAGAAATGTTTTTTTGCACTCGATGATATCCGCGTATTTATACGATCGGTTACCAGTGAAAACGAAAGTAAAATCTCTATGGCAACAATACATCGGAATGCCCTCACGGTCATCGCGATGTAAAAATTAAAATTCAAGCTATGTTTTGTGGCGTTCTGCGAAGATGAAAAAAAGATCTACTTTACACCGCATTGATTGGTTGATTTTTTTTTTCTAGAATGAGTTGGGAGTGTCTGTAAATTAAAACCTTGGAGCTAGCTGCTACATGTTTGTGTGCCATCCATCATATGTGTCGGACAACTACTCTCTCACTCTCTCTCTTTCGTTCTTTCTCAAGTTATGGTAAAAGAAAAGTTTCAATTTCAATATACTAGTTTCATCACATGCTCATGTACCAGGCAATTCTGTTGGAGATTCGAGAAAATAATCTTTATTCTGCCACACTACTTCTAAATGTAATAACCTTATTTTTCAAACACATATTGCTAGGTAGATGACTAGGAATTGTTCTACTCACAGTAGATAAAAAATCATCGTTAGCTATACTGAAATGTTTATGACATACAAGTATTTCTTTGATAAAACGTTTTGTTAAATGAGTCGATGCGACAAAAAAAATGATTGCACGTTTTACTGAAATGTTCAAGACTAAGGTGTACTTTTTCTCATAAATATTTTGTGAGAATTTTCATTCATGTGTATAGCTTCGAATCTTTTAATAGCAACGCTAGGAATAACAGATACTATCTGGCTTAGGAGGATAATTAAGAGAAGATCTCACATTTGATCGCATTTTCTTTTTCAATGTATCTTGCTTTTATAAAGTGGGAGTGTGGTTATTAGTAAGTTATCTCTTTGTTATACCTCCAGGGCCTTGTCTTTATGAAATATCCGAGTTAAATATTTCGACATCTTATATGCATGAATTAATGCAGATCTGTATTTTAATGCATATTAAACGAGAACTTTATTTTATATAGATCAGACCATAACATGAAATTTTGTCAAATATGCAAGAAAATTCGTATACAGTTTAACGTTATTATAACGCGAACGTCAAATTACGGTTACGGGGACATTTCATTGGACATCTTAGATCGTTTCGGATTTTCTAACTGCAACTCAAACAAAAGTACATATCATATCATTTTAAAGGAAATTAAATGTATTTTCCATTCATATCAGTTAACAGGTGTTAAAAAATCGAGATATAGTAGAATTTCGTTTGATAAAAAGCCTCTGAATTATTCTTTGTGTTATTTTGTCCATCGGGACATTTTATTGGACACTGGAAAAATTACGATGTTTTTAAAATAAGACCGCAGTTACTTAATGATGACTTCAGATAGCTTCTTCGGGACATGTATAATATTTCTGATATTATTAAAATCCATTTTCGTCCTTTATATCTTATGAAAGTGAAGACAGAAAAAAAAATTACGGGTTGAGCAGCTGATTGGGACATTTTTTTCTCTTTTTTATTTAAACTCTTTTGACGATCTTCCTTCTCTTAAAGTTAAAAACGTCTGTTACTTCATTTTAAGTTAAATGTATACAAAACAATTGCAAAATTTTTAACCATTCTACTTACCAATGAATCCGCACTGGGATTTTAAAGACTCACATAACACAAAATTGTAACAGCGGGACACCCTTAAAATGACGTTATAGGCATCGAAATGAGCAAAGTTTTTCATTAAAAAATAGACAAAGCACAAAATCATCTATGTTATTGATTTCTGTGGTTTATTTCCTTTCGAATGATATGCATAACATGGATATTTATTGTATAGGATAAGAGCTTGAATTTGAATAACCCACCTTCTAACCCATATTTCCAAAGTGACACCAATATCGTGCGCAACGTCAGTACAGAAACTAATGCATAATTTATTCTACTAATAAAACAGAACATCAACTTGTTATTTGATGAATTGGCAGTGGCGGATCCAGAAATTTTCATAAGTGGGGGCCCGCTCCCGTCACGCTTCAGTTATTCCCTGTATAACCAACCAAATTTTTTCAACAAAATGGGGGCCTTCCCCCTGCCCCCCCCCCTAAATCCACCTCTGATTGGTTGTTATTGGCCAAACGTAAAATTGCAAAAATAACATGTACTTCTTGGACGAGAAGAAACTAACACAATACACTGAAATGACGACACGAAGAGGACGAAACAATCCGACTACCGATGGACTCAATGATAGTCGGATGGGGGCAAAACTAGCATGTGACAGGCCACCTGCACCCCTCAAAAGTTTGCAATCTTCAAATGGACGTGAATGCGTATTTTTACCTCCGGCACAACCAAACGAACAGTATGCATTGCACTGTCGAAAGAAGGTGAACATTTACCAAAGTCAATGAATTATATACATATTGTTTATTAGCGCAAGGATATGTATTGTTAGTCTTTATCTTTGATCAGCGTTATTAAGACGCTGTAACACAAAGATATATCTACAGCCTCAGTTTTCCTTATAAAGATTATGTATCAGTTAAAAAAAACACCCAAATTTTCAGCAACCCTATGATTCTGGATGCTACCAAATTAAGCGTATATTTGCACGGAAAGTCAGGAAAGATTGATACTCAAATATGCCTCAAAACTCGATATCTCAAACAAGATATAATAAAGTGATTCTGGTGTATCAATTCATGAAAGCTTAAAAAGGATTAGTGTTTTTATTGCTGGTCGTCATCTCAAAGTGATTTTGAAGTCTCTAACTCTGATCAACAAATCACTCCTCATTGCAGGTTAAATACGACCCATACTCATGATTGTTTACAGAAAATTTTAAAAGTCTAAGTAGTCGAATTACTGTATCACTAGAATGTCAACACTGGGGTTGTGAGTTCGAATCCCGACTCACACGGCCGACACTCGGCTAACCGAGAGATTGGTCGGTTAATCTATATTGAGTATGTGGCTATATCGGCGGTGGGTCTGTTAATCGGGTTGGCTAAAGTCTGTTAATCAGGTGAATCCCGACTCAACTCCAATCTTAATTGACTTCGTTTGTTGTCAGTTTTCTTATCAACCCCCGGGCACTCGAGCTTCCTTCAGCAATAAAAACTGACCGCCACGATATAAAGCTAAAGTGATGACAGTGGCGCTGAACACCAATCAATCAATCAATCAATTTTAATTACAGTGAAACAAAATTTCACAAATACTGTCGTAAATTTCTCCACAATCTGATAGTAAAATGCAGAGACAATACAAACATTTTGACAATTACATGTATGTCTGATAAAGATATGCATTAGATGACTTGGCAAGAACAATGTATGAATAACTTGGATGATTTACATAACAGTTTCAGTATACATGCAGTTGGAAAAGAAGGTACTGTAAAGAAATTACATTGGTGTTTATAAATATGTCTTTAATTGTCTTATGCCATACCTTAGTGGTTTTGTTGTTGTTGGTATTTGAAGTATGTGGTGCTGACTGCATATCTTAAATTGTTTATTTGTGATTTTTTTTTCAATTTTTTTTAGACTCGGGCGATTTAGAGCCTGACATATTTAAAAATACATATCTTATCTTAAGTACTTTGTATAGATAATGCTTTCACGTAGAAGAAATATACTTTTTTTTATTAAAGGAGCTAGTAATATATCCTTCTTAAACTTTATGTTCTTTTGAATATTTGTGTCGTTGGGTTTCTGTCTCTCTGATATCAAACTCCGAAACAGTGGTGACGTTGCTTCGCTAAACTATCATGATTAAAGTCAACGTAGCGTAGTAAAGAGGACGTAACCGCTGTTTCGGAGTTCTCTCTGATATAACACCGCATCATCTTTAGTTCATACTAAAAACCTCATCTTAGTAATACACGTAATGCTTCTCCTTTGTTTTAATTGATCATGATTGGCATTTTAGATGATCAAGTTTACTTAGAATTTTATAGGAGTTATATAACAGGGGTGCAGATTGAAGGAGTAGAATCTTCAACTTAGAACGCACTCATCAAAATCAACGTGCATCACTATATAATCTGAGTTATTTGCGAAGAGGGTGTTTCACCTACACGTGCAGAGCATAGTTTGCTATTTCTGTATAAATATATTTACTATAATAACAAATTTCCAAACTTAATCCTGCATTATAACATCTAAGATTATATGACTCAGCCTTATAATAGTTATATGAATTGAAATAACATTTCTGGAATCTTTTATAATAAACAAAAGTAAAACAGCTAAAAATTGTTCTCATTAAATATAAAAGTGCGCGTTATTTTAATAATTGAATCTATCTACAATAGTGCACATCTTAGAATAATAGTTATACGTGTTGGCAATATACATTTGATGTAACGTCACGGTAAGTAAAATTTTAATCTTGTACGACTAACAAAAAACAGCTGATATGCAAGGTGCCACTTTACATCATATTCTGTGTTACCACCCTAGATAAAGCAAACGATAAACGAAATCTAGAGTATGTAGCCTAGTTGGTCGAGTGGTCTAGAGCGCTAGCCACTGTACAGGCGGCGTTGCCACGATGTCTCAGTTTCCTATATCATTAAAGTAATGCACACTTTTATATTTAACAACAACAATTTTTAGCTGTTTTTACTTTTGTTTATCATAAAGGATCCAAGAGATGTTATTTTATTCATCACTGTTGAGTCTTAGTAGACAAAACGACGGTATGGCTCAAATATGAAAATGCACTGATCCTGGTATATTTGATGAGATTATTTTGCAGATCTAACATTGTATGGTTAAATTTAAAACGAAGTATATAGATATCGACTTACAATTTTTGAACAAGTATATAATAGTGTGCTTATTCACCTAGAACACAATTTTAACAACGTGAATTCGATGATATGTAAGTTTTGCTTTTTAAATGCATACTATTAAACCTTTATTACAGGAAGTAATAAAATCACAAAAGAATATGTATTATTTCAAATACAGTGCCCATTGTATAACGACACACTTTTTCAACTACTCTACCTTACGAAAGCCATTTTGCTTTTCGGAGTTTTTTTTTTTTTTCATTCCTGCATACTGGACAGAACTTCTACGTATAAAGTCTTGGACTGACAAATGGTAAGAAAATATTTTATTTCATTACTAAAGATCAAATAAGTAAAAGAGTCTAATATTTTCATCCTCATTACTGCTTAAAGTATACATTTTACAGTTTCGGTTGGTATTGTTCGGTTGAATAAAAGATTTAACAAAAAACATTCATGTCAGAGTAACATTAGATATACATAACCGTAATGTTAATATGAAAATGTGATGTACAATGTACAATATACTAAAAAAAAAGAATACGATAAAATGACGCTAAAATATACAGCTGTAAAAAGGAAAAATATACAGAATAAAATAACATTGCATGACGTAACGTTTATCCTCAAAAAGCCTGGAAATGTCACAATTTTTAGTAGTATAAGAATAAGAAAAAAAATGGTGTGTATGTGACAAAAGACAATCATTGGCATTGGGTAAGTGTACTTGAATATGTGTTGGAATCAATCTCGTGTTTGGTATTGTTAATTACAATCCTGTAACCTTTCAATGGATCTGACCTTCCGAATTATACTATCTACCGGGTTTGTAATAACATGAGCAACACGACGGATGCCACATGTGGAGCAGGATTTGCTTACCCTTCCGTTGCACCTGAGATCACACCCAATGTTTGGTGGAGTTCGTGCTGTTTAGACTTTAGTTTTCTATGTTGCGTCTTTTGTACTTTTGTTTGTTTGTCTGTCTTTTTCTTATTTAGCTATGGGTTTGTCAGTTATTTTCCCACTGGTATCTTTCGCCCCTCTTTTAAGTAACACTCATGGTATAGCTAAGAGAAATCAGTGCGAACGGTTTACGTTTCAGAGAACGACACTGGACAAAACACAATCAAGAACAACACTAAGAGGATGTTAACAATTAGTATGCTAATATGATAATTAATAGGAGTAATCTCATATTGCAGGCTATCATGAAAACTACCAATACACTATTATAGGTCATTGCTGTCTATTGTGGACATGGTCAAGATGCCAGGTAAGAAGAGTTTCTTTAATCAAGAAGTAGTTCCGAAAAAAAAGATTGGTTAGTTGTGGTTAGTGTTTACTTTTCTTGATCCGACTATGGATAAATTAATGTGGAATTTCTATATAATTTATGTTTATTTGATTCGCTGATGTATTACGCCATTTTGTTATAAATAGGTATCTTCTATACTATTAAACGAGAAGACCTCATTTTTGGTGTCGCTTCTCTTCTTTCCACAATAAATTAATCAACACGACTCTGTGTCCTATATGTACAGTGCAAAGTCGCATTTGTCATCCATTCATATGATTATTCAGATTGAGTTATTTTGGGAGAAAAACGAGAAAAAGGGCATCCGGATATTGTCCCGTCATTGGACAAAATTTTAAGTCAGATTATACTTCCGGTTTGCGTTTTTCTGTATACTTTGAACAAACAAATAGTACGAATAAAGTGTATTTTAATTATGTTCAGAGTTTATTAAATGGAGAGGGTCTGTATACTTTGTCAATTGACCACCATGGATCGATTACTAAACTAAGAATTGAAAGTAAATACACTTAATTTATATAGTAATATACAGATAAGCGCTAAAATTATTCATGTGAACTTTTGATACCTTTTCTGAAATTCTCCATTCATTAAATATTTTACAAAATTCATTGATAACAAAAAAAAAAGATGTGGTATGATTGCCATGTTGAGACAACTCTCCACAAGAGACCAAAATAACACAGAAATTTACGACTATAGGTCACCGTACGGCCTTCAACAACGAGCAAAGCCCATTCCGCATACTCAGCTTAAAAAATTCAAACGAGAAAACTAGCGGCCTTATTTATGAACAAAAAAAGGAACGAAAAACAAATATGTAACACACAAACAAACTACAACCACTGAACTACAGGCTCCTTACTTAAGAGTCATTCTCTGTAAAAACCAAAGATATTCAAGGGACTGTTTACACCAATGTCACAGATTTTCGATATCTTTTCAATATTAAGCCCATATGATGCCCTGATAACAAAAATAACTTTCATTTTTGTTTTTGGGGTTTCTGTTGCTATGGTTACAGGTCCCATATATATAAGCCCAGAAACAGAGTAGCAAAATCTCAAAATGCATCATTTTTCAACTTTCATTATTTTTAACAAATATACATTTTTAGCCTAAATCATAGGTATACTGAACAAGTAAAGGTCTGAAATAACACATTTAAGTAAACAGACATTGTCTTGAACCAATTCAAAACATTAAAACTTGTATCTGAAAAGTGCTGATTTTGCATTTTTTCAAACTGCTGAAAAAGGCATTTTTTAGTGAATTTCAAAATGATTTTATTTTTTATCCCAACATCAGATATATTTGTTATGCCCCCAAAATGATCTTCATATATCACTCTTTCACCAAGAAAAAAATTGGCTGTGTGTTTTTTGTTGTTTAAAAAAAAAAATTGTTCAAAATTTTCTGAAATTTGGCAAAACTTGAAATTGCATTGTGCAGATTAAAAGAAAGTAAGTGGTTATATTCGTCAATTTCAAAATTTTTCTTATTTAACTTTGTAAAACCATACTGATAAGGAATTGTTTTGATACACAACTTATATTATTCAAAATGAATATCAATAACAGTTGCTATGGAAACACATTACAAAGAACATTGCAGTTGGCTTCAGACCACAATTAATTCCCTTTTTCCATGGCCTTTGAATATAGTTCCCAATTATTATATGGGGTATTTCTTTCTAAGTATTCTGGCTACTGTTTTCTTTGAAATGTTTAATATTTAATTGGTCCTATCAGTTGCATATATATATTGAAAAAGTAAAACATTTGAAAAAAACAAATTGTTTAAAGTGAAAGTAGTGATTTGGTCACAATGAAAGTAAGGTAAAATTCACAATGGAAAATCCCTTATCAAATTGCAAAATCAAAAGCTAAAACATGTCAAAAGAATGAATAACAGCTCTCATATTCCTGAGTTGGTACAGACCTTTTTTTAATGTAGAAAATGGTGGATTATACCTGGTTTATAGCTAGTTAAACCACTCACTTGTATAACAGTTGGATACATTTCTAGAGGTTACAGGTAAAACATGCAACTTGAGATGCGACTATGACAAAATAATTGGCATTTACAAAAGAGATTAACAGAAAACTTGAAATCAGTTTTATTTTGCAGCTAGATGTCACATAATATTTATTCTCAGATATGTCTGGAAGCATCTGATAAACTTGATTATACAACATGGTCTGTGTCTAGAATGACAGTATTTTTTTGTGGTGCTAAGATTCAGCCTTTTTCAATGAATCAACAAAAGAACAAAATGAACCTTTTGGTAATGCTTGAGGTTTCTGTTCCTGGTTATTAGAACTCAATTACATTGTCAGTGAATGAAGGACATCTTCTGTATTTTGTGGAAAAACAGTTGTAATAATGTTCTTCATTATTTCAAGTAATCTATTACAATAAACAGATTTGGAACTTTTAGAATATATATTCTTGGAACTCATTTCTTCTTCTGAAAAACACCTCATTCTAACTGTTTGTAAAACTCATTAACATGGTGAAATTCATAATCTGGAAACTGCTGGATTATTTCTAAATAAAAGAAAGTATTTTATTTTAAAAACTTAATCAAATATTAGATATAAGCAATTTTTACTAGTTTAAATAATTTTTTCCTAATGATTGATGCTTACACAAAATTCAAAAGATAGTTTTGTGTCTTTCATGGTTAACTTTTGAGTGCATTATTTATGCACTTTTTATACATCATTTACAGGACTATTATGGCATACTGTTGTCCGTTTGTCTATCCGTCATCAACATGTCAGACATGAACTCAATAAACTGCTGCGCCATGAGTGTATGATACGCCCTTTGTCTTAAGTGTAAGTTTTATGCAATAATCATCAACACTTTCTGAGATACAGCGCGACAGGTGCAAAATAACCCTTTTATACCAGAAAACTCAATAACTCTAAAATATAAACATTTTGAATCATCACCAAAAAGTAAACAGATCTGTAGATTAACATAACTAAGAAGTTTGTACAGTTTTAAGCAATCATCATAAATCATTTTTGAGATACGGCGGGACATGTGAAAAAAAACACACCCCTTTTTTAGTTACAAAGTCCTGTAACTCAAAAAGGTTTAATCTTATTTTTACCAAAACGTATACAGATCATTTTGACCATTATAAGTAACAACTACATTATGTTTCATGAAATTTCGGAAAAGTCCTTCTAATGTTATGGTGCGATATGTTTACACTGGACATTTGTATACCATAATAGGTCTTGGGCATATAATTTCTTTTTAACCAATTTGCATAGCCAGAACCAGGCTTAATACAGCTCTGAATTTGGATTGTGATTAAACATTTGACAATTAAGCTAAAATGGTTCAATATCCAAACTCTAAATAGATTCAACATGTCAAAGAACCCCAAGATTTCAATTTTTGTTGAAATCAAACAAAGTTAAATTTTGAAACTTGATGTGGACCAACTTGAAAACTGGGCCCATAATCAAAAATCTAAACACATGTTTAGATTCAGCATATATAAGAACCCCAAGAATTCAATATTTGTTAAAATCAAACTAAGTTTAATTTTGGACCCTTTGGAACTTAATGTAGACCAATTTGAAAATGGGACCCAAAATCAAAAATCTAAATACACAGTTTGATTGAGCATATCAAAGAACCCCAGGAATTCAATGGTTTGATGAAATTAAACAGTTTTGGAACCTTTAAACCTCAATATGGACAAATTTGATAACAGGGCCCAAAAATCACAATACATGGTTAAATTCAGCATGAACCCCTTACATTATTTTTTTGTAAAAATCAAACGAAGTCTAATTTTGGACCCTTTGGACCTTAATGTAGACCTATTTTAAAACGGGACCCAAAATTAAAAATTAAATATACAGTTAAATTGGGCTTATCAATTAATCTCAAGAATTAAATTTTTGATAAAATCAAACTAAGTTTAATTTTAGACCCTTGGTACCTTATTAGTGTAGATCAATTTGAAAACGGGACCCACTATTAAAAATCTAAATAGACAGTTAGATTTGACATATCAAAGAACCCCAATAATTCAATTTTTGATAAAATCAAGCAAAGTTAAATTTTGGACCCTCAATGGACCCATTTAAAAAAAGGGACCCAAAATCCCTAAACTTAATACATGTTTAGATTCAGCACATGAAAGAAGCCCCGAAATACAAGAATAAAATCGCATTGAAATGGGTAAAAAAATAAGCAATTTATAAAAAGTTATAGAAAAATAATGTTTCTGAGTCATGTTTCTCCCTATTGCATAGATATTTCTAATTAAGGTGGTATGGGTGTCTTCCTCCATCTTGGATTGTAAAAAACAGAGAATCAAAGGTCCAGATTTTCCATCAAGTTAGCAAAATTTGATGCAGGAATGCAGATGTTTAATGTACATTTTCATTTAAAAGTACCAATTTATAAGAATAAAACTTCTAAATATTGATATTTTTGCAAATGTTAATTATTTTTGGTTGTTTTTTTTTTTTTTTTATTGGCATTTTAAGGGGAGGTTACTCTAAAAAAGTGCATTTTCTGAAGGATTCTGTATGGAATTTTCCTATTTTGTATTTTAGCCGGAAAAAACGTACGGTGACCCTATCTTTTCTTTTGATATCCTCAAAGCAGTGTCTGAAAGCTATATTTTCCTGAGGTATTTAGCAATTCTATCATTTTGTTTAGTTTCTAATCACAAAATGGTGTTTTTTTCTGAATAATCCATACAAAATGTGTCATTTTGTCCCGTCCTGTAGCTTGAGAAAATGCGCGGTGACCTATCATTTTTATTATATTTTTCACCATGTATCAATAGATAGAACGTTTTGGCAAAGTATGAACAAATTCTATCATTTGTATTTTAGACTCCCATACCACCTTAAAAGAAAAATTTGGCTCAAATTTTGGCCAATTGATGTTATAATCACTTGTAAGCATTAACATTTTGGTATTAAGTTTAGATTCCCAAATGTTTTTGACTGGAACTGGACAACAGATTGTTTATCAGATAAATACCCCCCTCCCCCCCCCCCCCTTTGCCAAAAAAAAGGGCGATTCTATATATAGCTAGTTTGAAGGGGTTTAGTAAAACGTTTAAACACAATTTTAAAATATTGATTGAGAAACTGTTGTTGTTGATTTACAAGGCAAAACACTTTTTAATCTGTCTGTCTAAATAATACCTGTGATAAAAATTCCATGCTACTTTTAGAAGTGATGCTGTTTCATTCACTTAAATTCTTGCCTGTGTTACATCACTCTGAAAAATATAAGGTTTCTGATGACATCATGTTGAATTGCTATTTCCTCTGGTTAATTCTAAGGAATATGTCAAATAAATCTGGCTTTGAAAAGATAAAAAAAAAAATGAGGAACATTTGTAACTTACTACAATATAACTCAGTTATGGGCACATAAAATATTGACTCTGACATTTTTGAGTGATCATAGCTGACCTATACTGTTTACTTCTATGTTCTTTGATCTCTAGTAAAGATAATTTTCATTGGCAATAATTCAGCAAAAATATATTTTTATTTTTGCCAGTAATAGTTTCTAGGGGTTCAATTCTATGCAATCACTTTATGATTATTTTTTATATAACATTTGCTTTCTGTACACCTTTTCATTAACAGTCTGCATTGATAAAATTTCTTTAAAGAATAAAATTGAGAAAGGAAGATTTATAACAATGATTACACAACCTCAGGAATAATGGATGTCAGCACTTCTGATTGTGACAAATTTTACCTTTTAACTGATGAGTTATGGAACTTTGTTAATTGGAAAATATCGCTCATGTTAGATGTCTTGTTACTTGTGTTTTATATTTGTATATTGGCTGTCTTATATTGTTTATATACTCTGTATGTACTGTATATGAATTCCAAGTAGTGAGACTATAATAAAATATTGAATCTGAATCTGTCTTGATGTAAGTTAGCATTGCTCAACAATTGCATAAAATACAAAGTTGATTATAGTTCTTAGTATAAATAGAATCTTCTTTAAAGAATAATAATTATTTACACAACAATTAAATTGATTCAGCTTATATAAATGGAGAATAAAAATAAGAATCAGCAATACAAACAGCAAATAAGGTTTGTAATTTTTGTTAAAATGATTAGTTTTTCATAGACAAAAAAATTTATTATGATACAGTTAAGTATAATTTTTTAAATAAATTTAAATAGGTGCAATTTGTGAAAAGGACAAGACTCTCTAATATATATTTTTCTAGCCTACCTGTCTCTATCCGTGTTTGTGAAGACTTTGTATGACAAATATGTACCTGTATATCATAGTATTATTGCTAAACACATGCTGAACCTTTGGTGAAGAAACAAGGATTACTTTTAAACAATATATTATTATTACCTCATTTCACCTTCAAGTACTGCATCATTGACATCTATTCTTATTTTCTTCAGAAACAAAGTACAACATGCTGGAAAAAATAATAGCAATTATTTATAAAACTACAGTTAAACATTGAAACAAGTTCTGTGTTAATCTATACATGTATTGCTGTTCAAGATTTATTACAGCTAATTTCCTAATGCTTACAAAGTAAAACTTTGATTTTCTTGCTTGCTTTGTTTGTATAATTGTTTATACCCAGTAAACAATCCAACGTCGACATTACGTTGTGACAACGTAATACTATCGTTGTGACAACGTAGTAAAATTACGTTTGTACAACGTAATTTTGTGAACTCCAAGGCACGTGCTGACAACCATCCACACAACGTTGGCACAACGTAATTTGTGACGTAATTTATTACCATCATCAAACGTTGTAACAACGTCACAGCACAACTATAAATGTCCCTTGGCCTCATTTAATTGATAGAATCAATGCAATTCCATTGAAGAAGTATGTAAACAGGGACTTTATTTTTTCTTTTGACCCGTTTTAAGTTGTAAATTTTTCTATGTGGGAAAGATGGACAATTGTTGATATGTACTCTATTTCCAAACTGCCAGCTGTATATGAAGTTGTCAAAAAGTTGTTTTTTTTTTTATCTTTTTGGCAGGTTTCAGTGTGAAATGTATAAATATCTAGTTTTCCCAAAAATAGTTGTTTAAGGTTTATAAAGTCTTAAGTTTTAAACTTTTGCAATACTGAAGTACAAGAATTACACATTTCCATTTAACAAATGCAACTTTTCTTTCTTTTAACACATAATACTTTTCAAAAAAAGGAAATTTTGTATTATGGCCAATTAGACAACCCTCTATCCTAATTAGTTATCAAAGGTACCAGGATTATAATTTAGTACGCCAGACGCGCGTTTCGTCTACATAAGACTAATCAGTGACGCTCATATCAAAATATTTATAAAGCCAAACAATTACAAAGTTGAAGAGCAATGAGGATCCAAAATTCCAAAAAGTTGTGCCAAATACGGCTAAGGTTATCTATGCCTGGGATAAGAAAATCCTTAGTTTTTCGAATAATTCAAAGTTTTGTAACAGGAAATCCTAAAATCAAATATTGATGATGTTAGCAATTATAGGTACATGTACAGCCTTCAACATGACATCTTGGTACGTGCTTCAAATTCTGAATGTTTAGTGTTTCAGTGGCCTAGAATACAGATTTCACTATGATGGCGGAAATTCTAGAATGAAGGTTCAGGCGCGGATCCTGAGGGGAGGTTCCGGGGGTTGGAACCCCCCTTTTTTTTGGACGATCAATGCATTTGAATGGGGACATGAAATTGGAACCCCCCTTTGTCCTGGGTTAGGAACCCCCCCTTTTTAAAATGGCTGGATCCGCCCCTGAGGTTTCACTTTGACGACGGAAAACCATTTTTAATGAATTATTCAAAAATACAACAAACTACCATATTTACCTTAATATTTACTGAAAATTCATTCAGCTGGATTCACTCCACGATTACAAGCTAGGAAAATCGGCCCAAAATCTGACTGTCTAATTTATAAATATTATATTCTACACAATTCATACACACTTCTAAAAATATCCCAAATGAAGAAAATACCTGAAATTCAATTCAACTAACTATTGCTTTTTTCCGTTGACCAACTAGAGAGAGTATAAAAAAGAAGATGTGGTATGATTGCCAATGAGACAACTGTCCACAAGAGACCAAAATGATAGACCTATCCAACAGTTTAGACTTCTTTTTTCTTACAATGTACATGTAGCTACATGAACCAATAAAAAAAATAATAGTTTGTTTCTGAATTTTTAATTTTTATTCCAAATTTTAGTCTTGTGTTGGTTGTATACATTGTACATGTCATTCCAAATGTTGGTTTTCTGCCCTCTAATCAGCTGGGCAATTTGCGCAATTGTTTCTGCATACATGTAGTTGGTATTGGTAATGTTTTCTACTCTAGCTCAGTCAATTCAGTACACTGGATATGTAGGATGGCTTGTTTCGAAGCAAAGACATTTTCACAAATATGTGGTTAAATTTTCGGAATACGAAGTTCGATTTTTTTCACACAACAATTTCTTTGAAAATTTAAAACTTTGAATACATTAAAAAAAACTCCATAGTTTTTACATATTTATACTATGATCCTCTACTTTCCAGATCAACACAAATGGTAAAGCTCAGTCACTTGTTAAAAATGAAACGTTCAATATCACCACAGAGATAATTTTTGTTTACACACAACTTTTGTGTTCCTCATTTGGAGGCGCATTAGGAATATTGACCCAGCTGGTCTTGTGTTGGTTTCAGATCTCTGAAAAAAAAATCATAAATTATAAAATACAAAAAAATAAATTGATCCCAACTTATGAATTACAGCAGTTCTTAAAAATTACCCTGTGTTTAAACATAATCAATATTTTTTCTATTGCTGGTCCTATAATAAACAGCAGATTCATAATTATGTTATGTTGTTACTGAGATGTTTGTATCTTTGCCAGTTATACACATTTTGATATGTATGTTAGAAATTTAACACAATTTCAACAGTATATAATTATTCATAACTTATGATTAACCTTCTTTCTTATTTAAAAAATAAATTTGTTATTAAATTGAACATGTGTTAATGAAATTATGTCTGTTCCAGAAAATACTATGTCCGCCTCTAAGGGACAGCCCTTAGCTCTTTAAAAAAAAAATCCCAGCACCGACAGAATTAAAAATTAATAAGAACAACACTCCCTTTTCATTTTGGTATTTCGTACACAACCACCCCCAAATAAAATTTAAGAAAAGAGCTTTCCCTGGGGGAGAGGGGACATAATATTTTCTGGAGCAACCAGTGGTCATTCTACAAATAATAATGAGTCCAAATAATCAATAAAGGAAGTTTGGTTTCACAATATTGTCATTTTTCAATTAATTTAAGATATGCAAAGGATTCTACCTTAATAAATTTAGCATGTACATCGATACAACAAGACCTCATAGCATATGCCAATGAACGCAATCTATAAAATCAACAAATTATAAATTGATAAATAAAATTAATATAAGAATGTGTCCATGAGCCACAAATGATCTTATCAAACTTAATTTAAAGGACATATCTAGAGAACAGTAAAGCAGATGCTCTCTCCAAATTCAAACTCTGCGTTTTATGATAATAAGCGTTGTGTATTGGTTGCATAACATGTGGTTTAGGCAAACGTTACATGTAGATAACAAAATCCAATTTTGAGTTCAATGTACATGTATGTACGTACAGTACAAGAGTTAAACTATATCACTTAGTTAAGGAGGACAGAAAAAGAGCTGATCAACTGATGTTTACCTTTTAAAATCTTGGTCCAAATTTTTGAGCTGGTGCATGCTTAACTGTTACATGGTTACTGCAATAATTTCCTCAACCTCAGACACATTGGATCTGTGGATTTATATACAAGACTCTGGAAAAAAAATTAAAAATACGTTCAATTATCTTTTATGTTCTTCTGTCTGTTTCATATAAAAAAGAAGATGTGGTATGATTGCCAATGAGACAACTCTTTACAAGAGACCAAAATGACACAGAAATTAACATTTATAGGTAACCGTACGGCCTTCAACAATGAGCAAATCCCATACCTCATAGCCAGCTATGAAAGGCCCGAAATGACAATGTGAAACAATTCAAACGAGAAAATTGACCGCCTTATTTATATAAAAAAAAATGTTAGTCCAACAAATCTTTAGGAGAACAAAGTGACAATTTTAAATGCATTCCAAAATTCATATGTTTTATGATTGATTACAAGATTGTTCTGATCACATATTTAGTGATTGTACATGTAGTTCGTCATTGATAAACATGTAGATTTCATACTATAAATTGTACAGCAAAAAAGATTTCCCTATGTACTGTTTTTAACACCTGTAAACTGGGTTTTACCCTGAAAACAAGACAATTTTACCCAACTTTCAAGGCTAGACCCTAGTCTAAATCATTATGACACTTTCAAGACTTGGAAGGCGGTTTTTTATTTTTTTTCTGGCACACCTTCCTACAACGACCTAATCCTATTACGACAACTGTGATGGCTATCTTAATTTTTTTCTGTGATGCCTATATTTTACAACATCTGTATTGGCACAATTGTCTATTTCCATGTCAGACCCAGTTATACAAAGAGTGATCGTTTGTTGCTCAACATCCAGTGGCAAATATTTCATGCATGATAGCGACGACCCCCAGGCCCCAGTGATATATGCAGCATTATCATTAATATGCCAAGTTTGAAATGTGCGGAGTTTGTAATGGACCCAGATATCTAAAGTTCTGAGATGTATAGCTTCACATTTTCTGATATTGATAACATGGATAAGACTTTTATGCTTCAATGATTATCAAAAAATAACAGAGCAAAAGACACTTGTAGTCTTAATATATAAGGATAGTAGCTCTTGTCACAGATTAGCTGCGGAACCGTAGCTCTTAGGTCCTTATGTTATTTTTTTACTATTTGCGGACCATATGGTCCGCAAATAGTCAAAAAATAGTCAAAAAATAACATGGTCCGCAAATAGTCAAAAAATAACATAAGGACCTAAGAGCTACGGTTCCGCAGCTAGTCACAGATAGAAAACAAGTACTTGTGGCTGTGCACCCCTCCCCCTTTTTTTTACTTTCTACAGTTATTACTTATTTTTAATTGCATATATCTTCAGAAACAACACAAGTTAATCAAACAATTTGATAAATGGATTCAAATAACACACATTATGGCTAAAATATCTTGTATCAGTGCAATATATTGACAGGATTAGAAAAAGTATCATATTTCAACATGGTCACGTATAACAGACTTGAAAGAGGCGCCCAACACGGTAACAGCTGTTTTATTTTCATCAATCAAACTTGTTTTTATCATGGAGAACCTATTTGGTGTAATGTGCAATCATTATTTTACCTTTTTCTTTGTTCTGGAATCTGGATCAAGCTAAATTTCCACTGCAAATTCCTCACTGTTTTCAAAAATTAAGCGGCAAAAGTGCGCATGCTCAGACTTTTCATAGGATGCAGCGGTAAAACCCGAGTACTGCTGAACGTTACACTAATCAAATCGTGAAAAAGATTATGAAATCCAAGTGATAAATGATGACAAAATTTTAATGATATATTAAACAATAAATATTCATATAAAATACATATATTAGAACATTAAAATTGGATTTGTAATATTTTCTTTGACATCTTGATGCAAATTATGTCTGCGGGAAAAAAGTTTTTTTTTTTAAATCAAAAAAATCGTAAATATATTCTAGCGAAGGTGAATGATCGATATAATATCCAGGAATACTCATTATGACATACCCCAAAAATTCGTCCCATAAAACCAGATTTTTACAATGTATTCACTACGTTCTTATAATGTCGATACGACGTAACAAAATGTTACGTCGGATTATGACAGTTATAAGCACGTTGTCACAACGTAATAAAATGTTACGTCCTGACAAGGTACTAAATTTACGTGAATCCGACGTAATTTTATAACGTCGTCTGTACGTCTGCATCAAACGTTGGATTTTTACGTCCCCACAACGTTGGTACGACGTAAACTCACGACATGACGTTCAGACGACCATTAACCGACGTCGGGAGTACGTCGTGTGTTTACTGGGTACAAGCTTTATAAATAAGAATGACATCTTTAAACAATTTATATTGGCATAGTTAAACCTATATATCATATTTGAATTTAATTGGGTGTTATCCTTATGAGTGTACAATATACAAAGCAAGCAGGCTAACCAAAATTTTATTCTACATGCATTAAGAAATTAGCTGTAATATTGCATACCAATTATTCATATGTTAAAGTAAAAGGTAATAAACCATACACAGATTTTATTTGCAACAGAGTACTCATCTGTTTTCTATCATTATACAATATTTTTTTTAATATATTTTTTTGGGGGAAGCCGGTTATTTACAGTTTCAAACCATTGTTAAAAGATACTCATTATTTAGGATGTTTTAAAAACCTGATCAAATCTCAGAGATGGGGAGGAGGGATATAGAATTCACATTTAATCTTGGGGGAGGGGGTGGGGAGCTTGATATTAAATGCAAATCAAATATTTATATTCACAACAATGGTGTTATGAAAATAGGAGTTTTAAAGTTTTGACAATTTTACAGCTAAAGTACTGTTTTGAAATCAATAACAAATAATTCATAAATTGTAAAAATAATAGATTAAACCATGAACACATCATTTAAGAAGCTTAATAGGGTTTACCAAACAAAGAATAATTAATATAAGCAAATTATTGAATTAAAAAATAAATATGAACATAATAATTGGAGATACATTTTGTAAATAAGCACACATAATTGATCATAATTAAAATAGAGAATAATGGGATGCAAAAGTAAAAAGAATAACTGTGGAAAACAAAATAAGGTAATACAATCAGAGGCGGATTTAGGGGAAAAATGTTCATAACATACTAAATGTATGTTCATATTGAAATTGATAGAAAACCAAAAATTGGGAATTTTGGAAATGAAGGAGGAGGTATAAAACTTCTAACAACACTTTACATACTTTTAACTCCGCTCTGAATGCCCGCGATTTCGCGGGTGTGTTCTAGTTTGTATTTATTCTGCACTGGTAAGCATAAAGTGCTTAAAGACATGGAAAAAAGGGATGAATTAGAATTAAATATACGCGCACCATGGTCTCTTTGTACAGCTGAATTTGTAATATATTGCCCCACATTATTTTCGTTTCTACAAATTTTAACACACGAGAGTTTTACGTGGATAGATGTTAACTGTTCTATATGCTGCATTTTTTTTAATGAATTAATGAAATTGACCGACCAATATTTATGAGGATATTTCTGTGTGCAACGCCTAAAATAACAATTGAATCTTTTCCCAAAACGTAAAACGCATAGATTTAACATTTGTACAGTATATATGAACATGTACATTAGAGCGCCTTCCCTTGCTTTTAATATGAAAACACCCTTCCATTCTATATTTAAGAATTCTTCTGTCCGTCCGTCTACTCTGAGGTGAAGAATTATGAAAAGCTAATTGGTTTGTTAATTCACGCGGTATCTATTCGTGACATAACAGCTGGAATCTTGGTCAATACTGAAATATTAATTTAAAAGTAAAAGTTTCAAATTCAATACCCAATAATATCTTTATCAAACTGCGGTTTAACAACTATGTTCATATCCGCCTCTGCTTGCATAAATGTATAATGTATGACAAAGGAAAAATCTATTTAATGAAACAACACCGGAGATTGGGTTTCGATATAAAATAAAAACGAGAAATCGAACGTATGAAAACAAACCAGCTAATTGGAACTTTAATACCGATTGTGATTAATTAGCTGATATTGTTTGTCAGGGTACTTTTAATGAGGAATTTTGGATCAGTTACATCAAGTTTGAAAACACTATTAGAAGAATAAAAAGAGATATGGGGTATATTTCAATGAGAAACAACCTAATGACAAAAATCTATTGAAAAGTCAACAGAGTAACAATCTTCAATATGTTTTTGAAGAATTGAATGCGTCTTTTTGTAAGTTTATTCGGTTGTAAAAGCGTTGACCGATGTATATTTTGTATGAAGCGCGAAAAATGCAAGGTATATAGAAAAGTTAACGCGGTAAGGTCATTAATTAGAGCTCGAGATGACCACTGACGAAGTTCCGGAATCCTAACTGGCACGTAAATATGAGGCAAACGGCCATTGGGAAGACAAGAACTACTAAATATTACCCCAGGTTTTCTTGAAATCTTAAATTAGTATACTATGGAGCGCATTTTTTTTTATTGCAAACGTTTAGACAATTACATGTTGGCTCAAAGTTTACTTAATTAATTTATTTTCACCAAAAGTTTCAATCTGCAAATGTTGGTTAGTTTTAGTAAACAATGACATCAAAAGCTATATTTTGTGTCAGAGTAGGACTATTTAACATAAGTCCTCAATTGGAGGGCGTTAAATGATGATCTGACACTTTTTAATGTTTAATATTCCGAGAAAAAAAATTCACCCGAGAGTTCTATAATTGTTTATTATGTGAACTTTCAGTCTACTTCTTTAAATCTCAGACCTCGTCAACTTTTATCTGATTGAAGACGATCATTATGGTATTAAACTATTATTCATAAGGTAAAATTGAATGAGTTTAAAAACTGTAAAGGGAAATATTAATCTTGTAAAGGGTTTATTTTCTATGTAATTTCTCAATTGTGTTAAAATATTTGAAATATCCGCTCACAAGAATTTAATTTTTTTAAAAAGGAGTAAACTCACTAACTAGAAAAGCCCGAAAACAAAACATTGCAACAGGTTTGACCTTTAGAAATCTCACGAAAAAGAACCACTTAACCAAAAACCAGTCTAGTCACACGAAGTTAATGATGGGGTTCATGTTGGTCAGTTCAATATTCTACTAGTGTTTTGTTCACTCAACGTTTTTTTCCGTCGTCTTTCGTTCTTTTACATGACGTTGTCAATTTCCTTTCAACTGATGAGTTTTGAATGTTCCCTTGATATTTTCCACCTTTTTCAACAGTTTTTCTGGGTTTTTTTTTTGGTTTTCTATTCAAAATATTGCTTGACTTGACATTTTGACAAACAATTACCGTTGCATGCTACATAAACTCGTTAAATCATCATTTGCAATCAGACAATAAAAAATCAATGGCATTTTTAAACGAGGAGTAACAGGAAAATAAGCATTCGTGTAATGACCGAGGAGTGGGATTATGACGTGTAGTAAAACGTTTTAACCACCAACAAACTTTACTTTTAATTAAAAGTCAATATTTGAAACAGTCAGTGAAACATTTTTAGCGGTTAAGAATTAATTGCCAACATTCAAAGCTCATTGTCAGTAATTGGGTTCTGACAGTGTTTCTTACATCACTCTACTAATTGATCTATTTTGAAACCACACTTACTCTAGAAACTTTGTTAAAATTTCACAGAATGATATTTTTTGCCTAGAAATCACGTTGTGGATTTTGAAGTATTTAATAATACGATATAAACAAAATTTCTAATTATAAGGTAAGAATTTATTACGGAATTTGTTCTCTGTGTGAAAAAAATATATGACAAGAACGACATATGTGTTACAATGTAACTGAAACCTTGTCCTATATTTATTCATATTTGCTTTTTCTAATTATATGGGTTATTCTTTTTTGCCTTTGGAATATCTTTTCAAATCAATGATTTTTTTGTCATCGAAAAAAGGAATCATGAACATTTGTTTGGTCTTAGGTTGACATAACTGCAAAATTCATCCTGGAAAATGTCAAATAGATGAAAAATTATTCCGACAATTAGACTTTAGAATAAGTAAATCCGGAAATCTACCTATAAATTATCTTTGGACTTGTTTCACATTATGCATTATATGTACACTGGAATTACTAATTACCTGGTCAATTTTAAGTGTGTCTGAGTTCAAATGCTATAAATGGAATACATTTACTATAAGTTGGAGTCATTTCCCCAAGCTCTATCAAATATTGTAAGGGTGTCTTTTGTTATATATGATCCGGATAATTTTAAAGCACGTTTTTTGTATATAATTGATTTCTACTACAATGTTAGGGTTTCGAAATGTCTATTCAAATGAGAAAAAAAATTATATCGGAAGTACTTCAAAGGATATCCGATTATAAAAATATTCTCATGTGAGCTTTGCAAAAAAGAGCGACACATTTCGATTGTACGTGATGTATTATAAATCGCAAAGAAAAAGTAACGAACACTTGAAAGAAGATTCTGACCGCTGTCCACAATTCCTTATATAATTTCTGTCTTTCTTTACAGTCATGTATCCTGTTCGACCGACTTTTCTGGCATATCTTTTGTATTAATTGTCAAAACTTTATGTATTGGAATACTTGTTTTTTGCATTTAGGTTCAATTAATTGCTGTTTTCATTCTGAATATGTATGAAATACTAGCCCCTGGGCTTAAGCAAACAAGAATTTATTATTCAGTCATAATATCGCAAACCGGAAACAGGAGAAGTTACAATGGCGTCTTGTAAGGCACTATGTAAAATACTTGCAGGATAAAACTATTATGTTAGCTTTGTAGTCTTTTTAACAATGCAAGTAACGTTTTTACGAACTCCTTTCATGTCTGCAGTGCTATTGGAAGTTTTAACGCCTTGATGTTGGCTTAATTCAAGTAGTTTCTTTGCATATGTTAGTGTTTTAATAAAGAAAATCCTTATATTTGATCTTTCGAGAAAACATAGAAAACAAACATGTTTCATTTTGTGATACATTCTTCATGAATGAATATTATTTTTGTTTTCTGTTTGTTAACAAAATAAGCATTGTAGAAATATAATGTAATTAAAAGAAAATAAGTAGTAAACCAATACATCATGATGCAAATTACTTTCTACTTTACGTAGATCTTTTATTATTTCATGTGGATAACTTAATAATACGTGTTTTATGCTAATGATTACAATTTGTGTCTCCTCTCTTCCTGGCTTACCTAACAACATAATATCTGTATTGATTTTGCTAAAAATATTTTTTTCGTCATTCGTAAAATCAAGGAGGTTATATTAGAAGGTTCTCATATAACCTCCTTGGTAAAATTGATGTCTGTAGTGGACGTTTTTATTACAATGTACGTAATTTGAATTCTACTGATACATTATCAAATTGTGATGCTTAAAGAGTCCATAAATTTAGAAACGATCGCTAAACTTATAGAACCTTTCAATGAACTATCCGTTAAGGTTTTCCTAATATGATCTTCCATCGATACTTAAAACTTGGCATTGCATCACGTCTTTATACTGAATCGATTCTTCATGTACTGACTGATATTTCAGATTTGAAAACTTGATCATGAGTTGAAAATTTGAAATTGACTTCAACTTGCTTTCAGTAACTGTAAGTGCTCTTATATCAGTAGTTTGGGTCTTTTGTTCTCTTCTTTAATGAGTTCGGTTTCCTCTTCTGACCAATCTGCTGATTAATGTCTTTTTATCTAAGTTCAACAGTTTGATTTCATTAGGAGCATGGAAGTTACTGGTCACAATGCGGTTTAGATTTTGCCTTTTGAAAGCTGTACTGTGAGTTATAATAGTTGTGTTAATATGCTCGTCCATTGATCAGTGGTGAATAATTGTCTCATTGTGATAATACTACATGTCCTGATTTTACAATTTACTAGAGTCAGTCAAGGGATAAAAAATGTACTCAACTTAATAAAGTGTATTGAAAACAAACATTGTCCATTTATAAATGCAGTGGCCAAGTTTTGAATAAAATACGTTTATTCTAAAGCTGTAGCGTCTGTAAATACATGTATTTGGTACAACAGTGAAAGTGTCTGATTTGAAAATGATGACTTTAAGTGCACATTTCAATCTTATAAATCTAGTTAATCTAAATAGTTTGTTCGTTTTACCATTTAAAAATAAAGCATGTGTGGTATTTCAATTACTTTTATTTTGATTTTCTCCTTGCATCTTGAGTGAAATTGTACTTTAAAAAAGTTTATGGGTATTTAAGATAAACTCTTCGACACCGCGTCTCTCTTTATTCTTACAAACAGACCTTGTTTTCCTAGCTTTGAAAGCTTTGAATGACTGTGCGTCATGTATCTCTATTTATTAAAACATGATGTCTAATTTAGCTATTAAGATATGTTTTACTTCCTGTATAAATAACATATATTACCTAGTAGTGCATGGTTAACTTTGACTTATTAGTATCTACCTATAATCAGTTGTCGTTTACCTCAGTCGAGTGTTTACATCTTGCTAGATATACTACCTTCAAAATTACAGGTCAGTACGTGTGTTATACTTTCACTATTCTGTTATATTGTATTAAGATAATCCGTACTTTGAATTATATACACAAGGGCGGATCCAGTTGGGGTCTTTTCTTTAACGATCAATGCATTTGAATGGGGGCATATGGTTGACATACCCCTTTCTCCTTGGTTGGTACCCCTCCCCCTTTAATAAATGGCTGGATCAGCTCCTGGTTCATGTACGTCCGTCCGTAACTTTCGTTGTTTATTCTCAGCTTCTGTAGAATTAATTGATAATGAAAATTGGTTTTAGATTTTATCAGGATCGGGCGCGGATGCAACCATTTTACAAGGGGGTTCCAGCCCATGGAACACCATGAGACGTTCACATGATTAACCAAAAACAGGAGAAAACGAACCCTGGAACTCCCACATGATGTGCAATGAGAATTAGTTGTTCATTCAGTCAGGATCGAGCGCTGATCCATCTATTTTGAAAAGATGAGGTGTTCCAATAATTAAAAATAAATCGAAAAAAGGAGAGAATTTAAACCCCTGTGTCTGTAATTACGGATAATTTGTACCTATCATAAAAAGAAGATGTGGAGAGTTGTCTCATTGGCAATCATACCACATCTTCTTATTATATGCACTTAATTTTCCTGTTTGGCGGTGTTTTAATTTTTTCGTCAATGTCAAATAACGAGAGGATATGTACTCTACACGACATCGCGTGTAACTTTTTGTTGATGTTCAAAAACTGACAACGCAATCTTGTTCAATCTGTGAAAACATGAGTCAAAAGTACGGTCTTATTGTTTGTTTATGTTAATCTGTTTTTATCTTTATCTTAGAATAGTATTAGTTTACAAACTATGTGTTCACAGAAGTCTTTCGTCGTCAATGGCAAAATGTTTCACAATTAATTATGTCCTGTGTATTTGAACATATCTTTTTTTAGATATGCATGTACCTCCTGCTTTTTGTAAAGAGCTAATTATATATTGTCGCTCTTGGTATTGCTGTTTTATTTGTATTTATACTGCACTCGTTCTATTTGAGCAGTCAAAATGCGTTGACTGTATATTTATATGTCATATACAGTCACTGACCCGATATCACTTTTCCTCATGAATATTTAAATCGAAATTGCCGAAATAATATTGAATTATTCATACGACCTCTTCCACCTGTTCTTGTTTCAAATGCACACAACGATGTGTGGAACGACTCAACATTGTTTTTTTGCAATTATTGGAAAAACATATTTAATTTGTTAATATTTTTTGTTTGCAACCTATAAATCATTATGTAGTAACAGTTTTATGCTTATGGTTGATATTTAAGTCCATACTCAAACGATTTCGTTCACCATCGAGTGTTGGTTTCAACAGGTAAATGTAAATTTCATTGTGTTGTATATTTCTCCGCGAGCATGATGTGAGGCCTTTTTAAAGGGTATTTCCCCCAATATTTAAATCAAATAAATAACCTTAACGCATTAAACAACAATTGAAAATGTTTTTTTTAGATTGCAGTATAAAGACAATAATAGTGCATTGACTTGATATATCAACGATATAAGGATTCGGCCCGAAACGGGGAAATAGCTCGGCACAGCCTCGCATTTCCCCGTTTCTAAGCCTCATCCTTATATCGTTGATATGTCAAGTCAATGCACTATTATTGTTTATGTGTCTGCTAGAAAACTGAGTCTCTTAGGAATCTGGTTAATTGACTAATAGTCACGGCAGTGGAATCCAACAATTACAAACAAACACAATATTTTAACATCAAAAGTATAATTTAGTTTGCGAATTTACATTTGGAAATTAATTTTTTGAATATGCCATAATTGATAATTGTATCAAACACTGCCCGTGGTTTTGGTTTTGAAATTATAGAATTATAGAAATCATATTGAATAGCTTGGTCATTAATCCACAGCTGAGCGTATTTATATTATTTTGTGGACAAATAATCATCAAGTACTTAGTACTGATTAAAGTATCTGCTTACCACGTGCATGGCAACAGATGCAGTACGTTCACGTTGTGTTTCAAATTTCCTTCTCGTTTGAATATTTTATCTACCACATCTCGCACAGTATACGAGAGTTTATACATCAAATATAGATACATGTATATATATAATTAATAAGCAATTTGACCTATCGATTAAAGCCATCAAAGAGAATGAGGTTAAAGAAATCGGACTCTTAGCTTATTTTAAACACGGATCTAATTGCCCAATTCATAATTTATTTGATTGTCAATACAATCTGACAGTAATTACAAACTGTACCATAGAGACGTTTCTACTATTTTGACAGTATGCTGACGAGCGTCCAATACAAACAAACTTTATCATAATACTAAGCTGATTTCATAAAAGATATATTTGTTATGGATAAATTAAATTGACACTTTATGATTTTTGGAACAGTGTATAGTTTAATAATGGATATAACAAATTTAAAACTACAGGTAAGAAAAACAAAATTATTTCGAAGAAAATTGTAATGTTTTCTTCGAAATTGAAGAACGTTGGACATTCGACCTAGTTATATAATTTGCGTTCTATTAATTGAATGCTTAACCTATTGTTGTAAAGAAAGGCACATCTCAAGTTATGTGAACTTTTATTCAATAGTTATTTATAAATACCCTTTTGAACATTTTAGTGCTCTTTGTATGTGACTAAATAAATTTGCTTATTTATAGTTTTAAGCAATACTAAAATGTGTTGTTACTTTTTCTGGTGTCTTCAATTTTATATATTATTTTAAGATTATTTCTGAAGTAATTTCATAACTGAGCTGGTTTTTTATTTGTTCTAGTAACAGTCCTTTCTTTGGTCGTGTTATTTGTGACGTGCTGTCCTATTTTAATATGTACATTCTATATGGGGGTTTTTTGTACAATATAATTGAAACAGAAAGAAAGATTTCGTCCGTTTGAAATAAAGTCAATATACTTAGTTATAACGTGACAAAAAATAGTCTTCAGATATGAAATAAAACGGTCGATTGTTTATGTAAAACTATGCTAATGTTATGTTTTAAGAACGTAAAATTGACCTGTTGGTGTTTGTTTTGTTTTATCTTAGTGTTTGATTTTCAATGTGTAGACAATTTCTTTTTTTATCAAATATTGAATAACATATCAAAGAATACTGACATTAAGGGTTAGTTATACCTTCTCTATATTATAATAGATTTCCTGGATGACAGCTTTAGCACATTATTTTACAAAAGGTGACCGTTCTATATGCTAGAACACTTTTTAAAAGATATACCCTACACAACATTTTAAGATAGTTCTACCCTACAACAGGTTCTGTCGTTTCTATCCCAGAAATATGTTTAACAGTTCTATATATACCCTAGAAAAGGTTCTGATAGTTTTCTCCTAGAACTGTATTTGACAGCTGTGTATACTTTAGACAGTTCTCTCCTAGAACAGTTCAACCTATAACATTTAACACAGTTCTATCACGGACCAATTTGGAACTACGCAATAAAGATTAATATATTCTGTCTTAAGATCATGGTTTAGGTGAATCATTTGACAGATTCAGCATTTCCAATCTGCGAAATAACATTAACTCAAAGACAAATGATTAGAATTGTCAGGAATTTATTAACCATAAGGGGATAATACAGATACTTAAGGCTAGCTTACCACAAGTTTAGAATATACATTATCCGTTTCGTTTGAGTATGTCACTTAAAGCTAGATGGTACTATAGGGGTATTGATAAGGAAGGAGCCACATTGTGACCGCTAGAAACGACTTTATCTCTCAAAATGTCTGGACTAGTATAAAAAAAAACCTTTAACCCTTTCCCTTTCATGATTTTAGACCTTTACTTATCGAAGTCATTATCGAAATGAATACTGCATTCGCTTTGTTTTTACAAGGGAAAATTCATTGAATTACCAATGCTACATATGTAGCTTGATCTGGGACACCCTTGACCGAGCCCGATGGAGCAAAGGGGGTAAAAGGGGAGGGGGAATTTGGCACACACATTCTTTAAAAAAAAATCGTAGGTTTTCTTTTTGAAATTGAAAGTTAAGTTAAGTTACATTTAATATAGTTATTTGTCTAATTCGTTTTCAATCAATCAGCAACCTACACTTTGTTTTTACAAGGGAAAATGCATTGAATTACCAATGCTTGTTTGATCTGGGACACCCTTGACCGAGCCCGATGAAGCAAAGGGGGTAAAAAAAGGGGGGGCAATTTGCCACACACATTCTTTTAAAAAAATTTCGTAGGTTTTTTTTTTTGAATTGAAAGTAAGTTAAGTTAAGTTAAGTTACATTCAATATACGAAATTATTTTTCCATCTCCAGCAGCGAGATTCGAACTCTCAATCTTAGCGTCTTGGGATAGATCAGCGTACCCCTGCGCCACTGGCATTGTAAAGAAGTTATTGAAATTTAAGTACTTAAGTCTACTACTACGGAAAAAAAAAAATTAAAAAAAATAATACAAATATTCTCACCCAGTTTGTTTTCTTTTTGGAATTATGTGTTCAGATGATAATTTTTTGTTGCCAAATGCATGATTTTTACGCAAATCTAGGCGGAATCCACTCTTTAAAATGTCATTTTTTCATTGAAATATACATGTTCCTTTATTCAAACAAAGGTGTTTTCACTTTTATCATACCGCAACGCTTACGAAACAATGTTTTGTTACATCTATTTCAACTTTGCAAAAAAAAATCAGAATATTTTAACGGTTTTTGTCTCTTTTCTCATATCTTTAAGAAATGACTTCGGATTTTTAGCGCATTTCAAGTTTGTGATTGCGCTGCTACACTAAAAATTACATTTGCAACTAGTGTACAAGTTAGAACTATTAGTTTATTACTATTCTTCAAAAACTCACTGCACAGTTTTTGAAAAAAGTTATAAATCCTCTTAAAAGAGCAGTTTTCTTTACACTTCTTTTTGAGAATATTCCTCAAAATTCGAAGAAAAATAAATGGTTTTTACAGAAAAATTGCACATCAGTAAGGGGCGACTTGTTTATTAACTAATAATTATAGAGGTTTGATGCACATTAAATCGCATTGCTGGTTATCTGAGGATTAATTTGAGCCCTTAACCACATCTGTACGTCAGCAAATGGCGATGGAACAAGTCTAAATGCCCCAAAAAAATCTTGAATTTGGTTTCACCGGTAAGCTGTACCGGTGTGAAAGGGAGAGGATTAAGGTGACCTTCAAGAATAAGATAATTGTAAAACATAATTAAATAGCTTTAGCAGTGCCAACTGTACGTATCTAATCTTTAAGATGAATAATATTAACTTATAGTTTAAAACGCTAACAATCAACTAGCAGTTCTGGTAGAGAATGTTAATGCCTATACATGTACAAAAATAGAAAAGTAATTAATGCATGTCAAATATGCGTAATTACAAAACCAGATTTTTTTCTTGTTTGCTTATGTTTATCCATCATAAGTCATTTTGTTTTAATAAAGTTTTGATTTTCATATACATATTTGGTCATGTAGACTTCTCATGTCCAGTAACAGTACAAGTATTTAGGTAGCCTCCTCGTGCAGAATGCAATAATATATACATGTAGCTCCATGTTGTCCAGTCTAAATGGAGCTATCAAACTGATGCTCCAAATTAGAAAAGTGTTCATTCATGTTGACACACTTCACCGAACCTAAATACATGTTTTTGTTGTATATTTTGATTGAATATGACCGAAATATTTGCCACTGAACGTTAACACGAAAAAATGCCTTATTGTCATTTCATCGAACATATTCATAAAATTAAATTGACGACATACTATTTACAAACATATACATTTACCACTATCAATACCAAACTAAAAGTTGTATTCTCACGCTCTAGCTAGTTCAAAGTCCCTGTCGTAGAAATACTATCATAAATGCATCGTCCAACAAGTATACTGACTTTGATTAGAGATAGACAGTACAAGAAGGTTATCGAAACACAAAGAATTTACATCTGGGTGTAAACAAACAAAACAAGATAGAAATAGAGAGAATCGAATCTATTAAAAAATCTAAATACATGTATGTAGGTGTAAGAAAGCATACAATGAATACTTCTGTAAAATCAAATTCTTTGTGCATGTGTACTTTTTGATAGAACAGTATCCATGTACTTGCCATGATTTTTTCATCAATATTTAGAATATAAATTAGTCATGCTTTAACAGAATGATATGGAGACATTTTGACAAATTAATTAATATGTAATCGAAACAAACACCATTTACACCTGCATTGGTGTTAAAAAAAAATCCCAGAAATATATAGAATTAAATATATTGAGGAAAGTAAAAATAGCATACACTGAATTCCTCTGTAAAATCAAATGAGTTTTTGACGATACTATTTTTGAAAGGAAAGTATCCACTTGCCCTGATTTTTATCATCAATGTTTTAAGTATAGAGTACCATGCTTAAACAGAATGACAATGAAGCCATCCTGACAAAAGACAAACAGCACATGAAATATATAATCGGAACAAACACCATTATGCATAGGTGTAAAAAAAAATAATCCCAGAAATATACAAAATTAAATATATCAACATGATCAAGGAAAGTAAAAAATGAATTCCTATGCTAAATCGTTGTGTTTGTAGATACAATTTTTGATAGAACAGTATCCACTTGCCATGATGTTTATCATCAATGTTTTTAGTATGAAGTAGTCATGCTTTAACGGAATGAACTTTATAATTATCCTGAGAGTTTGTAACGAATTGCTTGATTCATGTCAATCCTGGGATAATTTATCTAACACGTTGAATTAAGTGCATTGACGAAGGAGGATGTGCTAATGTTGTTTTTTGTTTGTCTCAGAATATCTTAGACAACTGTGTAGGAACATTTCAACACGACTCATCTTTATAGTCAACTTAGATCATCTCAGTTTTTGGTAACAGTTTGTCTCAGAACATCTAAATCGACTGCTTAGGAATGTGTCAATACGACTCTTAACAGTCACCTAAGAGCCCCCCCCCCCCCCTTTTTTTTGTATGTCTCAAAACATCTATGGCAAATGCGTAGGATTATCTCAATACAACGCATGTTAACAGTCATATGATATCACCCCTGTTTTAGTGTTACTTAGTCTATAGTTTCCTGTAGGTGTAGTATTTTTTGAATTTGTTTGTCTTTTTTCTTTGTATTAAATTTGTTTTCATAGTGTTGTCAGTTTTTTTTTTTTTCGATTTGTAATCTTTAAATTGAGTGTAACATTGTAACTACACTTCATTTATCCCCATTTTATCATCCGCCTCTTTATTTCATACAAAGAGAACAGCTTTCAGAAGGAAAACAACTAAATGGATAACAATTAACAGATTTGGAAACAACGATCGTTCATATTGAAACAGTAACAATGTAACTTCTTTTCATTATTTGACAGTTGATGAATTGAATGTGCTATATATATCATGATATATATATATATATGCCAAGTAGATAGTTATTCAGAACTGGCATGGTTATGTAATACGTTATAGAATGGTTTGAGGATTTTTCATCGTGTCTTGATTAATTAATCGATGACTTCCGAACGTCAATCGGCATATGTATTCAAGGCGATAACATGTTGATTAATAATAAGATATAAATATATCCTGCTTTGTACTAGACCTGCACTGCTTTTAAAAACAATTTAATTTTACAAGGTAACAGACAGCAGGAAGATTTATCTCCCTTTGCGGACACGTTATTCCGACACTAAGCCAACAAGTACATGTATACATTATACCGTGTACAGTGGTACCTTTAACTGAAATGTTCAAATCGTAGGTTTTAAACGAAATACAATAGAACCAGGTCGGATTGCATGGGACAAGTGTAAATATGAAATTTGGTTTAACTACATGAAAAGCTATTGTTCAATGTGTGTATAATCATTTGGTTTGTTTTAAAGTTCGCTAACACAGGGAAGTTATTTATATTTTTTACCTGATGATTCAGTTGCATAGAATTCAATTGACTTGCACATGATTTTCATATTCATATTTAAAATGGTTATGAGGCTGATTGACGAATTCTGAAGTAAGGAAACGTAGTTAGATAATACGGCAATAAAGAGATATGAAGAACACAGCGATCTTTTAAACATATGGCGATAAGTTCATAACTACTGAATTCATAGTGCATGTCAAATTTTCATAACAAGTTTCTGTTTTCTTTTCAGATATGTAAATGGTGGAGTCAGTAACTGATGTCATGGAGAACAGTACGTGTCATACATGGATTCCAGCGGAATTGCAGGATAGAAATGTCACATTGGAACTTCTCAATGAATTGCATGTTAAACGCAATATCGGTGGAATTATTATGCTCCTCTGCTTTTCGGTAGTTGGGTTGATTGGAAACACACACGTGTTATATGTATATTCCCGTCAATATAAGCAATCTAACTATAGGATATATGTGCTATTTCTAGCAATGTTGGATGTGATCAACTGTACGGTTGTGGCTCCTCTGGTGGTAGTGTATCTCTTTCATCCGCTGATGTATCCGTCTAATATATTTTGTAAAGTTTTTAGAACAATATTATATTATATGGCGATTGCAAGTACTTTATCACTGGTATCGATAGCAATAGAAAGATTCCGAAAAATTAGATTTCCATTTAAAGAAAAGTTGTCAGAGAGTGCAGTAATAAAACTTTGTATTGGGAGCTTAGTAGTTGCCGCCATTTTATCATGGCCTGCTCCGATACTGTGGGGATTAAGTACAGTTGAGACTGGTGTTCCAGGATTTGAAGGGAAACGGTGCTTCACAGATGATAGTTTTAGAGACTCAAAAATTAATTTGCAAGCCATTTATAATGCGTGTTTAATATTGTTTTATTTCTTAGTGTCCGGTACATTGATTGTTATTTATATTTATATTGGAAAAAATATTCGCAAACAGTACAAGTTTCGGGGTGAGCAGATAGCGTGTCAGACCCGCTTAAATGGGAGAAAAGATTCAGTTAATACAAATGGAAATAGTGCAAGGAATGCAACGTATACTTTATGTGCAGTGACTTTTGCGTATGTAGGTAGTGCGCTGCCTCACCATCTGCTCGCGCTTCTGATTTTCCTTATTCCAAACTTTGATTGCTCAATGAGTTTATTCGGTTCACGGTGGTATTATACATTTGTATGGTCATACTTTTTCAATAGTGTCATAAACCCTTTTATATATGGCATCCGTGACCGGAAGTTCAGATTCGCAGTAAAGAATATTTATAGAGTTTGTGGAAAGTAAATTGAGCATTTTATATCTTATATTTTATTTGTAAATATTTTTATCATGTTTCAACGTCTTAAAATTTTTTTATTATTATATTCTTGTGTTTATATGCAAATTTTAACACATTGGCTACACATGTACAACGGGGAAAAACAATAGATATCACATTTCAATGCACGATGTACTCGGATTAGTTGTTTGTAATGCATTGTCAGGATGAGAACCAAATAATAAATCAAATAGATAGGTTCTGCTAAAGGGGTCGATAAGCACGAAGGACTGAATTTCGACTGCTTTAAATATGCATTTAACTTGCAGCAGGAACACTCAAGACCCCTATCACGTTCAGTGAGGGTGAAACTTTCCTCAAACACATGAGCTTAACATAGTTTTTTTCTTATCGGACGGGGGTTTTGCATCCCGTACAGTCGAACGGATTTACTGTAGGATTGCAGAGGAACAGGGATACATAAAGACAACTCTTAGATAATATAAAACACAAGATGATGTGGAATGATTGCCGGTGGGATAGCTCTAATAGAATGTAATAATTATGAATCATCGTATGGCATTTAATAATTAGCAGACAACAAATCGCAAAGTAAGCCATGAAAAGCCTCGAAATGACAAATGTTGAACAATTCAAATGAGAAAACTAACGGTTTGATTTATGTACATAACAAAAAACTAAAAACAAATATTCTTCGTAATATGGATTTATTATTACAATTTTATATTTTTGATGTTATAGACGTTTTTATTCATTTTTTATATTTCCCGCAACATGTTTTTTAATTTTATATTTTTGTATTGCTTCAAGAGTAGGCAACTTTATTATTTATTGTAATATATTGAATACATATCTATGTATACGAAGGTCAAATGTCGAACTATATATTACAAATGGTTAACAAATAGCGCTCCCAATAAAATGAATAACACAAAACGAAAACAAAACAAAACAAAGGGATTGTTAAAACTTATATGGCATAATATATATTGGATATACATTAAAGAAGCTTATCGTGACTGCAACATACTATATGTGAATGTTTTTGAAAATAATTATTACTTAAGAGCCAAGTACATTGTATAAGCTATGATCAGTTGTCGTAAGCAATCGTGGACAATTGTTAAAAAATACAGAATAAATTTGAAGTTTTATTTGTTCAAAGTGCTTATCTGGATTTACCTTCTCCAAGAACGTTTAAAGCCTAAATATGAAAGTGCAGAATTCCTAAGTACCCTGTTAAAAACGTTTCAACATGTATCAATTTTTATCATATGTTTAGTAATAAATACAGTAGTTTTGCATATGTGATAAATAGCCTGCTGTTTAATCCATATCGCGCAACTTTGATGCGCACCCTTTATCGCATACCCTTTATCACACCCCTACCCTTTATCGCACACCCTTTATCACACCCCTACTTGAAAAATACAAAACACACAAATTAATACAATAATAAACAAAATAAATAAAAACAACAGCACGCAAATTGTAAGGTAACCCAGGTGCTTCGGATAAATAATTGAGCAGTTCTTTTAAGGCCTTTGTAACAAGACAAAAGTAGAACTGAAGGTAACCCAGTGCTATGGATCAGAAAACAGTTCATATAATATAATACTCTTCTGTTGAAATATATGATAAAGTGTATAATACATGGCAAAATCCGTATCACATGCCGTATCACCCTCGACCAATATCATCCCTCGGGCCTAAAGGCCCTTGGGCTGATATTGATGTCTCGGGATGATACGACATATGATACGGATTTTGCCATGTATTATTCTCTATATAAACCTAAATATTGTATGACATTTATCATATCAAGCTAGGTCAGCTTTGCCTGAGGGAGTACTTGTATGTTAATTATACTTTGTAAATTTATTATTGGGGAAATTAAGAACAACTATGTCGCAAACGATGATACGACCGAAGCACTTACTTCTGAGCTTGAAAAAAACCCATCGGAAACAAGCAGTACACCAGCACAGATATCACCCCAATGACAGATCATGGTGCGTTCGAAGCAGTTTTCAAAATTAGAACCTTGGACTGAATACCTAAACTAAGCCGAACCAAGATTACATTGAAGTATTAAAGCAATGGCACTGCTTTTAAACAATCAATTACCTGTTAAGGAAGTATTTGAGTCTTTAAATACGAGAAATGCCCTTTTTGAATATCATCGAAAATATATAATTTGACGATTCACCCTTCACAATTATGTAAAACATACTATCTACCGAGACCTATGGAGCTGGCTATGCTTGCTCTACTGTACCGTTTGAAATTATCCCGGGTCGGGTTTTGTTAGGTTCTTGCTGCTCAACCTTTAGTTGTAAATGTGGTGTTATAAACCCTGTTGTTTGTTTTTAAACATTTCGGTCACTCTTCGATTCATGAGTTTTGACTGCTTCGTTGGTATCTTTATCCTCTTTTCACCAAATTATTTGAAATACTCAAAATACGTTTGTTTGCAAAGAATCAAAACTTTACCTTTTGGCAGTAATTTACTTAAAACTGTTCATGCCCAAACAACTTGTATGTATAGCGGTTACATGTACTACTAACGTTTTTAAATAATAACATTCAAATTTAGAAAAATCTCACAAAGGAAATCTGAAATTTTGAGGAAATAAAAGTTTTATGGATATAATAAGGCCAATAATTGGTTTACATGATCCCCACTTAAATATTTATAATTTTTCTATATTTATAATTATGTTTCATATACCAGCAAATTATTATTGTAATGGTAGATATTTGAGCAGTCAATTGATTTCAGTGAGATTCAAATGTAAATATCAGATAAACATAATTTATTTGAAAAAAAAATTCATGTTCAAAATGAAAGAAATACTTTACACAAATATCAAACTAAAACTCCGCCAAAAATTGAAAAGGAAACTTTAAGGCATAAAAACAGCACACATTGAACTTATTAAAAGACGGACTGAATAATGGTATCAAATTTAACTTGCATTCCAGTGACATTGTGAGAAGTCCTCCTGCACGATATTCACCGGGTCATAACAATATAGATTTCTTTAGACATGTAATGTAATTAATTCATCGTCGTTTTTTTTTTTTAAATGTTTAAAGTATCAATGTAGAATTAGATATAATGGATTACCGTTCACGCAGATCCACTGGTTTTGTTAGATGTAATGGATGGAAATACTTACCTTGCTGTTACATTAATCTTTGATTGGTTTCGGAGCAAGTGGTATCTTTACAAACGGTTGTGGACAGGTCTGAGATTATTGGTGAAGTGCTTCTTTAGAATGTATTTTATACCCCCAACGCACACTGAAAAATTAGGGGTATTCTGTTTGGTGTCTGGCAGTCTCTCTGACCGTCCTATGCAATATTCGTCGCATTTTCATAAGAAACTATACAGTTATTTGGAGTCCTTCAAATTTGGTATGAAGTAAGCATTACCGCTTATTGACTTCCTTTTACATCATTGTTCTTGTCACCGAATGAAGTTTTCTGTGAATTTGCATGCTTAATATGAACTTCGATTAAAATCTTTCTGGAATTTTATATAACTCTTTTTATCATGCTTTTTCTTGTAATACATTTTTTGCATCAATTGCTCATCAACTGTTTGTTTACTGAATACTTATATCAGGGGTAACATTTGAAAGCAACTATTGTGCAAAGTTTATCATGTCTAAACGTTCATTTAGTACTTGTCAAAGACTGGTGCCTTTTTGTGTCAAGGTTTAGTTTTTTTTTATTGAGGATTGAATTGTATTTGAACCAAACACAATTTGTTTTTGTTACACGTGTTCGAAATATATAAGAGAAGACATTATATACTGAAACTGAAATTGCACCACGGTATTTTGGTCATTTTCTGTGACGAGATACATTTGTTAGGACTCCATGATAATTTGAGAGCTTTTTCATTCCTACAAAGTGCAAGTTATGCCTATTTTTTTGAAACAATTAATTCAATTTTGTAAGGTATAATATTTGATACCAGATTTAGTTGCATTTCTTATACAGCACAATTTCAAATGCATATACATGTATGGCTCAACTCTAATTTTCATGGTATTAAAAATATCAAGTGTTTATACAAAAAAAAAATAACGAGGACAAAACCGACATTCTATGGAAGTATGATGCAGACTCTTTTAGAAAAAAAATGTGTAAAGGATGTCATTCGATATCAGATTTAGTTGTTTTTTTAATATAGTCAAATTTTAAATCCATAAGAATGGTGCTACCCCTTTATTTTAAAGGATGTCACCAAACTTCGAGTACTAGAATGTATAAAAATATATTGCAGACAAGAAACCTTGACATTTTTTCTATAGCAAGCCGTAGTTGTCCTTTAAACACTGTCAACATACATTGTAGCTCATTTTTGCTAATATGCTTTGCCTATATGCCTTTTTGTGTTTCTTTCATATGACGTAGATCTGTACTTATACATCCCGTCATTGTGTTTTTGTGCATTGTAAATGTTTATCTATTTTATATTTGTTTGTTTCTATAGTGATTAATATATAGCACAATGTTGACTGCTGTGCCCTTATTGACATTTTTCACTATTACACATGCATGTCTGTTTGTTTTGTTCACACGTCGTTGCCAATTAAATGGAATTTTATTCGACTGTCATACAAGTGAGAGATAAGCTAACTATAAAACCATGTTTAATCCATTATTTTTTAACATAAGAAAATGCATGTACCAAGTCAGGAATATGACAGTTGTTGTCCATTCGATTGATGTGTTTTAGCTTTTGATTTTGGCATTTATTTAGGGACTTTCCGTTTTAAATTTTCCTCGGAGTTCAGTTTTTTTGTGATTTTACTTTTTAGATCTTGTCAAGTAAACAGAGAACTAAGTGTCCCTAGTTTGATGTCGTCGAAAGAGATGTAAACCAAATTTGACGTGTTATTGGTGACCTTCATAATGGTAAAGACCCATTTCATGTCTGCCTCATTTTTGCTAAATGTTGATGTAAAGCAACCAACAACCAATCATGTCTGATTACCAGTCCCAAACATTGAACTCCGTAAATTGATTCTTTATTTGATTGAGAGTGAAATTACAGCATTTGCCTTCAGAAATATAATTTAATTTCATTGCAGATCTTAAATCATAAATTAACACTGTATTGTTGAAGAGTGGATGCCGACCTCTTGGTCACCTTTTGTTTTTGTGTCATTGGTTGCCGTCTTTTAACGTTCAGTAAAACAAACTCTCTTCTCAAATATAAGGATATGATACTTTTTGATTTTATACAATACTTAAGGTAATATATTTTAACATTTTATCCATCGATAAATATTCAAGGGACATACTACTGAAACAGTAGTGGTCTCAGAAGTGATCTTAAAATGTTAAACTAAAACTATAAACCAACGAAACAAATAAAAACAACATCAAGGGAAATATAAAAAGAATGACTTCAAGTGAAAAACAAACAACAGCGATCAAAAATAATATATTATACAAAACACGAATGCAACCACTCAGATATCTGAGTAAAATCGGACCAAGCTGTTTCTTCTATCCACATTTAAGGAAGGGTCATATCAAGTGACAACATATCGTACACTATAATATCACGATGGCTCTTATCTAAACCGATGACATAACAATAGACCTAAATAATATCACGAAATACAACACGTGAAATTTAAGATCAAACATAGCAAAAATATTCCAAAAAACATCATTAGATGTTATAATATACAGTGCGGTCTAGTTGCAAATATGCGCATCAAAACATGATACATTTCATGTTTTGAATAATTACACAATGCATGTAATTTGCTAATTTGATCTGGCTATAAATGCACTCTCAGTCACCTTTTATTAAAAAAAAACGAATGCAAATAATATTTGAACACACTATTTAGTTACATAAGCATACCTAACCGTATATTGTAAATAAGATTAAATGTATATAACAATGTTATGTAAATGCTATGAGTTGATCTCATTTTATAATTAATTATACATATCTCCAGTATTGATTCGGCTATGCCTTATATTTGTTGCAGTATTATACGTTGGGTCAGATTCGCATCGTTCAGCTATACTGCTATCGTACAAATTATTTTCCATGTTATCTTCTAGAAAATTTGGTGTAATATTCATCCTGTCATATTCACTTTCAACTTCGTCTGCGGAAGCTACTACAGGGTTAAGCCCCACTTGTAAAGGTGACGGCTTATTGTTTTTCATAACAACTGCATAAACATCATTCGGCTTCTTTCCTTCCTGTTCATTAGCAATTTCAGCTTCCTTTGTTCTCACAGAAAAAGGCCTATCAGCACGTGCCCCTTCATCTTCGTAAAGTTGGTTCACTCTTGTGTTATTTGAACGATTGTTTCTCTGGTGATCCTCATTTCTAATTTCAATCTGTTCAGCATTTTGGTTTTTGGTCGAAGCTTCTTTTCTCCTGGCGGCAAAAGATAGAATGACACTTTATGTATACCTTTGTATAACATTATATTATTAAGTTTGAAGATAAACAATATAAAAGAGACAAGCAACTGTCGTCAAAGCGAAAGCTTTGGTAAAGAACTCACACATCACCAAAAATGAGGAAGAATTGAGATATTCTGGACGGTTGGTAGTTTGCTGACCACAAGTGTCATCCGTCGTCTTTGATAATAACAAGCGATCAGTCATAACCGTGGAACGGAATAGGAATTGTCAATATCCGTGTTTTCAAGTTACACAAAAGTCATATTTCCATCAGCTGTGATCAAAGCATTAGTGAAAGGTTCCGCAATTAATCATTCGTCGATTATATTATTTTTCGGAATTATGTGTATGGCATTGTCCTATAATATAAGACTTTGAAGGATCATATCATTTACATTCAACGTTTTTTATTAGATATTTTATTTTATTATTAATGTACATTCTCGAAGATACAAATGTATATATTATAGGACAAGTGTACCTTGTGAGCGATATTTAGATCAACTTTACAACAGATTATGTGAACATATAGACTAATCAAATGACGCTTCAAATACTAAACCAAGTTCCTAATTTTTAGATAATCCAAAATTATTTTTTATTTATGATGATAAGAAGCTAAATTTCTTTAAAATATTTTTATATTTTTACTTGAAACATTTAAATAATTAAATGTTAGGTTTAAAGTTTGGGCCGTAATAAGATACATTGTATACTGCGTTTTATAACAATTGTGTATTTATAGAATGAAACAATATCCAGTCGATTATTGGATTTTTGTTAAAGGCCTGTAACAAAATATACTTGTAACAAAGTGCTACGTGAAAAGTAAAGCTATTAATATAAGGCAAATTAAAAAAAAAAATTTAAAGCGATTAGTGGGAAATTAAATTTGATTAAATTGAAAGATATGTAAAAGATACATAACAATTTTATATAAAACTTGCAAAGAACAAAATATAATTTCACGTATTTGTTCTTCGATTAAGTTTTTGTGATTATCTAAACATTTTTAACATGATAAACGTTCCGCTAAACAAGATACAGAAAGACAGATTGTCAAGTAAAACGCTTTTCTTGTACACGACGTTTGCATGCATACATCAAGTTTATCATAATGTATTGATATAGAAATTATGGAGATGCATTTGACAATTATGTGATGTACCTGCTGTGGTTATATAGCTCCAAATAAGCTATTGATACATTCAAATGTATAGGTTTGATTCACGAGCACGATATTTATATATAATGGTATTTGCATGCAACAATTTGGTTGGACACAAATATAAACAAAAGTTGTTTAATACAATAAAATAAAATTCCAAACAATCCTTACAACCAATTAAATAGCAAAACATCCTTGCAAAAAAAGGTATTAAAACAAGATACGAAAAAAGTAAAAGAAATGAGCAGACAAAAAGATTCCATGAATGAACGTCTATTACTCAATTTATTTCACTTGACTGGGCGGAGTTTAACCGGTTCCCTCTTAATAAACCAGTCCTTCTATAGATAGGTGTTTAAGGATAAACTCACCAATGGAGTTTCCAGTAATTGTTTTGTAAATTCCTTTGATGACACTGATAGGTGATTTGAAATCAGTTATAATTATAACGGCAATCATCCATATCACACACATCTTCAAATAGACTATCCCTATGCAAATTAAACGTAATTTCAGTTGAAATAACATTGGTAATACCATTTGCACTATTTACCATCGAACATGACATAAAATATATACTTCACAAGTAAACCCGGTTTAGACAACCAGCCAATACACGAATGCTGCATTTTGATTGGATGGCGGCATTTATAAAACAAAAGTCGCATTTGTCTTTCTAAGACTGAAGAATGAATCAAACCTGAAAACCAGTACGTATTATTAGCAAATATAGCTCTTAATCATACACCATAATAACTAATTTTAACGTTGAAAATTGAAATATTGACTTCAAAACTAAGGTAACACGTACCGTAATGCAAAGATTACAACTACGATAACGACGACAAAAATTACCAAGGCGCCTAACACTCCACCGACAATTAAACCTAAAAATAGAAATAAAAGTTTATACTTTTAATTGTATAAATGCAGTGTAACTTAAAAGATACATTTCAGAGGTAAATCAATCTGAAGTACATCTCCTGCTTTTGAAAATAACAAAATAGATAACCACATGACTATAAAAAAAACACTGATTGAATAAATTGTCGGTGTTTAGTTTCACGTGAATAAAAAATGTATCTGATTATTGGGAGGAAAATCCAAAATCTATGGATGTCATGGACTGATTTGTGTTCTTACATCCTCATCGTTTACGAGAGTTTACAGTAAGTCATGGTAAGCAGAAAGTGGAACAGACTTATTAAAAGTTTCGTTCTATCTTTATGTCTTTAATATAACCTAACCCTTACTCTCTTTTCGTTTAACTGATTTGATTCCTTAAACTTATCCTTTTCCTGTTGAAATATCTATATTCGTTTTCGATATTTGTACAACACAAGACGTATGATTTTTTTTATATTTCGCAGCTTCATTTTCAGACAAAGCCACATAACTCTTTATTCCAATATAACTAAAACAACAATTAACCTATAAATGCAAAGTCCATTTGAGCTTTAGTTTTCGAATGGTTTCCAGCAAACATCGGAAATAACATAATTTAGAAATACTGTCAACACCATACTTTTATAAACAAATATATAATTATGTAAAACTTATTATGTAAAATATCATCACACAAATGTTAGTGGTGTTACCAATATTTGAAGTTGCTTGGTGTTCTGAAATTGCTGTATAGTTCCTGTTGTCATTCTGCTTTACCATAGTGCTGGTTGTACCTTGAAGCACAGTGAACGAATTAATAATCGTTTAACTTGACCTTTTTCCCATAAGCATAAAATATTAGTATTGGAATGTGTACACTATTATGAAGAAGAAGAGACAAATAAGACTAAATGTTCGATTGTGTCAAGAATAACCAACACCCCGAGTAAAATTAATATAGAACTCAGCTATCTTCTATAACCTTAGATAAAAAAAAAATGATAATGATACTTTATTAAGCATGTAGTTAGATCTAGAAAATATTTCATTTTCATTACTGTAAGGATCTTTGTGTTGGGGTTTTAAATCGTTAAACGTATTACTCGATTTATTTCTCTTGACTTGTGGAGTTTAACCGGTTCGCTCATAAGAAACCAGTCCATCTATAGATAGGTGTTTTAGGATAAACTCACCAATGGAGTTTCCTTGTATCAATATTAAGATCTGTCAAATGAAATTCTAGTTTATTTTAAGTTTTTATATGTTTAAACAACCGTTGTTTTCCATTTTGATCAAGAAATGATATCGTATTGTCATATATTTCTTTATTTGTTTGCTCAAAAATGTCCAGTACTAAACTGTGCACTTTTGATGCCGGAATGGAAGATTTCAGATTGATTAGCATAAGAACATAACAAAACTAATTTAGGGAGGACATTTATACGTTTCAAATGTGCTTTTTTAAGTGTAACCTTGTAATATTTATTCTGTGTTCTGGATGCATAACGAGTTTAAGATCATTACTATCAAATCATCATGTATCTATAATTTCAGATTTATCTGTTGAAATAGGTTTTTGTAATTTAATACCTTTTGTCCTTATATTATGATTCAGATGTTTCAATATTTTGGTTTCGAACATTACTGAATGCAGATTAGTTTTCAAAGTGTGCACCAGGTGCAGTATAATAAGTACCGTTAATGTAACACTAAATTCAATAATCATCAAACATTCAAGATTCTGTAAGACGATGTCAATTTGCTTGCACATTTTTCGGAGAAATAATTATGGAATGTTTTTAAACAGTTTCTTCTCCAGTAAGGTGTAATTTCTATCAGAGACTAATGCAAAGATAATTAATCCGCGGATTGGTTTTGCTTTCTGTTATTCCCCTTGGTATTTTATCACCAGTTGTTGCGGAATACTGGCTTTCCATAGAAGTCTATAAATGTAGAAATAAGTATTTATGCTATGTGTGTATACACTGTACAAGTAAACAGAAAATGTATGCCTACGATGAAAGCTCGTGTCTGTCATTTTAAACGGTATTTGATCTTCATGTCTTAAATATTTTATGAATTATGTTGTTTTAAATTTAATTTACAGCAAACATTCTAGTTAACTTGATTTAAGTCAGTTACCTCGGATGTGAATCATTTTAATGTCTCTGTATGTTGTAATATATTTTTTCCATAAAAAAATTAATGATCGCATATCATTTGCAGTTGACTTCAGTTATACTTGTAGTCTGTCGTTATTACCAACCTGTAACTTTGTCTTCGTTTGTTGCTCCTTCATAATAACCACAAGCCTTTGTTGATGTAAAACTATATGTTCCTTGGATCAATATTGCTGAGTTGATAAAGGTTTTTGTTCTATCTGTCGTCGTATTGTTCAATAATGCTGTTAAAAGAAACGACCCGATATATGTTATATTCCTTATATTGACTAAATTTAATTAAAACTCAATTTACGTTTATTTCAACATGTTTCGACCTTGTATGAAAAACAGAATTTGAATTCATATTTCTGAACAAAGTGGAACAAACTTTAATTCAATGAAGATTTAGTCAAAAAGACAAATTATCCTCGGTACATGAAATGCCGATAGTCATTTATCAATGTATCAGTAGAATCCGCCAATATACATATTCTGCTAAAACAATTATAGAAATTTAATAACTTATTTATAAATATATATGTATATTTACTTACTAAAAGCACAAAAAAATCCATCCGTCTTACTTTGGCAAGTAGTATTTGCTAGAATTGACTTAACTTCATTTTTATGGTTACCTGTACAGCAAAATGATTGGCACTCTGTTACATATATGGTCTTTCCGTCTTAAAAGAAAAAAAGGAACATATTACAGAGATATAATTTAACTGTTGGTCCATTGATTTAGACATTTCCTATGAAAATATGAAGTTTGAGATTCACAATTTCCATGAAGATGTAGGATATGATACGTCAATAAAACATCAAATCAACAACAAAAAATAAACACATTTTGCGCATAAGATATGACTCAACCCAATCAAATTCCAACCCCTTCGAAAAATTCACAACAAATTTTACAACAAACGAGGGTATCACCAGCCCAGAAGCCGGTACTGGCATGAAAATACGTTTTTTTTTTGTGTTATTAAAATTTGCTGTTACAAAATGTTCGAAATTATTATAAATTAAGGAATGTATCTCCCTCATGCAAAGCTCTGATTCTTTTCACGGATTTGGCTATACTTTTTTGGACCTTTTGGATTATAGCTCTTCATCTTTTATATAAGATTTGGATTTCAAATATTTAGGTCACGAGCATCACTGAAGATGCATGTATTGTCGAAATGCGCATCTGGTGCAGGAAAATTGGTACCTTTAATGTTATTACTACCACTGGGTCGATGCTTCTGTTGGTGGACTGTTAGTCCCCGAGAGTATCACCAGGCCAGTAGCCAGTTCTCTGGTACTGGCATGAAAATACGGATTTTTTTGTGTTATTTAAATTTGCTGTTACAAAATGTTAGAAATTATTATAAATTAAGGAATGTATCTCCCTCATGCAAAGCTCTTATTTCTTTCACGGATTTGGCTATACTTTTTGCGACCTTTTGAATTATAGCTCGTCATCTTTTATATAAGATTTGGATTTCAAATATTTTGGTCACGAGCATCACTGAAGAGACATGTATTGTCGAAATGCGCATCTGGTGCAGGAAAATTGGTACCGTTAATGTTATTACTACCACTGGGTCAATGCCTCTGCTGGGGGACTGTTAGTCCCCGAGGGTATCACCAGCCCAGAAGCCAGTACCAAATGAAAATACATTTTTTTATATGTTATTATAATTTGCTGTTACAAAATGTTCGAAATTATTATAAATTAAGGAATGTATCTCCCTCATGCAAAGCTCTGATTCCTTTGACGGATTTGGCCATACTTTTTTGGACCTTTTGGATTATAGCTCTTCATCTTTTATATATGATTTGGATTTCAAATAATTTGGTCACGAGCATCACTGAAGAGACATGTATTGTCGAAGTGCGCATCTGGTGCAGGTAATTGGTACCGTTAACGCTATTACAGTTGTTAAGGTTCAATTTCGGCTTTCCTTTTTTTATCGAGTATGATTGAACATTTAATTCTTAATTTGTAAATGTACTGGGCAAAAGGACCAATGCCGCTGATGAACCAGAAACTTACAATAACTAAGTTATAGCAACAAATCATCATATACTTTTTCCATCATTGTTCTATGTAGGTATGATATCAGTACGTTAGTTCATGGATTATTTTAACCTTGGTATTTTGTAATCAAAGTTAAATATAAAGAAAGAAGATGTGATATGATTAACAATGAGACAACTCTCTACAAGAGACCAAATTACACAATAACTAACAAATATAAGTCACCGTACGGCCGTCAACAATGAGCAAAGCCCATACCGCATAGTCAGCTATAAAAGGCATCGAAATGGCAATGTAAAACAATTCAAACGAGAAAACAAACGGCCTAATTTATGTACAAATAGTCTGGTTTCAGTGACAGAACATTTGCACATGCATGCAAAACAAATTGGGAAAAACATTATAAAAGTACCAAATGTAAGTTAATTGTTAATTGTGAGATCGTCATAAATTTAACTGAAATAATTGATATTGCACGTAATAAAATAACTGCAAGTTATTCTCGCAGTAATGATTGTGGTGTCATTTTAATAAAAGGTGCGTCAGTTGTTTGTTTGTTTTTCGGGGGATGTTTTTTGGGCGTTTTATATTCAAACCTCAAGTTAGAATGCAGTGACAGAACAGTGTGCACATGGATTCAAATATTTACCAAGCTTGTGTGTCCAGACTGAGTTTTCATTTGTTTTATAATTCCCAGTCCAGTATGTTGATCCAGAAGAACTATAAATAGAATCTCTTGATTGATTACAATTCAATCCAGCATCACGTATTTCTTCAATAGTCGCCAGTCTGCCACTTTCATTTTTGTTACAAAATTTCTGTGCGTCCAACCATGTATCTTGATGACAGTAATAATGTACAGAATTAACTGAAAAACAAATAAAACATATTAAGGAATGATTGGACAAATAAGTGGGTTTTTTTTATGTATACCATGTAATATGTATCAATATTCATTAGTATTGTTAAACATTTAGACCCACATCGGTTGTCTTTTGCTAGCTGGCTCTCCTTGATTTAAATTTAGGGAGGTCTGAGTCAAAGACTTGGTACTTGATGCTTCTCGCTTTATCATATGATATTTTCTGAGTAAAAATAAACACTTGTTGAAACCTATGATGACTTTCCTGGTACAACGTGACATGTCTCCCTATTAACTTATTTTTTTAGTTCACATGTCAACATTCTGCTCTATTTCATAGTCTCGTTCAATGTAGGGTTCATTAAGTTGTATGTCCTGAATATTTATGAAAATCTTTGCTGATTTTAAAGTGAATACAACTTATTGCAGTTGTTTATTGTTAAACTTCACTTGAATTGAGAAAAACATATGGAGAAGATTCGCGAGATATCCACACACCAAATAAAAAAGGATAACAAACGGCGGCCAAAACTGAATACTTGTTAAAGGCGTACATGCCATATACAATTAGTATCAATTCTAAACTATCGTCAAAATCGTTTGTATAATATGTCATATAACTGTGAGAAAAGAAACAATTATATCATAGAACCGTTCTACGGTAAAGCTATTAGAATCTTTTCTGTAGATTAAATCTGACAGCGTTCTTCCATAGCAAAATTGTCAGGGTCCGTTTCAAAGTGTTAGTCGAACTTTTCTGACGGAGATCTTCTAGCATAATTTAAAAGCGATAAGAAGAGATATCTACTGTTTTTTCTTTAACACAAAAACCAGCAACTGGCATAATGTAGTGGGTTCATTTAAATCTGACATCATTTTGAAAAAATGTAAACAAGGTCGATTAGAAATCTAAGATGAAGCAACAACATTACAGGGCAAGATAGACAGCATCAACCACTGTCAATATACCAGGTTAAGTACAGGAACAAATGTATTAAATCACGTAGCTTTTGTTTAAAAAAACAGAATTGCATATGCAATTCTTAAATGTTCGGCAATTTGCAAAAAACTGCAATACAAATTAAAATAAGAATACATTCAAATGCAATTAATTGTTATGTTCAAATTGAGAAATGTATTCTATTAATGTATATTTGTATCACTTTCATCTAGAACTACGTTTTTCTTATTTCAAATTTAATAAATCAAGTTATAATTATAGACGTCACTGTGCAATGTATTTATTAAACATTTAAAATACGCATAAAAAAACTAAAAATCTTTATAAACGAGAAAAGAAATAGTCAAGTATATTAGTAAAATCACACAAAAAAACTGAACTCCGATGAAAATTCAAAACGGAAAGTCCCAAATCAAATTGCAAAATCAAAGGATAGAACACATTAAACGAATGGACAACAAATGTCATATTCCTGACTTGGTACAGGCATTTTAAAATGTAGACAAAGGTGGATTGAACCTGGTTTTGTACCGCTAAACTTCTCACTTTTATGACAGTCGCATTAAATTCAGTTATTTTAAAAACGATGCTTGAACAAAACAGATATAATCGGTAAAATAGTCAAAATATGGTTACAATAGTCAAGGATTTGTAGTAAAAATACAAATCCTTGCAATAGTCAAAATATGGTTACAATAGTCATCACTGTGTTACAATCCCAAGACAAATAAACATATACAAAAAACACAAAAAGCATCTATCAAATTAAACAACGCATTTCTTCTTTCGCGTGTGGGGCGTTAGAAAATGCAAACGTCACAAAAAAGAAATTTTGTCGTTCAATGTCTATTCAAAACAATTATAATTTCACACGGACAATGATGGTATGCACGGTTATAAAATCAAAAGTTATGTTAGAAATAATTACAGAAACAGACAGGGATTAAAAATTATCCAGCAGTTCTTTAGAACTTTTAAGAATCCATATAAATACTACTACGCGAATAGAATAAATTTGGCGATTGTCGTTCAAAGTATTATGAAATTTATAATAGAACAATATCATAATGACATATAATAGAACAATAACATAATGCCGGGATCTTTGAAAGTACAGAGTCACGTTATAAGAAACAATAAACCACAAAAAGTCGCATATACAAAACACACCAGCAAAAATGAAAGATACTACATACACATTGACGGGATGTATAAGTACCGAGCCACGTCAAATGGATGTCAAACAAAACAGTTCAAACAGTAAAAGTAAAATTAATAATTGAACAAAGACAAATAAAAGAACAATATAACACGTAGATAAGATTATAAACATTATAAATGAAATATGATAAGTAGAAAGTTATCGAGAAGGAGTAAAATATACCCAGAGGTACATACATGCATGTGACATAGCATAAGAAACAATACAGATAAAAAAAAGATGAAAACATAAAGACGTATAAAAACAGTTAAGACCAAAACAAAGTTGGGTAATACGAACTCCAATCAAAACTAGAAGTGATCCGTAGTGCTCTGAAAGGATAAGCAGATCTTATTTCGTGTCAATCATATTCACTTGTAGTGAACCATAGTAATGATGGGCTGATTGGCATGACTGTCGACATGACCTTTCTTGACTTCCAGTGACAAATAATCCATGGGTACTCTGGAAGAGATCATCTTAATAAATCCAAGAGGTAAGTTCTCCAAAGTGGACCAGTTGAAGGATGTGAAGGTTAGGAAACTACTGTAATAAGGCAGAACGTTGGATAGGAAAGCAGTTTGAGTTGCAATAGACAATATCCAGGCAAGATGTTGCAAACAGTTATTAACGTGCAGAGAGCTGGACACTTTCCCAAGACGATGGATAGTATTTAAAATCCCCCTTCCAACCGATTTTCTTGAGTATTGTTATTAAAATATCAAGCGCTCAGTAGATCAGACGCTTCTACTCAGCATGGATTTTGTTGCCGCCGTTACCCCATTCCATCCTTTATTTCAATCTCGTTGTGTATCCATTTCTTTTAAAGAGCGTGAATACTAAACAGATATTTCATTGTAGTCAAGTATATAACAGGTCGAATTTTAACTTTTTTCATTGTATATTATTATTGTAACTTTGTCAAAACATGTGTATATGCCTTATCAATAAAGTGTATGCATGTTTGCAGTTTTATTTACTTACCGCTTATTTTCTGCTTAACAAAAAGAGAGATGAGAAACAAATTTAAAACCGAAACCAATCTCACAATGTACATCTTCATCGAGTATAATCTTCCCATTTACGAAAGTTAAGATTGTGTCCTATAAGTTCTTTACATAGTAAAAATATATCGGTATCAGTTTTATCTGCATATGGCGAGGGGTCATGTCAGAGTGGAAATACGAAACTAACGTAGTTATCTATAGCTTTGCAAATGTTTAGATACGTGTTCTTTTATTTAGTATTTTCCAATTATAATTGACTTGTTTCCCTTAGTTCAGGTTTGTTGCCCGAATTTGTTTTCGATCTATGACTTTTGAACAGCGGTAAAATACTGTAACCTTTATTTACAATGCATTTATGTTATATATATATTATATATATAGCTTACATACATCATAGACAATTTCCGGTTAGAAACGAAAAGTTTAGATATGGAGTAATGATTGGTCCTTTTTAAACTACCACCTTATTTAGAAAAAAAAATAAAAAAATATTTAAAACGAACCACAATACCACAACTTCATTCAAGACAAAGGCATTTCTACCTCAGGAATATTTCCCAAGCCGCAACGTGTGTGTTTTTATTATATGTTTTTTCTGCTCTGAATCCATCTGATTAGTTAAACCCTTGTTAAATGATTTTTATAATTTTTTCTTATATTGTACTATTTTATCTAAGTCTAAAGTTAGAGGAAGGGTATTGTACCAGAATGCTCGTTTAGTCCAGCCACAATCTGTATATGCCTGCCCCAAGTCAGGACCCTGTAACTCACTGGTTGTCGTTTATTACTGTATATTATGATTTCGTTCGTTCATTGTTTGTACATAAACCAGGCCATTACATTTTGAATCATTTTAAAGCTTACTAATACTATGCGGTATGGATTTCACTCATTGTTGAAGGTCGTACGCTAATCAATAGTTGTTAACTTCTATGTCATTTGGTATCTGTTGTAGAGTTGTTTCATTGGCAATTAGACCACATCTTCTAATTTTCTATACAGCCAGCAGATAAACAATTTGAGGGTAAGATTAGAAGTCTATGCATATTTATTTGTATTTCAACCTTATTTCAGACAAATTTCCTACAGGCTACTTTTTATTGCTATACATTCTGAGTGCGTAATGATATCAGTGTGATAGTGTATTTTCTTAACAGCACTTCTGTTTTTGTTATTGGGTCTTTCCACTTTCCCGTGGAAAGACCTATTAGTTTTCTTCTGATTATTTTTCTTTTTTTTCCGCCTAATTTTTTTCCTTCGCTGTTTTTTGTTTTGTTTCACAAGATGTCGCTTAGATATTTGGAATATGATATCGAACAGTTTATACGCTTTTGAAACTGACCCTGCTTAACCAAGTACTTTCCCATATAAGAGTTATCTCCCCGAACACTTTTTTTCTTGTGATCCCTAAGGCTTCGCAACCATATAAGAAACCGACAAATTTATTTTTCCAAATTGCTCGTTATATCCTCAGAATGTTATTTTTTATTTTGACCGAAGCCGTATGTAGATTCCATATGAGAGTTATTCCCCCTTTTGTATTTGATATAAGTGATATGCATTTCTATCTTGAAAACCATAAGTAATAAAGGCCTAGAGTCTTTTGATTTGAGATCCTTGGTCCAAAAAAATGAAAATAAGGTCAAGGTCAAAGGTCAAGGTCATATTATAAATTTTGATTTTGGCTCAATTTCACTTATTTTCAAAAACCGTATAACATATTGACAAATTATTTTTACTAATTTGTTAGTTGTGACATCTTGTAACACTTAAATTTTAGTCGAAAGGGTACGAAGACATTTGGTGCCAGTTTTCCCCCTTTTACATCTAATATTAGTTGTATGGTAATGTAACTCATCAACTATATCGAGTAGAGGCCTAGAGTGTTTTGTTTTGAGATCCATGGTTGATGACCTTGAAATTGAGCTCAAGGTCATATGTAAATTTAACGTTCTAGATTTTGACCATTGCTTTTACCTCAAATGTATATATGATAAAGATATTGGACTTTTTAAATTAGGTTGCAAGCAATATGACCTTTACAAAAGCAAACCGGAAGTGACTATTCTTTTTACTAAATTAATGTAAAAGTATATAGAACCATATATTTTTGGAATCAATGTCAAGTAAACTATCAAACTAAACCTGAAGTAACATCTTTTAAACCGGAAGTAAAAAAATATCTCCCTTAATTATACATTTTAGTATAGAAACCATACATCTTTTGAATCTGCTTTCAATAAGCTGTGATTGGACGCTGTCATTACATTTAAACCAAATTTTAATATTTTCATTTCAAAATAGATCCATACTGATGGAAAGACCTTCAATTGTTCTCTGAACAATTGGTTTTTATTTAGTTATTGTTTAAATTACTAGTATTTATAATAAAACAAAAATGGTAGCGTGTTTTTGTGAATATATGATTTATTTTGGCGTCATTACTTTAACATATAACATGTATAAGAAATTCATTTGCAAGTTGTTGCAGGGGCAGTACATTTCTAGCATTTGATATTCATGAAATATTTGAAACCTAAAATGCTTGTTTACTATTTACGTAACCACCAACATTTTAAAATCAAATGTGGATAAAATAGTTTTGAAATTACCCCTTTTACACATTAGTTTCTTTAAAGGATCGATTATTGGATTTCAAAAATTGTAGTGTCACATTTAAATCATAAGATATGTTATCAAGGACAAAAATTTGAATCTGATCAAATAAACGTTACATGGTTTCTTAAAAATGTTAGTTTTAAACATTTTTGATAAAAATAATATTTTCATAATGATTGCAACGTGCAATGTAACAGATACCTCTATCAATTACTGAAACAAATTCAAATTTTTTTTCACATTTATATCTTATATTTTCTATATCTTAACTTTTCCACGGTCTCTTTTTTAGATAGTGTATGCTTTTGCGACTTACTCTGATTAATGTAACATATTGTGGCTTGTTCTTCAAAAAAGTCTTGTATAGGCTTAAACTGTTCAATATAAATTAAGGGTGGTGTAAAATACTTCCGTGCTACCTTATCAAATAATTAAGCAATATAACAACACATGTCTCTATTATCGTTTTAAACCTGAAAAGTATTAAAATCCTCAGCTTACAATTTAAATTTATTTTAAATTCTTTGCTTTGTCAACCGGTTTTACTGTTAATGTATACAGAGTATATTTTGTTTGAAATTTTCCTTTGAAAATGTATAGTATTTTGTACATGTTGTATGAGTAGTTTGCTTTTCTTTTATCGGTAAATATTGGTGAAATTCTAGATGCTTTTCTGCGAGTAAAGCTTAAATTCGATGTGATATAAATGATATAAAAAATGGAATTGCCAAAATTTTCTTTATTTGTTGTTACTTCTATTGGGTATGAACATGAGTAGCAAATTTCCTTCTTCATGATCCTCTTGCACTTTTGATTTTCAAAACTTTGAATGCTCATTGAGTTTATTTTTGTTGATACCATTATCTGGCTAAAATTTCTCTCAATAACGTTATAATATTTTTCAAAAGTACCAGGCTTATAATTTAATACACCTGACGCGCGTTATAAACTCGTGTTTATATAGAAACCGGATTCAAAAAATTAGGGACACAGCTGAAAATATTGATTAAGTTTTTGCAAGAAATGAAAAACAAGATTTTTATGTGCATGTTTTGTATTTTTAAATGTTGGATAATAACAAAAAAAAGACAACCAGAGACTCTTTGGATTCCACACCAAATGTATGAGGAAAATATGTTAGATATATTGGCCAGCAAAGATATCTAATTAAGAGCTGTACAAAAGAACAGGACAAAAAGATTTATTGACCAACATAAAACAACGGAGATTCATATGGCTAAGACACACCTTTAGGAAAAGACCAGGATACCATCACAAAATAGCTCTGAAATGGACACCATCTGAAGGTAAAAGGTACAGAGGGAGACCAAAAGAAACATTGGTAACAAACAAATATTTTCTATGCTGTGATGTTATCCTTTTGTTTCAGAAAAAGGGAGAAGGTTTTGTACCATTAAAACGTGTAATCCCGCTGCAAATGTTTGCACCTGTCCAAAGTCAGGAATTTGGTGTACATAAGTTGTCGTTTGTTTATGTAATTTATACGAGTTTCTCGGTTTTTTTTTTATAGATTATACCGTTGGTTTTCGCGTTTGAACATTGAACGACAAAATATGTGACGTATATAATTTTATGACGTCAGACACGCGAATCAATGAATGTGTTGTAGATAGATATTTTTGTGTTCTGTTAAATTGGACCTTTTAAAATTGTTACACAAAGATGACTGTTGTACCCATATTTTGACTATATTATTTATTATGTCTGTTTAGTTCACTCATCATTGTAAATATAACGGAATTTGATGAAACTGTCAACAAAGTGAGAGGTTTAGCGCTATAAAACTAGGTTTAATCCACAGTTTTCTACATTTAAAAATATAGTAATACGACAGATCTTGTCCATTCGTTTTTTGATATGTTTTGTCATTTGATTTTGCCATGTGATTATGGACTTTCAGATTGGATTTTCCTCAGAGTTCAGTATTTTTGTGATTTTACTTTTGAATAGTTTTACACTAGTAAGTTTGGAGCCCTTTATAGCTTGTTGTTCGGTGTGAGCCAAGGCTCCGTGTTGAAGGCAGTACCTTGACCTATAATGGTTTACTTTTATAAATTGTTATTTGGATGGTGAGTTGTCTCATTTGCACTCACATCACATCTTCTTATATCTATTGAGAAGGACAGTCTAATTTAGAGGCATTTGAAAGACGCGGAGTGAAATGTAGAAGATTGTAAAGGACAGACAACAGTGAAGAGACCTGGTAGCAGCCGCAGCCGGCATAAAGAGGATTAGTTAGTTAGGTTTTGTATTTTGTTTCAAGTTATAAAAGTCTTTGCGATAAATTGCCAAATTTTGTATCATTGGATGCTATGTATATATCCAAATGTGCATTTAAATCATTATTTGTATATACTTATATGCAAATAAATCATGCTTACAAGGGGTGATATTTACCCAATAATACCAGTCGAAAGGTACCAATTTCCATAGCCGTTAGTCGAGGGAAATTTGATGAGCTCGAAACCGGTATTTTTTAGCAAATACCCCTTGTAAGCATGATTTAATTGCTGAATTCTAATGGATGTTCTTTGTATCCATCTTGACATCAGGAAGTTAATTGTAATCGGGTATATATTGAGTTTTTTTTGTATTTGCTGCAGCTGTGCTATTTGCACAGTCAAATTACATTGGCATTATAACCATTTCTGATCCTTTTAGATGTACAATCACTGACCGTATATATATCTCTCTGTTTATGTTAACCTTGTTCTCGTCTGACTTCTACACAGTGAGTCATTTTGCTAATCAGTTTGTTTTTAATTTGGACTTCTTTTGTGATATCTTTAACCTTGGGGAATCGAATACAAATGTTCTATGATGTCGATTCATTTGTTTAATTCAGTTGCAAAATACTTGGAATTTGGATACTCATCACCATTGTCAATATTGTCTCCCGTTTATTTGTATTGTAGTCCTGTTATGTAAAGTTGTCATTTTAATGTTATATTTAACATTGCCATTAAAGCGGGAGGTTTGGCACGCCACAAAACCAGGTTCAACCGACCGTTTTTTATTTCCTTAAAATGTCCTGTACTAAGTCAGGAAAATGGCCATTGTTATAATATACTTCGTTTCTGTGTGTGGTACATTGTTGTGTCGTAGTTCTCTTATATTTAATTTAATCAGGGATGTCAACGAGTCCTCAATTGATACACGATAATGTTTTCAAATAAGAACAAATTCGTGTCGACCCTCAGAAAATGATTAAATACATCAATAAGTTCCCTTTATAAATACAACACAGTATGAAAGGTTTCAACAGAAAAAAAAATTGATGATGAACGATTAAATAAATTCATAAAACACATTCAAAGCTAACAAGTAGTTATTGTTGGCATTTGTTTTTGTCAGTAAAATCCATATGGGGAATCGAGCTTCGTTCTCATCCCTTATTGATTTTACTGGCCCCATGTATATCGTATAAGGTCACCAGCACACTATGTAACTATTTTAAAATATTATCAGGCAATAATAATCATATAGTAACTTAATATGAATTTTCCTACCTCCACATAACAAATCACAATAACAATTGCGAAATACCAAGAAATTCATTACTGAAAACTTATGAAAAAGTATCGACAAAACAAATAAGCAGTGTCAAACACAGTGACATCAAGTTAAAAGTTGTGTATCAATGTGATATCCGCGTGCTTAAAATAATTACACATACAGATTTTAATTAAGGTGGTTAGTTCAGATCTTGCTAATGACAAGAAGACGCACCTTCACTCTTAGTTTCCAAATTCATCAATCAATCAACAAATGCAAGCCGACACTGACACCAATATTTCGTATATACAAAATTGTGTTTATTGATAATATTACTTGAAATCTTTATATTCTATCATACACGTCTTCATTGTTTTGTCGACTATGTATCATATCAGTTGCTGTATTATAAGTTGGGTCAGATTCACTTCGATCAGCTAAACTGCTATCGTACAAATTATTTTCCGTGTTATCTCTTAAAAATTGTGGTGTAATATTCAACATGTCATATTCGCTATCAATGGCTTCGTGTGAAGCTATTTCGGAATCTAGAGCTCCTTGCAATGGGGATGTCATATTGTCTGTCATAACAACTGCATACACATCATTCAGGTTTTTTCTACCATGTGAATTTACCATTGCAGTCTCCATTATTTTCTCTGCAAAAAATCTACCTGCATGTGCCCAATCTTCTTCGTATTGTATATTGGCTGTTTTATTATTTGATGTTTTTTGCCTCTGCGTGTCCTCATCAATTGGAGAATTTTCCTTACTCATTTCATACGGTTCCATAGTTTGCCTCTTGGTTGCAGCTTTTCCTCTTTTAATAGATAAAATGACACTTCATATAAAAGTTTGTTTCGAAACTACCAAAGGACACGCATCAACATTAACAAAAACAAAATATTTGTCATCAACGTACTACACAGAAACCTAAGGATAACACAAACACAACCACAAACTGAGACACATAATCTAGATGGTAAGTAGTTCACATTACACTGGTAGTAGCAGTTATTTTGTTGAACAAAACAAGGAATAAGTCATACCGACGAAGAACAAAGAACGAAATTATTTCTATCCGAGGTCATAAGAACCAGAGATCATTTATTAGTAACAATGTTGGGACTGATAGAACTTGTGAAACACTTTTCTAAAATGTCCCGTCCTAAAGCTCAAAATGCTTTGCATTGTCTTAATTTAACAATAAGGACAAAAAGTTATAAATCATCTCAATCAATTAAAAGGCGTTGGTGATGAACGGCGGCTTAACGTCCAGTGGCAAATTGCTATTCATATTCAGGACATGAATATGTTAATGTAACATTAGTATTAACTATGCGTTATGCTAGACCGATACAGTGAACAGGGTTTTTTAACGTGCTAGTTCACAAGCTTCCAGTCCACAGAAAGACCTTACGGACATATTATGCTGACTCCGAGTCGACAAGTTACTCCTTAAAGCCTTGTGCTTAGCAGCAAATAACAATTTTAACATCTTTATTTGTGGTTTGATCCCTCAATCGCCCGAACTTGAGACCAACACGCTACAACGAGAACATACTCAAATGACAAACACATTCGTTTCAAAAAAGAAACCACAAAACAAAATAGATTCTAAAAAAATCAACGTCTACCATCGGAACTATCACTTTTGCCAACAACATCGAATGGTTTATTCTTAATTCGATGGTGGCATGTGTTGACAGAAATACATTTGTGACAAGCTATTTAACTTATCCCAACAAAATGACGCTTTTTAAACTGGAGATATGTAAAGCATACGAAAAGCATTTTTGACAAAAACATCAATAAAACAAATAAATTAAAAAATTAAATTAACATGTATTATTATATTTACTTCAAAACTAAAAAGCGAACACATACCTTAATTTTATGATTACAACTAGAACAACTACACCAATAATTGATAAGGCGCCAATCACTCCTCCGACAATTAAACCTTAAAAGAAAAAAGTACATAAGGTACATGGTCATAAAAATGGCCTGAGTAATTTTATGAATATATTTCACAATTGTACATAAAGATCCTATTTTTGTAAATATAGCTTTCTCATTAGACATGAGGTAGAGTACATGATTACGTGTAATTTATTATCACATGACGATTATTAACGAAAATATTGCTATAGTGTTCTGTCATCTTCCATTTTCTAAAATTGATGTTGCAAATAAAGTATAGTCAAATCCGTTGCCAGCAACAGTGACTTTAGTGTTGGTAAGTTGTCGGTCTGTAGAACTTAGCGTGAGACAAAAATCACTAAATTTTTTTCAAAACCATATAATTAGATCATCTGTTTCTGTTCAAATTTTAAATAACGGTAAATTATTTTGGAATCTATGCGTAAGTTATGTTAAAGTATCGGAAACAAAGTTAATATAATGAAAGAATGTTGAACATTCCTATCATAAAATAATATTGTGAATTCGAATGCAGCTAAGAATGAAACAATTCAGTGATAAAAGACAATAGTTTTATATGTACATTGCATTGCGTGTTGGGTCTATTCACAGATATCACAATAACTTCAACAGTATAACACTTTTCCATTAAAATATGTTTACTTGAAATGAATGCTCGTACATATCCAGCTACAAACACAGTACACATTTCAGAACCATTACTTTTCAAATTGAAAGTAGTTTTTTCTTGTTCAACTATTTTTACAAAAAGAAAACGTTATATAAATAAGGCCGTTAGTTATTCTCGTTTGAATTGTTTTACATTGTCATTTCGAGGCCTTTTATAGCTGACTATGGGGTATGGGCTGTGCTCATTGTTGAAGCCCATACAGTGACCTATAGTTGTTAATTTCTGTGTTATTTTGGTCTCTTGTGGAGAGTTGTCTCGTATGTAATTCTCCTTATAAAATGTTTGATTTGGACCTCAAAAGTTTTCTATTCGAGTGTCAAATAAAATTCTTGTAAACGAAACACAAATTATTATTTAAAAAAAGCAGTGTTATGATTGTCAATAAGACAACTGTCATACTAATGACTGCATTTAAGCAATTTAGATTCACTGGCCCATATATATAAACATGTGAATCAATTTGAAGTAAAAACTAACCTCGTCATTTAAGAAAAAACGTTAAACAAAAAAGCTCTTTACAGAACGCATCGGCGTTAAACATGTTCGAAAGTGTTCAACCATACCATATCTCAATCTAAGAAATTAGATGTTTGCTAGTAAGACAAAGGAATCATAACCCTTTTCAACTGTGATTCAGATTTTTAATAACGGTTTACAAAATCGTTTAGTAACATGTAAACTTGAAGAACAGATGACCCCAACTTTATCATGACAATAGTTAACAAAGACATCATGTTTATAATTTAATACGCTAGACAGCACGTTTCGTCTAAATAAGATTCATCAGTGACAAAACATTTTTCCATCTATAATTGAAGTCACAATACTCAGAGGAGTGCCATATTTATTTCATACTTGTTATCAGCATCACTCTGAAGGTGTTTGGAATATTTCCGTCTTAATATGGCAAATAACCATCAATCAATTAGGAAAATCATGATAACATTCACAAAACTTCCTGAATACTGTGTGAAATGGGTAATCTGAATATGACTCCTTTCACATGTCTTCTCTTCAAAACGTTTTCATTTCAATGATACATTTTTGACAAACTAACACGTGTTTCGTCATTTTTTTGCGATGATATAATATACTTTCTTTCTTATGAAAGCAAAAAGCTGCAGAAGTAAAGATTTCGTTTCAATAAAAGCAATCAGTTTTTAAAACTCTTATATATCAAAAAGTTTTAAAACTTGAGGTATATAAAATATTCCTACTAAGAAGTATTTTACCAATATCTGAAGTTGCAGCGTCTTCGGGAACTTCTGTGCAGTTCCTATTTTCATTCAGCTTCACAACGATACTGGTTGCAGTTTGAAACATATTGGATGATTTCATAATTCTTGTTACCGACCTTGTACCTGATAACAAGGAACGTAAGCCTTATAATTATGTTCACTCTAATTAAGGAAAGACTGTAATATTTTTCTGTATTTGAAGAAATAACATTTGGTGCACACTGAATAACTTGCGTAGCGGGTTATTTAACAGTGTGCACCACATTTTTTATGTTTATCGAATAGACAGAAAAAATATTACAGTCATTTCTTATAATTTAATTCTAAATTCCATTTTAAACCGTAGAAAACCATAAAAAAAACGTTGACGACGTCGCGGTCACATGACTAAATTATGTCTATGGGCTCATAACAAAACAACGTCAGCCAATCAAAAGACGCGTTACATCCAAAATTAAATTATATGAAAATGGATTGATAGTTGATATTTGCACATATTAGCTAGTCAATAGAAGAAAGGATATAAGGTAATGTATATTTCATAATTAAAACCATTCATAGAAGCGCTTGGGATGAATGTTTTTTTGGATACATTGGACAGTCTAGACCTTGACAAAGGAACGCACTCTTGTTAATTGTTAGTGACCACATATTGCACTTTAAGTGTCTTTTGGTTTTGGAATGTTAGTGTGTTGCTCTGGTAATGTCAAATATCCTTCAATTTTAGTACTAAATCTCAAACAAACTTTAAATTAATATCGTTATCAGCAGTATTACCGTTACACAGAACAAAACATTATAATAGTTTTAGTCTGGACATAACTACCAACCTGTAACTTTAAAAGCATTCGCTGTCTTTCCAGAAGAACCATTTGCCTTGGTTAATTTAAAATAATTAGCAGCCGTATTGAATTGTGTATAACTCCTCTCTGTCGTCTCATTGTAGGATGATGCTGCTTGAAATATTGATACAAAAGGCTATATTCAAAACCATATTTTTTCATATACAAACAGTTCTACTGGTGGACTATCGTTCCCCGCGGGTATCATCAGCTCAGCTTAGTTAGTACTTCAGTACTGACATGATTAAACAAACTAAACTAAAATTGACCGTTTATAAATTTCGTATCACCAGCCCAGTAGTCAGCACTTCTGTGTTGACTGGTGTTATCATGTATATGTTCATAATAATAAATTAGCTGTTAACATTTTTTTTAATATTTGAAATACTAAGATTTTTATTCCTCAGGGATAGATTATCTTAGATGTATTTGGCAAAACTTTTTGGAATTTTTAGTCCTCAATGCTCTTAAACTTCGTAATTTATTTGGCCTTTTAAAAAAAAATTTAATCGAGGGTCACTGATGAGCACTTTGTAGACGAAACGCGCGTCTGGCGTGAGTGTATTTTTTGTCCTGGTATCTATGCTGAGTGTATTTTCTACCTATGTAATCTCTGGTGATTTTCAAGCTATGGAAGCCATTTGTAAACTTGTGAAACTTTTAATGAACATTGACTTGATGGTTGATTTTCAATGTCTTCAAATTTTTGTTACTAACGTATGTGTCTGTTATAAACATCACCTCTGTAGAGGAATCGATTTTTTTGACTGATTGTTGTATCAAATATAGTTAACTTCAGATTAGGTATATGGCTTAAAAGGCTATCGAATTATTAATGACTGAATTGAGATGAGCGAATTTGACAAAATCGCAAATTTACTAAAAAAAATAATATCACACAAAAAAATTTATTATAAACAAAAGAAGAAATGCTTACCCAATGTACAAAAGAAACCATTTGTCCTAATTCTGCATGAATTATTCATTGAAACTGCAGAGACGCCTGTTTTGTCATAACAGCGGTATGATGCACAATGTAATACAGTGTTTTCTTTATCAAAACCATCTAAATAAGCAAAATATACAAATGTATAATTAGCCAGAATACAGTTTAAAAAATAGTTCTCGTAATATCTTGATGTGTATCAAATACATTGACAATATTTGAAGGACGTGTTTACACTTTTTTGAGTCGTTTATTTTACAAATATTTTATTCTGAATAATCATTATGTCTATTTTTATTGAAGTTAATTTCGACTAAGAGTTTGTCGAAGAATGCTTGTTATAAATTAAAAAAACAGTTTTTATCGTCTCATCTGAACACTTTTTTCGATAAATATTATATATAAATTAATTTACTGGGATTTTATCATTGCTTGTCAAATGTTTTCTTTCAATAAATTCAGATAAAATAAGACAGCCACCAGATAACACATATAACCAGAAGATATAAAGAGGTCAACATATAGTTACTGACAATCACTCACGAAAATCAACGCTTATCCATTGTATCTATATAACCTATAAGCTTTATAACTGTTGTTTACGCCACCGACGCCGGATAGTATACATAAGTTTCGCTAACTGCAACTTTCGTCGCAGGTGAGACACAAATCTGGATATCTTGATAGGGCTAAAAACGAACATTCGAAAGCGTACAATGAATAAATAACTAAAGAATTACCATGTAATACATCAGTGCGTAAAACAACTCTGTGCATTGGTAACCAAACACCATTTCGGTCATGTGGCATTACTTTGCAGATTTCAGACAAATTTCCTGGGATATCATATTTGCAGTGTTCTTGACTCGAAATCCAGTTCGAAGTTCTATCAATGTCTAAAGTACAATTAATTAAATCTAAATGTTTGTGACTATACATTGCTTCGAGCTAGTTGGCGTTAGTCAGGATTTTTACAGCCCAGTAAGTCAATGTTCTCGGTAAATGCATGATGTTCGATAATTTGGTTAGAAGACTTACATAATAAACACATATTCTGATAATTATGAGAACAAATAAAAACAAAATAAAATAACAACTTTTGTATTATCGACAGGTTCATAAAGGATATGTGTTAAAAAAAAGTTTTTATTGTTTGTCTTTTGCTGTTTTATTTTTTGCTCATGATTTCTCAACTTTGTCTCCTTTTATAGTGTATATCAAAAATTCGTTTAATACACATGATGTATGCATCACACCAGAACAATCTTATATTCGAATATTTACCACAGAATGTTCTTCGCTCATCTTTACAAGCAGCTGTGTAAACCGTTGGTTTATGCTGACAATTAACGTAAACACAGTTTTCGGAGCCATTCAAAGTCTTATTCTGTGTAACTATAAGAAGTTGAACCATATATACACATTTTGATATTAAACCTGGTAACTATCAACACTAATATATTTTTTGTACGTCTGATGCGCTTTTCTAGATAAACCTTCATTATATGTACGCTCACAATCAAATATTTTAAAACATTTATAAGAACCGCACTTGTTACCGGGTTTGTAATAACATGAGCAAAACAATGGGTTCATAACTCTTCCGGAGCAGTTGAGATCTCCCTTTGTTTTTGCAGGGGGTCGTGTTGCTTAGTCTATAGTTTTCTATGTTGTGTATTGTGCACTATAATTTGTCTGTTTTTCTTTTCTTTTTTAGTCATAGCGTTGTCAGTTTATTTTCGATCTATGAGTTTCACTGTCCCTCTGTTATCTTTCGCCCCTCTTTTAGAGATCTTTAAAAGTATGTAAAGCTGTGGCGTACAAATTAAAACAAAACAAACATAGAATGTACTACTTGAAAAAGAACATAGTTATACTTCGTAGTGCATTTTTTTAATTTTAGACAATACATTCATATTTAAAAAATCGCACCGGCTCTATCTCAAACAGATTGTTACAGTGTAGTATACTAAATTATAAAAATTTCTACCAGCTCGAACTAAAAAACTGTGTCCTTGGACCACTTCTGGAACTTGATTAACGAATACGTATGTATTAGTATAATGCTAACTTGTTCATTTGTTTGAATTGTTTAAGCTTTTGTTTTTTGTCATTTGATAACGGACTTTCCGTTTTGAATTTTCTTCGGAGTTTTTTGCTCTTTTACCATTTTTGCGGTTATAGATAAGGGTTGAAAAATATTTATCATTTGCTATTCGATAATAGAAATATATGTGATGTTGCACTTTTTATTGCTTTGATGCATTATAAGATTCTTAGAGTTTCTCATTCTTAGAGTTTCTCTTGTCCAACTTTAGACTGATGTTCTAAAGAGCTCGAATTCAAATTAACATATGAAAATTAACTTTCTGTTATTTTTTGTTGGCTTGTCTTTTCCTCGTTATACTGTTGACTATGGTTATGTATATTTTTCTTCTACCTATTGATTCGATTTCCAACTTGAATCTCAACAATTATCCTTTGAGATGAGGAAAACTCTTTCAATCTTACCTAGGGGAGGCATTTAGAACTGTAATTTTTGTTTAAATATGTCAAATCGGTGAACAATTTTAAATTGAGTACTCGTTGGATTTATTTGAAGTGTCTCGGTATTTCTACATTCCATCACAGTGGTGCTTGAATTATCTTTCATTTTTGCTGGTGTGTTTTGTATGTGCTACATTTTGTGTTTCTTTGGTACATATGGCGTGGCTCTGTACTGTTAAATATCTTTGTTCTATTATAATGGCATAATATTATTGTTATATTATAATTTTGAAAATACTTTGAACGATAAAATTATGTATATGTCTTCCTGTGTGACGTTTTCTTTTTGACATCAACACGTGACTATACACAAGAGTTGATGTGAACCTTGCAATTCAGTCACATGACATCAAATGTTTTAATCATGTATGGGTTGATTTAAAATACAATTAAGCAATTAATGTTGTTGTGAAAGTTGATAGATCCCTTTTTTTTTCTTTGATAAGTATTTGTTTGTATTTGTTGACACGTGTTGACATAGTGGTGACTGCTTTATCACTATTTTGACAATTTTACCTATCATGTCTGTTTTTGTTCACACATCGTTGTAAATATAATGGAAATTAGCGCTATAAAAATCCGGTTCAATCCACCTTCTTTAATTTGAAAATGCCTGTACGAAGTCAGGAAAATGGCAGTTGTTGTCCATTCGTCTGATGTTATTTATAATTTTATTTTTCCATTTGATAGGGATACTGTTTTGAATTTTCCTCGGAGTTTAGGTTTTTTGTGATTTTACTTTTTATCGAGTGTTCTCGAGTACTAACTTGGGAATATATCTACAAAATGGAAATTAAAAAAAAAGTATTTTGTAGTGTGTAACCGCTTTTCGACTGGGACGATTAATTATACAACATAATTAACAACTCATTACCTACAAGTACTGAGTAAGTAAAAACAAAAACAATTAAAAACCAATTGTTCAGAGAACAATTGTAGGTCTTTCCACTAGTAAAGATCTATTTTGATATTGAAATATGAAAAATCAGTTTAAAATGTTAGTTCCTATGGCTTTATGATGTATTTATATGAATTTAAAGCAAAGGTCAAAATCTAGAACGTCATATTAACCTATGACCTTGACCTAAAATTTCAAGGTCTCAAACCAAGGACCTGAAATCAAAAGACCCTAGGTCTTTAATATGTTTGGTTAATGAGTACTATCACTTAACGCGTAATTCTAAATGAAAGATGGGCAAAAACTCCCATGTATTGTCTGCGCACCCTTTCAACCAAAATAAACAAGTAAGACCATGTCGCAACTAACAATTTATGAAAAATTATTTGTCGATATGTCATAAGGTATTTGAAAATAAGTGAAAATAAGCCAAAATCAAATTTTAGAATATGACCTTGACCTTTGACCTTGACCTTATTTTCATTTTTTTGGACCAAGGATCTCAAATCAAGAGACCCTAGGTCTCTATCACTTATGGTTTACCAGTTAGAAACACATATCACTTATATCAAATGCATAAGGGGAAATAACTTTCATATGGAGTCTCCAGATAGCTTCGGTCCAAATGAATATCCTAATCCTGAAGAAGTAACGAGCAATTTGGTAAAATAAATTTGTCGTAATCTTTTACGGTTGCGAAGGAGTAGTGGCCACAAGAAAAACAGTGTTTGGGGAGATAACTCTTACAACGTAAAGTATTTTGTTACGCAGTTGTAAATTTTAAAAGCGTATAAACTATACGACATCATATTCCAAATATCTAAGCGACATCTTTTGAAACATCAATACTACGCAAGAAAAAAATTTAGGCGGAAGAAAAAAAAAAAATAATAATAATAATCAGAACAAATACAATAGGTCTTTCCACGGAAAAGTGGAAAGACCTAATAATCTTATCAATATCATTAAATTTAGAAAACTGTTAATAAATAATCACAAAGAAAAAAAATATATCTTATTATAGTATTTGATAATCATTAAGGAAACCCATTGAGATACTGTTAGTTTGTGTTCTTACTAGTGTGTCTTAAAGACATGTATTTTTCTCCTGTTTTCACTAATATATATATATCGGTTTTTTGCTTTGTACGATTTGGTAAACATTGCGAACAACAGGTGAAGCGGCACTAATTTGTGGTCCTAATCGGAATATCAGTTGCAGAAATAGTCTTATATAGATATAGGAAGATGTGGTGTGAGTACCAATGAGACAACTCTCCATCCAAATAACAATTTTAAAAAAGTAAACCATTATAGGTCAATGTACGGCCTTCAACACGGAGCCTTGGCTCACACCGAACAACAAGCTATAAAGGGCCCCAAAATTACTAGTGTAAAACCATTCAAACGGAAAAACCAACGGTCTAATCTATATAAAATTAAAAAAACGAGAAACGAGAAACACGTAAACAAACGACAACTACTGTACATCAGATTCCTGACTTCGGACAGGTGCAAACATTTGCAGCGGGATTTAACGTTTTAATGGATCCAAACCTTCTCCCTTTTTCTGAAACAAAAGCATAACATCATAACATAGAAAAACACACGTTAAAATATCAATTGGCAGGCTCAATCAAAAAACGTACACTAATACACTATAAACGAATAAATTTGATCTGCAGTATCTGAATTCAAATGCACAGTTAATATAATATTAGGGACAAACATTTAAGGCCAAAAAGCAAACAAACAAGTCCAAACAAAGCCATGGAAAGTCACTACTGCGAAATATTCAACCCTTCGAAAACATTCACTTTAGAAAAAAAAAACGGTTTTAAAAAAAAATACAGGAAAGAAGAATGAAACTTGTATATTCAAAATAATCAAAGCTGGTATATAGACAAGATATATGAATATAAAATAACAAAAAGCATTATAAACAGTATCAACAGGTCAAATTGATAAGAAAATACGATTTGAGAGTACTTGCAGTTACTGACAGCTAGTTAAAAGCCAAAAACAATTTAAAAAAAAAATCATGCATCAGAGAATAAAATAAACTAGAACACATCCCAGGGATTTAGTATTTTAACGTCATGAACAGTCAGAGAAGACATGACTTGTGCACTCTTTGAGGGGTCCGTAGGTGGTCTGTTGCAAGGCAAAATTTCTGTTCCTATCCAATATACCCTCATTTTCCAGTGGCAGTTCAAATTCCCCCCATCCTCGATGGCCTCTATTACAACAACCTACCTATTTTTTTTTATTGTGAACTTGTTCTCGTCCTGAATATGCATGAAATATTTGCCACTGGACGTTAGGCAACCAACAATCAATCAATCAATCATGACTTGTGCAAAGCCAAAAATAAATGTATCGACAGGTAGTAGGATAGTAAGGAGCGACTTCTTGAGAAATAAAAATTAACGTGTCTGTGTCTCTATACATCCCGCCTCAAAAGAAGATACAATTTAGTTATGTTTTAATTTGCTAATGACAAAATCGATATTAGTGCCAATGTAAACTATATTCAAAGATCTAATTACAATATTGGTACGATAACCTTTACTTATAAGATTGTTAAAAGGTTCGATGAGTTTACACGGATCACAAAGTGATTTCCTCGCTTTAAGTACAATATTACCATAAAATGTAGGATGTGAAATACCATTTTTAATAAGTCTTCTAAAGATATAGCCAAATTTACTAATCAAATCTTTGTATCTATGAAAGAATTTAGTAAAAGTTTTAAGTAATTTCTGGTATCGAAATCCCTGACACAGTAATTTCCCAGTGATGCATTGATTCCGTTCGTTAAAATCTATGACATTCGAACACACACGGGCAAACCGAACGAGTTTGGATATATAAACACCGCATGGTGGAGCCAAATGCACATTGCCGTCTTAAAAAGGGAAATTAACAACAGGAAATGAAAAATCGTCTCATTTGTCGTAATTTTTAGTATGAAATTTCCCGTTTGAAATTGAAATGTCTAAATCTAGAAAAGGACAACTGCTGGTGTTTATATTAGATTTAGTTAAAGTAAGTTCTTCTAGGTAAATTTCTGAAGTATATTAAGAGAACTCTGGATTATTCAACGAAAAAATAGCATCCAGATAAAGGTAGGTATTTTTGAATGTATCAACCAAATATAACAATGATGGGTCTTTACTGAATTTAGTCATTACTGGGATTCATAGCAATATAGAAATAAATCTGCTATTAAAGGGGCACAGTTGGAGCCCATAGGAATACTTACTACCTGATGATACACTTTATCGCCGAAACGTACATAAATGTTATCTAGCAGAAAATTTAGAGCTTCTATCATATCCTCACATTTCCAGTAAGTGTATCTAGCATACTTTCCTTTTTCGTTACAGAAAAAGGCTTTAAACGAGTTACAGCAAATAAAATTACAATGAGACCATTTTATCAAATACAAAAACTTTTTCTTTATAAGTTTGTGTGGAAGTGTAGTGTACAGAGTAGAAAAATCATAACTGTCCACAGAATTGTAAGGACCATTGAAAGCATGCATTTTATCTAAAACCTCTAAAGAATTTTTAACACTCCAAAAATATATAATATTTTCATAAGCTTTATTACAAAAGTTAATAACCAGGTTTTTTTTTATAGTAGTAAAGGAGGTAGTTAGAATCACTGATAGATTAGTAGTAGAACACTTAATCGAAGTGGAGATTGTTATTAAACATAAGCATTCTTACAAACATACCACTATATGCCCAATAACTGTTATTTGACACAATAGAGCTACGGCATTGGTTAATGGTAACTAGCTTTCTAAAACTTGGTTTATTACTTAATATGCACACACACCTGTCTTCCTGTATCAATTGAAAATGTAAGATATAATTATAAAACCATTTCTCAATTGTGTTATAAACTGCTAGTACATTATATGAAATTACAAGTACGTGTATTTCTCACTCTTACCTTTAACGTTATATACTAATATTTGCTATTTGATAAATGACTTGCCGTTTTGAATTTTTCCTTGGTATTGCTTTCGGTTATATTGTTATATAACTTTTTATTAAACTTCATAAATTTGATATGGAAATAGAATTTGTCAGTTTAAATATATTAAGACTATCTTCTTTTTCTCCTCGTGTTCGATGTACATGTACTATACCTGACTGTCAACATCAATTGTTTACTATTTAACTTCATAAAGGATTTTCCACTTTTTTTTTTCTTAAGAAGCCCTGCACCAAGTCAGGAAAATGGACATTGTTATATAATAGTTCGTTTCTGTGTGTGTTACATTTTAATGTTGTGTTTCTGTTGTGTCGTAGTTCTCCTCTTATATTTGATGTGTTTCCCTCAGTTTTAGTTTTTAACCCGAATTTGTTATTTCTCAATCGATTTATGAATTTTGGACAGCAGTATACTATTGTTGCCTTTATTTACGACACTCAATTTGAAATAGTCAACAATTCCTACAGATTTTTTAAAGAACTCGATTAAAGTCCGAGTCAGCCTTTTCCCGCCATATTTTAAATCTCAAATATCTCGAAAAGGAGGTCCATGACCTATCAATATTTTTAGCTAATCTTTATCCTTAATGGATGCTCTACCAGCTTATAGTATCAATTTTGAATTCTTAATTTATTATTTTTCACCTTACCTCACCTAAGTACATCCTTAAAGGAATATGCGTTACATATTTTCGACCTACCGATTAAAATTCCATACGAAAATTTTCAAATAAAAGGTGATGAAGTACAAAATTCTTTTTCTGCGGATTTGCATTTTTCTTTTTCTAAATTGTGATGTACTTTGGGGTGTTTTAAGTGGGGATCATGACTTTCCCATTTTTTTTGTAACGCTCATCTGATGGTTATGGACATTAAATTGTTCCAACCTATTGCTTTAAATATCATCTAAATGGCATACCATACAGTTTTGATCACACAGTTATTGTTTGACAAAAGTTTGCATATAATCAATTTTTCACCTTCTCAGTTGACATGTTTAATAAAAGTTTTATGAATGGGTTGAATAATAGTCATTAACTTAACAATCTGTTTCTTTGTATTTTTCATCTTTAAACAAATATAGCTGTACGAGTATGTTCTACATTCATGTAATAATTCGTTGGCAACAAATCATTTTAATAAATATTTCATAATTTTAGAAAAAAACGTTATGGTTAGCTGTAACAATAAATATATATGTAATTGATGCACATGTTTTGGTCACCGCTGATTAATAAATATTATCAGCATGCATGGTTAAGCGAGATTTCATTTCAAAGAGGGATCTATGTTCTCTTTTTCAGGTTAATGATTAAATCAGTGTAGATTAAATGCATCTTTTCCGAATATGTCACAGTTCGTCATTGCGAAAATTTACATAAGCGACGTCATTTACTTCCCTATCATGTATCATATATCCTTAACTACGAAATCATTAATTGTGCTGTTTCATTTTTAAACTGCATTAGTTACGATTTGTTTTGCTTAATCATTTATGAAAGTGAAATAGTGAAATAACAATTGTCATTTAGCAGCCAGATTCAATTTTAACAAATAAGCTCGGAAAATCGCTGATGAATTATACACTTGCAAGTTAATAATTCGACTTCATTTTATCCGTGTTCGTGAGATCTTTAATGTAGCTCCTTAATTAGAGATGGGTTACGCATGTACTAGTTGTTTTTTGCTGTTGAAAGGAAAACAATGACAACATTGACAATTTGTCAATGTGTGTATCATTGTCATGTTGCATACTAGAAGGTTTTCTTTCTGTATCATATTGTAACATCGGACTCCGACTTCTTTTTAACATGTTGAAGGGCGCCTCATTTATGAACCTCTCCTAAGTCAGTGGCGTCGGGCCTTTATGAGTTTTGTATATGTCCTAGATTTAAGTTTATTTGTATCTTTCGGAGTTTTGTGTTTCGTCCATTTTCGCCGAACTAGTACACATTATTGTTTAGAGGCCTCTTTAAGCTGGCCTCCAGGTGCGGGATTTTCACAGTGTGTTGAAGAATCATTTATTGCCTCTGGTGTTTTCTGCTCTTTGGTCAGATTGTTGTACTTTAACATGTTTTAAAGTGGATAAATAATCATTGGTTGTATAAAAAAAAATCTTGACTGCAGGTGATTCTAGACTTGTAATTATTTTAACAGAATACTGTAAATTTTCATCAACATTAAATTATGTGTATAACTTACTATATGTCCTAATATTTCAACGTCAATATGTTGCATTCTACAGATTTCTAAGCATTTTGATACTGTCGGTACCACTGAAATATGTGGCTCTCCTAATAGTTCAATGCAACCTATTATAATAGAAAATTCAATTAAAGAGATAGAGCCTAGATGGTCGATTGGTCTAGCGCGTGGGTCATAGTGCAAGCCGATTTAGTGCCAGTAATATCTCAGTAGCAATAGTTCGAGTCCCGGCAAAGAAATAACCAAATCGTGTTTTCGCAAATTTACAGATCGAACATTGTTGGGCTGATAATTATATCTTAGATTAGTACCGTTGTGCAAATCTTTAGACTTACATATATATATAAAACGTCTGTATAGTAGTCAACGATTTTCCCCACGAGGGCGCTGGATCGTTACGAGTAACGATACATGTACACAATAAATAAATTATATAAACGCCTAAAAAAGTGTACACAACAACTCCAAATACAAAAAAAGGTAACTATAAATGTAATTATTTATAAATATTTCGGATAACAGATATCCTTCGTCAGTCAGATTCTGATGTGAAATGAATCATCTTTGAGTCTCGTTAGATTAAACTTTTACTAAATCTTGAATTTTATACAATAAAAAAAGTCAAACCGAACATCAGTAAAGACGCTTGCACCATTCTAAAAAAATGTTAACATGACATAGGTTATATGGTTTATTACAACAGAGAGCTCATATATATGCTTTAAATACAAATAATAATGTGCGATGTGAACTAGCACAATTCTAAAACTGTATCGGGAACGACAATTATGATGATATAACATGTATATATATATATATATATATATATATATAAGAAAAAGTAAATTAAGTCCGTATGCTGGTAGCATATAAGAATATATATATATACAACAAATACGGCAACCCGAGTACAGACAAACGCCGTTGAGCGAACATTTAGACATTTGTGCGGGAGGAAAATTCAAATGTTTCCCATTCTTCAAATGTACGGAACCAACAGAAGAATACCGTAAAGAACTAGAAAAAAAAACTCATAAAGTGTTTGACGCAAAGCTTGATGCTTAATAGTTACATGAACAATAACGTTGCGTCATAATACTAATTTGTTAAGAGCAATGACGTTACCTCATAATACTAATGTGTTCCCCATAACGACGTTCATAGATATGGTAGTCCCAAGATGGACGAAAGCGCTAGGTAATGCTGCTTTTTAAACTCTTTTTTGTGTTTTTAGTTTTTAATATATAATTCCTTGTACACCGCTTGAATCAGAAATCAGATTCTTTCATATATAATTACCTTAGCCGTATTTGGCACAACTTTTTGGAATTTTGGGTCCTCAATGCTCTTCAACTTTGTATTTGTTTGGCTTTTTAACTATTTGGATCTGAGCGTCACTGATGAGTCTTATGTGGACGAAACGCGCGTCTGGCGTATAAAATTATAATCCTGGTACTTTTGATAACTATTTAACAAATTACAGATGTAACCCAATCTTTTGCAACATCAAACACATAAGTTCATGCAGCATTTTCGGGACATTCATAAAACTATCAAATGTTGCAACGAAAAGTAATAGGAAGTAGACGTTGGAAAGTATTTGGATAAAGTTAAATCCATAAAGATTAGTACTAACCAATAAGGAATAGTTAAAGAAATTCAGAAGAAATGGACAACTCATATAAGAAAAGTCAAAAGGAAAGTGGCACAAAATTGCACGTGTGACAGAAAAGGCATATGGAACCCTCTCTAAAAAGATATCTCGTCGATGGGGGTAAGATGGTAGGGATTATTTGGAACACCATTAACGATTTATCGTTTATAATTAACTTTCTTCACAATCTTTAACTATATAAATCTCAAAAAAATTCATTCGTAAAAAAACAATTAACCGGGGCTATGTTATACTTCATATGGTTCATATTCAGATCATATATCTTTTTTCTCAAGTCGTGATATGTACGTAAAGTTTACCACTGGAGATAATCATCAGTTAATCAATGGCATCAAATACTCTTATTTTGAATGGTTGTTTTTTTCAAATATCTAATTTAGATCTATTGATCATCTTTTTTCAATAGAAACATTTGGTAATCCATTGGATACTAGCTATGAGGTGTGAGGAATTGTTTTTACAAAAACAACCAGAGATACACACAAAGTCATCACCTATATATAAGTGTCAATGTAGTTTCTTTCTATATCGTCATTCTTCTCATGCTTTTGGTTGATTTAAAAGATTGTCTTGGTGTATTTACTAAATGATTAACCAGCCATTTCAAAACCATTACCGAAAAGGACTAGTACTACAACGCTAGAAATATATATATGCATTAATAGTAATCAGTTGCTTCCTTTTATCCATTTATGACCTATTTGTTTCTTCTTTTATTGTATATCACATTCATTTTGCAATCTGGATCAGTTTCCTTGAACCATTATATTTTATTTACAAATCAATCGATTTAAAATTTCTGGTAGGTCTTGTTGTCTTTAAATTCCATTTTTAATATTCTTATAGTTGTTATTCAAATTAATACTTACAGTTCTGCCTTTTTAAATTCTAAGTTTTACCAATAAAATTTATAAACCCGTTTCTAGACAAAATCAGTTTTGCAGTAACATTTATATGGGACCTTATAATGATAGATTAATCCTTCAAATTGGTAAATTCTTTGAACCCACGTATAGAAATTTGCATTTTTTAAGTGTCAGTAAGATAGTCATCCATGAATTAGAATCCAAACAGGTCACAATGTACTACCCACAAAAAGCGACGAAAAATACGAAGGTACTAACATTTTTCTATACTAATTGTTAAATCTGGTATAAAATAATCTTGTTCGAGTTACTGCACCCTTATTTTGATTACAGACATATTCCTTCCCCTAATGATTCTATTATCTCTTGCATTATCGTTTCGTGGAGCTATTTCAAATTAAATACATCTAAATGGGCTGTTTAACAATGTTCCTGTAATGGTATCGATACATCTAAACTGATGTTTTTTCACTCTAAAGCTCCTCTTGTTCTCAAATTTGGTCTGTTGTTTACTTTGTTTCTGTTTTGTTGTTTGGTTAAAAACTAGTGTCAAGAGCCAAGGTCGAATGAGATATCCACTGTCCTAGCTTACAAAGCCACTTATCTCCCGTCTTCAATTTTTTGTACATAGTCTTTAATTGAGTCATGTGTTTTACCAGCCCACTTTTGCAATTTAATGTAAAAACTTTAAATTTGAGAGAATCTTGTATTAATATTATAATGGGCGAATGGTATTTTTACTGGTTACGTTTAACATGTTTTAGTTTTTGGGTTTTGAAACACACATAAGCACTGTCTAAGCACCAATGACATTTGGAAAATTTGCGATTTCATAAAAGCTTTGCATTGCATAATGAAGAGACGCTTGGTGTGTGGGCCTCGAAATATATCAATTGCAGCTAGTCATCAAACATTGTGTGACGTTACGTTACGTTACGTGTAATGAAAGGACTTGCTCTTGATAAACTACAGAATTCTGCATTAATCAGTCGAATGCTCCCAGTAGCATGAAACGAATTGCAAAAGGCCACAATTATTTGTAATGAGACAAAAATGGCATCGGATCTTTTATTCGGCCTAGAGAGTCTTTTTTGAAACTTTATACACAGTTCTATAATCATTAGTCTAGAAAGTCGACATCTGCGAATAATATCTACATCGACCAGATTGGCTCTGTGCTTTAACACCCTGTTTCGGCGAATACGATGTGCGCGTCGTCTCAATTGAACATACACAGCTGATATATTTCTTGTTTTTATTTCGGCTTAGGACATCGTAACTTCTAGGAATATCCTATATGTAAAACCATCAAAAGACACTTATGAATATATTCTTACTTTAGAACCAAATTTAGGCACTTCTTATCTTAGGAGACTTTCGTTAACCCAATGTGTATCATAGGATAGCCGAGGATATAGACCTTTGAGTTGAATATAAAAATAATCTCTGTTACGTTATAAAATTCAATGCTTGGTTTAAAAAAAACTTACCAATCTTTGATATCCAATGAGAAATTGTGCTATACTCTCCAGTCCAAAATGTTGCTCCTTGTTTAGTACCTGTCACTTGAGTACAGTTTATAACGTTGTTTTTGTTGGATGTTAGCCAACCTCTTAAATTGTTACAAGTACGTTGTGCCTCAAACCATGTTTTTTCTTGTTCGAAATATTTAACATGAGATGCTTGAATAAAAATGAATAAACAATATTTTATAGATAATGTGTTTATTGAATATATATTTTTTTCTAATATGTAACTTGCAACAAATAACTGAATTATTGTTAGTAGATTATTTTATGTCATAAATGTGATTAGTCGTACTTCCGGTTTATTTGCATCTATTGCAAGGATTGTTATACAAATAGTTATGCTGTTGCTTCGATTGCAAAACGAAGAAGATTAATTTACAATTGTATATATTAAGCACTTTTAGCATAACACAATAAAAAGGTTAAACACGAGTGTTCCATTGACAACACACAAATTAGACAAAAACAACAATTCAAAAGTAAAGACTTACAAACACAGATGTACAGCAAAGAGGTCAAAATCAAATATAATTATTTAGTGTAGGAAAATTTGATATAATCTATATTGACAAAGGACAACAGTTCTAGTAGTTTATTTAAAAGAGGTGGCAAATACAGGGGAAAGTAAAGGCATGTCTAGCCGCTTCGAATACAGCATTTCAAGAATGATTACATTCTAAAAAAAGTTAAGAAAAAAAATATATATGATAATTTTACAATTAAAATATCAGAGTGTCAAATAAAAATTGGTTTTGTTGATACTAACTAGCATGACTATGGTTTTATTTTTAATGATTCTGTAATTTTCCCAAAACTATATACCATTTGACAATCATAACACTTTTATTTACTTACCGGTTTTTACGAAGACACCGATGAGACACACATTAATAGACAAAACAAATATAAATTTCCCCATAGTTGTAGAAATTCTATCCACCTAATAGAGCGACTGTAAACAAACTGTTATCAAATGTTTTACCACGATATCTACAGGTATCAAGGGATCAATTCAGAGATAAATATTATGTAATGATATCGTGTCTTTTAAATTTCTTATATCCTTTTTTCAAAGAGATCAAGAAATTAAAAGGAAGAGGGTATTATAAGGGACAACAACACGTCGATTTACTTCTTTATCTTCTTTACATTTGAGGCAAAATAACTCTGCCAAAAAACAAACATTTTGAAATGACTTCTTGATATGTTTGTGTTTACGAAGACGTTGAACTCTTAGTAAAAATCGATAACGAAATCTATTTTGTAAATCAGTTCAACAAATCATTTACTATCATCTATCAATGTTTGTAGTTTATCATATGAACAAGGAAGTCTTGCTTATCTACAATAAAATGTTAAAATTTGTAAATATTGTAGAAGATATAACTTGAACTAATGTGTACGAAAAAGAGACCAACCTTTAGGAAATCTTGGTCCTCACCGCTCTTGAACTTCGTACTTTATTTGGCCTTTTTAACTTTGTTTTATTCGAGCGTCACAGATGAGTCTTTTGTAGACGAAACGTGTCTATCGCAAATACATAATTTCAATCCTGGTATCTATGATGAGTTCATTTGCATAAAAAAAACAAAGCAAGATAGTATTATAACGGGGGAAATAGTCTAGTAAAAACATTTCCTATTATTTGTTCCAATATATTTTTGTTGGTGAAGAGTCAAACGAGAATCGGATGACTCTGAGGTATGCCTATAACGTGAAATATTCAAATGGTATAAATTTTAATGCACCAGGACGCATTTCGACATACGGTGATGCGAGACGTCAAAATATTTGAATTCCAAAATTTAAGTCAAATGTGTGAATCAAATCACAAAGACCTAAAGTAAGTCAAATCTGGATAAGAAATCAGATCATTGCACGATGTAGATATATTCCTTAAATTTTAAATAATTTCAAATTAGTATGGATCCTTAACCAAAATGTGTACTAGTTAAATGACAATAGACACTAAACTCCAAAACATATAAATGAACTATAATTAAAAATCATTCAAGGCTAAAAGCCAGATCTTCTGACTTGGGCCAGGGGCAAAAATTCGGTGGTGTTAAACATGTTTTGTGAGTTCTCAATCCGCCACCTATTCCTCTAGCCAATGTAGAATAAACAAAAAATAGTATACACACTCTTTATTTACGAAAGAACAAATCAGTTTTAATTTAAAAGCAACCCATCTAGTAGCCTTGCTTTTAGTATATATGAAAATTATCCACGTCAAACACTGTCTTTACAATATATATCAGCTTCTGAGAACTAATGCATTAAAAAAAAGCAATTGGATGCCATATGTGAGTTAAGACAACTATTCATATCTAAAGTCTGTTTTATAAAACACCATGTAGTATCAAATGCCAATTGACTGATTATCAATAATGTTTCCTTTCTATTGTTACTGAAATATATCAACTTTGAACACTATGAACGATTTAAAAAGCTTGCATAAACCCTTAATTCTTTTTCATTAGTCATATATTCTGTATAAACCTACACAGTCTAATAAGTCAACTCTTTAATGAGGATTCAAATATTGCAATAAATTTTATAACTTTTCAGAAGTGTTAAGAATGAAGTATCGGTAATTCATATTAATATGTGTTTTTTGTCAGATATATTTCTTTTTATTTGGATTTGATTTATTGACATGTACAATAGAGACAAACATTACACTTACCCCGGCATATTATATTTCTCGCATTTTGACTGGATAACGCACATCGTTAAAAAAAACCATAACCCGGGTGTTGTTAACCCGTATTCGCAGGCGTTACTACTAATTACCACTGGAAACTTTATTCGCGTGTTCCTTTATGTTCTATATTTGTTCAAATCATATTGTTCTATAAAGTATAATGCTTACATAGTTTCCTCATATTAAAATGTATCAATAAAGGTTTCATCTAGAATTACATTAAAAAAACATAACATTTTTGTTTCTTTTCTTCATATTTGTTTAAAATTAAATACGTTTATCAGTTTGTCTTTTTCATTTTAGCCATGGCGTTTTCAGTTTATTTTCGATTTATGAGTTTGACTGTCCCTTTGGTATCATTCGTCCCTCTTTTAAGTGTTTGATATTTGTATAATGTTCGTAGCTGTGTATACTTCCTTAAACATTTTGGTACACTGCAATACAATTTGATGTGAATGATGTAAATTGTAATAAAATAATGTTAGAGGAAATATGATTAAATTAAAAATAATAACCCAATCTTGAATTAAAACATTTAAACAAACAAAAGTAGTTTGAAATCTTGAGATCTCATGAAACATGTTTAACTCCGCCGCAATTTTGCGTCTGTCCAAAGTCAGGAGCCTCTGGTCTTTGTTAGTCTTGTATGATTTTTAATTTTCGTTTCTTGTATATAATTCGGAGTTTGATATGACGTCCATTATCAGTTAACTAGTATACATATTTGTTAAGGGCTCAGACGAAGGATTCCTCCGGGTGTGGGAATTTCTCGCTACATTGAAGACCCATTGGTGGCCTTCAGTGGTTGTCTCCTCTATGGTCGGGTTGTTATCGCTTTGACCCATTCCCCATTTCCATTCTCAATTGTTAGAATATTCAATAATTGAGGTTCGCATTTTGCCAATCCAAATTATAACTTATACTATCTCAACATGCTCAATTTGCTGATGAATTAAGATAAAGACCGAAAATGTCGTAAATATGTGTTAGTAATGGACCCAAAAAGAATTGAAAAACATAAATACTTTAAAAGTGCGATGAAGTAGTGGATATATCTTCCATTTCAAAGGACATTTATAAAGCTCAGCTCTATTGAAAGTATTTTATTTTCGAACTATTTTAATGAATATTTAGATATGGTTACTTTTTCCAAATAATGCAACATGATGACCTTGGTAATAACTGAAACCAACACTGTAAGAAGAATCATGCCTAAACATTAATGGCTTTTAATAAAATTGAATAGCTTTAATTAATCTTGAATATCTTAAATTAGTATTGAACTGCTTTAATTGATCTTTAAGTGATGTGGATCTGCAACGATTGTAGTCAAAAATAAACATGTTAAATATTACATCATTTCATTAGAATGATGTTCTCAATTAATCATTTCTTTTAAGTAAGATAAGTCCTCAATAAATAATGATCTCTGAACCATATGCACATGAATTACTGTAAATTCGGAAATTATTTCGTGCTTTTATTTTTTGCAATTTTGTCATTTTATACTTCAATGCGATTTTAATTTTTACGATTTGGAGAAAAATCCCGTTTAATTTAATATAAAATATTTCAAAATGCGAGTTTAAATTATTGCGTTTACAACTCTGTCGCTTTTTTAGCAATAATAAAAACCTCACAATAGTTTCTGAATTTACAGTAGTTTGTTTGAATGTTGCTTTATTTGGGAATGTGACCAGATCTAACATATTTCATAAGTCTGACCGCTTCAACATGCATGAAATTGAAATCCTTTCTCAAAATTTCTTCATTCAATTCCTGTAGAACAGCACTGTCGACTAGTTGGTCTGCGAATTCCTTACAATATTTTGACAGGTGAAGTTTTTTAAGAATACCAAGTGTCTCCTGGACAGATTTCCCATCGACAACAGACTTGGATGATCCAGCTGACGAGCTACTTGTGGATGAGCAATAATCACTGTCAGACGCACATGTTTCTCTGATATACATATAATTGTCAGATGATTCTAAATTCACACTTTCGTCTGCATGCATCACACGATAGTTCTGATCCTCTACAACTACACTTAATGAATCATACGGCCGCGCTGGTAATGGGGGTCTTTTTTCTGCGGAATATATTGGAGGTCTAGATGGTAACCACTCAGGATCTGGTTCGGGTAAGACTTCATAAATGTCGTCTTGTTCATCCCTTACACTTTTACATTTTTGTCTAGGAATTAGCTTTGGTGGTACATCATTGTAGTCATTGCCATGAATGTAATCACTTGGAAGTAAATCTGGAGGTACAGCATTTCCTGTTCCCGTAGTTTTCGCACCTCTTTCAAATTTGGTAAGTTCTGCAAAAAAAATGTGTTTTTTTTTCTTCTTTTTAAATGTAATCTTTAACACACAATTCACTTGTTGTATCATGAATTCATATATACTTGACAGTTTGAACATTTATGGTGTATTACCAATTTTCAAGGGCAACTAATACATGTAGAAAGTTGAAGAATTGAAAAATCTCCTTTAGTACTTTCGTGATAGTATTTTTTTTTTTTGTGTCGTTCTGAAAATATCAGTCATTTCGAACTTCAAGCAGACATTATTTCAGAATATAGCGAAGAAATTATATATAATAGCTTGTATGTTTTTATTCTTTTATGTGAATGTATATACATGTATTTTTTAAAATGCCGCCGTACATGCTCGTGCCTCTCTATTTCAGAATCCGTGTCATTGGTGTCATTTGTTACATATCTTTCTTGTTTTGAGTCTTGAAGTTCTTGTGAAGCCAAGAATTGTTGGCTGGTCTTTGATAGTCCTGCATAATGTATTCAATAATTTAGAGCTTACAAACTATAGCGATACCTATCCATTGTTGGTAAACCGAATTTTGACATCCATATATCTGTTTGTTGGGTTGGGTTGATACCTCATTGTTCTAAATCTTGCAACCCTTTTTTTTATTAATTTTGCATGATACCAAATAAATTTATTAATTAAACATTTTATGATATCGAAATCCATAACTGTAGATAAATATCGTTCCTACTAAGTATATTAAACCAATCTAATACATGTTTACCTGGACTACCTTCGTTATCCTGAAATTTGATATTCTTCTGTACAAAAAGCTCCATTGATCTCAGCTTAGCCTGGAACATTTCCTGAGATTTATGTGTATATCCAGTAATAATAGATACCGATATATCTGGACATAGAGCCACCAGTGCTGATACCGGTGATATTACACCTGTAATGGAAAAAGATCTAATATAAGTAATTTAAATACCTGCAATGGAAAACGTGCTGATATATGTGATTTTACACCTGCAAAGGAAAAAAGTACTGATATAACTGACACTACAAATGAAATGAAAAATGTGTAAGTTTAATAAGTTTTTTTTTAAATTAGTGTTATTTTCACATGTGTGATGAATAAAGGCAACAGCAGTATACCGCTGTTCGAAATTCATAAATGGATTGAGAAAAACACGAATCCGGGTTACAAACTAAAACTGAGGGAAACGCATCAAATATAAGAGGAGAACTACGAAACAACGGAAACACAACATTACACGGTAACACACACACAGAAACGAACTATAATATAACAATGGTCATTTTCCTGACTTGGTACAGGACATTTTAAGAAAACAAATGGTGGGTTGAACCTGTTATTGTGGAATGCCAAACCGCCCGCTTTAATCAAATCAAATATTTTATTGTCGTAGAAACTTTACAGTTTGTGACCAACATATATTAACGCAATAAACATATATACATACATATCAAACATACACAATAAAAACAACATCAAAATTTATAACAACAAACAAGCTGTTAAGAGTCCCCTGACATCAGTTTTAATGAATTTTTCAAGAAGGATCCTAACTTGTGTGTTTGTAAAGGAGTTGATGGATTTAATAGCAATGTTAGATATAACATTAAAATGACAACATTACATTTTTATATTTATTTACTTTACTGAGCTGGTTGAAGATACGCGCAAAGATATCAATTGTAATTTTGATGGCATATGTGACTAAGTGATTTTTTAATTTTGTCGAGTCTGCGACGAAAGTCGTAAAAAAGTGAAATGGCGAAACTATATTCCGTCGGTTTCAGTGTCGGTGTCAGCATATGAGTTCATTCTGTTGAAAAATGTAAGCCATTAACAAGTTTGTCAAACCTTCATGGAGTTTCATGAAACTTTTACATTGTCCCGTATCTTACGGCTAAATGGGATATTTGTAGTTCATAGTATTGCTACGATACAGTCAAACAGTAATAACTTGAAAAAATTATCAATTTCAAGTTGTTTTACGAACATTGGACTGATGTTTCTTTATTATCAACAAAAACGTAACAATCCCGCAAAAATAAACAGGTCATAAAAATAGGACTCTATTTTTAGGTTGGATTATTTATTATACCCCCGCTTTGAAAAAAGGGGGGTATACTATTTAACCTCTGTCTGTCCTTCCGTCAGTCCGTCAGTCCATCAGTCCATCAGTCCGTCAGTCCGTCAGTCTGTCAGTCAGTCCGTCCGTCCCATGAATATTTTTCGTTACATTTTTCTCAGGAACTACACTACCAGGATTTCTGAAATTTGGTTTCAGGCTTGATATAAGTCAGCTATACTGTGTGATGCGTTTTCAGATTCATCACTCGACAACTTCCTGTTTACCAGACACTTGTATCATGTTTACACCTGATAGCCAAGTTGAAAATTTTTCGTCACATTTTTCTCAGGAACTGCACTACCAGGATTTCTGATATTTGGTTTCAGACTTGATATAAGCTAGCTATACCGTGTGATGCGTTTTCAGATTCATCAATCAACAACTTCCTGTTTACCGAACACTACTATCATTTTACACATGATGGCCAAGTTGAAAATTTTTGTCGCATTTTTCTCAGGAACTACAATGCCAGGATTTCTGAAATTTGGTTTCAGGGTTTATATAAGTCAGCTATACTGTGTGATGCCTTTTCAGATTCATCACTCGGCAACTTCCTGTTTACCGAACACTTACATATTTTTACCCTATTAACATTATCCACTTGCGGCGGGGGTATCATCAGTGAGCAGTAGCTAACAGTTACACCTGTTGAATTTATTTACTTGTCGATCAATATAAGTAAAAAAATAGATGTGGTATGACAGACAATAAGACAATACTTTGCAAGAGACCAACTGACACAGAAATTAGCAAATATAGGTCCCCGTACGGCCTACTACAATGAGCAAAGCCGATATCGCATGTATACTTTTAACAATGTTAAATGAATATTATTTATGAAATCATCCCTTCTTAAATTTTACGGACGCCAGCACGAGTTGGTTGACCGTTATGGGATAACCGTTTCACAGATAATATCGGATATGTTTTTTACGGCGTTACTACAAACCCCTTCCATTTCATTATATGACTTACCGAATTAGACTTTTTACCGGATTTGTAACAACATCAGCAGCACGCCGGGTGCCACATGTGGAGCAGAATCTGCTTACCCTTCCGAAACATCTGAGATTACCCCAGTTCTTGGTGGGGTTCGTGTTGCTTATTCTTTAGTTTTATAAGTCGTGTCATGTGTACTATTGTTTGTCTGTTTGTCTTTTTCATTTTTAGCCATGGCGTTGAAAGTTTATTTTTATTTATGAGTTTGACTGTCCCTCTATTATCTTTCGTCCCTCTTTTATGGTTTCTGAAACTTAACACAATGGAATAATAGGACTGTTACTAAATAAAAATTAAAAATCAATTACGAGAACGTTAAAGTTTCAAGAAATATATGAGCTAACATGCCTCCCCAAAAATATGATTACAGTTAGTAAAGAGATTAGTACGAAAATACTGCCTACCTTCTATTTTTATATATACCAAGTCGACGAAAAGCCAAAAAATATATTACAAAGAGCCATAAAAAGCAATATAATTAAAGTAAAATACACAGGTCGTGCACAAATATTAAGATTGTTGCTATCATTGCATATCTTATGTGTGCCAATAACAGTTATGACCAAATAATAACTTCGAATGAATGGTTGTTGCTGCTATAAATTCCCCTTTTCGTATGCGTTTTTGTACATTGCAAAAATGCATGATTCAATAATGGTTTCTGCTACTTGTTGCATTCGCAAGTCAGAACTATCTTTGTGAACGGTGTTTCGATTTTTCAACCAATAAATTTAATCTTAGCTTTAAAGTAAGCAATGTTTAAGAAGTTAATAATTACCATCTTCTAAGCAGTTCCCTTGTATGTTATCTTCTACGTAAGTCTTCATGATTAGTATATTGACTCCTTTAATACTTTCCAGAGTAGATCTTAGTTCTATGTTGTAGCTTGCGTATCTTACTTGGACTGGCAAATTATTTTCTGCTAATATTTCTTCCATAAGTTGGGGGTTTCCCACTAAGAAGACATATTTAATTTATTAAATTTTGTTTAAAGGAATAGCCCATGTATTTCATTTTTTCCAAACTATCAGAAAAGTCTTAAGTGTTCACCTTAGTTTTACGTGTTTTATAAAATGATGACATTCAGCTGGATTGTTTTAGAAACCAAATATGGATGTTTTGTGCTTTTTATGTTTAAACTGTACTTTCACTAAAAGAATGTGAAGTTGAAAAATCTTAAGATTATTCCAAATAGTTTCCACTAATATACATACTGTCTTCAATCAGTAACTCAGCTATTGTTGTTTGTGATATTGGTGTTGATAGAACATATTTTATTATTCTGTAATTCTCTCGCGATTCAGGGTTATCTCGAGTGGCTATATCAGAACAGTTATGTATTGCTCAATCGGCGTGATGACATATTAACATTTACTTTTATTGTATTGTTTAGTTTTATTGCCATCTCATTGAATTCTTTGAATTCTGCGATTACTGATTTTACTTTAATGCATTTGTTTATGGTGTCAGAGAAGATACTGCATTCTGGTAATTCTTGCAGTATTCATTGGTGATGTAATGCAGTTACACGCTCCACCACCATTGAATAATTTTCTTTTTACAGACAATGGAAAACTACCTTTCTTCGAACTTTTCACAACAGAGAACTTATATTTTCCATCAACAGGTATACTGAGGAACTCGTCTCTTTGATTTCCATCATCCGTTGATAGTCTGGCTAGAGCTCTAAGCTGCTGGCATGTTCGATGGAGACGAATTATCTAAAGAAAAAAATCATTTAAATTGTATCAATTTAAAGGATCTATTCCAATGATCAAAGGATTCCACCTTGTTATAACATTGTGTGTAGTTTATTTTATTTTATTTTGTTTCGTTTTTTGTATGTGTTTGGGTAAATGTCTTTGTAATACGTTTTCGTTGGTTTTATTTTGAATTACATTTACTTTATTAACTTCTGTTTCCAAGTTCTACTTATTGTTTAAATGTTTTAATCGACATATTTCTCTTCCTACTGTCATGAACATTTGGATATTGTTCTATTAAAATTTGCTGTTACAAAGTTTTTTAGATTATCAAACTTAGGGAATATCTCCCTAATGCACAGCTCTGATTCCTTCCCTTCTCTTGCTAAACTTCTTTTTTTTTTCTAAGGTTTCGGTTTTCAAAAGTTTAGCCCTGAGCATCACTGGAGAAGCATTTTTTGTCGACATGTGCATTGTTGCAGTAAAAGGGGTACTTTTAATTTTGTAACTACAAATTAGTGTAAAGAGTTCATAAAAACTTGTATTCATTGTACAATTTACTGTCTATCGAAACTGATATAACTTAAACAAAATGTCGACAGATAGAATCACTTTTATATAAATATCAATGGAAAATTTTAGTTAGGTTTACAATCGTTAAACCCGTTTCATCTATAAAAAAAAAGAAGATGAAAACAACACGTTATACACATTGCATGCATTCAAACTTGGTTTTTTTTCTCTCCATTATTTACTTTCATCAGGAGCACTCAAAGCCAAATATTTAAAAGCCAGTTATAAGATTCAATGGTACTTGTGGTACATCAGAAGGCATAGTCTGTTATATCATATTTGTTGAAGCTTGAAGACAAATCTATTTAATTAAGTGATGCTGTTAATCGTTTTCATCTAATGTTTCTTGTAACAGTTATCATTTTGATGCCATGTGGTGTAAATATAAATGAGATGTTGGGTATGCGTCAAAGAGACGGCAATCCAACGACAAAATAACCAAAATTTCTCAGAATCTTACAGTATTGTTATATAGATCTAACTGTTTGTAAAAGGGAAGAGATGAAATTCCAAGGACAATAAATATTGAAGGCAAATAAAACGCAACATTATGTAGCGTATGATTAATTAGAAACAATATTTACAAGCACCAAAGCACTAAAGTAAAACATCATGTATGGTTTATAAATCTTAAACAACAAGCGTAAATTTCCATTAAGTTAATAGAGATTTAAAGCTTATTAGTATGCAACTAAACCTCTTACGGGAGGAATTGTACTTGATTTTCATATGATGAAGACATAATCTTTCTATCAGTTGAATTGGGGTCTGGAGCTGCTAGCAGTCCTTTATTAAAGAGGGTACAGATAATAGAGGGACAGTCAAACTCATATATCGCAAATCAACTGACGGATGTTAATGTGTGTATCATTGTCATTTTGCTTAGTTGTTTTGTTCTTTTTATGTTATCTATTCTGACATTGGACCGGATTTCTTTTCAACAGAGTGTTACTGTGTGTATTGCTATGTTTTTCTTTATTCTATATTGGCTAGAGGTATAGGGCGTGAGTTAGATTGGACTACCTATTTCAATTTGTCTTTAAATATAGAATGAAGTTTTTACAGCCCGATAATTATATTAACTTACGGAAAACGTTCGACAATATATGAAAACTAAATAAATCAAAACAACTTTTTTGATTATATGCGAAATACAACATTAAAATGTTTACTTACTAATACTTATGGTCAAACATTAAGATACGGTATATGCCCTTTATATAGTCTAAGTTTTACCTGATCTTTAGCATAATCGTCATACTTTGTCTCCCCATTGAATCCCTTTGTCAAGATCACTAGAAGTGGTAGGTTGCCCTTGTACCTTCTGTGGAATTCGGGTAATGATAATTGTTTTTCTTTAGAATACTCATACGCACAAGGCTTTGACGCAGTAGCTTAAAAAAATGAAAAATCCATATGAAGCAATCGGAAATTAAGACTGAAAAAAGATATTTGTTCTGAAATATTTTTTATCAACAGATTCTGACAAATTTCGCGCATCTATGATATTATAAGTCGAAAGTCATACAAAATCAATGCTCGAAGTTCAAAATTTGATTTAAAACATGTAAAACACAGGTTGATCTTTAACGTTAAAGATGAGTTAATAACAGACCAAATACCATTGTTGCTAATCTGAAAGCCCGTAGCATGTCCTGGCCATTCCAAATAGTTTTGGGATATTCATCATGGGAATATTTTATTACGTACGTTAACGTTGTTAATCTATTTGCAAAAAAAAAAAATTCTTCTCCCTTTATTTATCAAATAAGCAATTGGCACTTCCTTCATCTAATGTTATCATGTAAACGGTTAAATAGAAGTTAACTTGTAAACAGGCGCTTATATCCCAAACGTCCGTTCCAGTCAATACTTGGATATAATACAATAAAACAGCCTGTCCTCAAGATCTAAAAGACAGTATGACTGTTACAGCTTATTCTCCGATTGGGACAGTCTGTCACTACTAGACAGTGCAGCCTGGTACAACTTGTCCTTCGAGTGTAACAGTCTGTTACTACCAGACATTGCGGACTGGTACAACTTTTACTCAGAGTGGGACACCCTGTCACTGCCAGACAGTGCGGTATGGTACAGCCTGTCCTCCCAGTGGGACAGTCTGCTATGTCAATCCTGATCAACTTGTACGTTCACTTTGTAGCCAGTACAAAGTGTCCTCTCTATATTAAAGCGCTTCTAGCACTTAATATATCCGACGTACGCTCTGTTGCTTGATGACAGCTCATCGACAGCCAACTGACAGCCTTGAATGCCGTTTTTCGTTCTCTCATATACCCGTGGTCGATTTCATTATTCCCTTGATAGGGGTTTTCTCTAAATGTTCCCGATACCGAACACAAGAAATCCCTCTCGAAAACCCCCATACCCTTGGACTCAACCACCGCCTTTCCCGCCAAACGTCTAAATCAAATCAACGCTTCTTCCTGCGTGAATTATGTATTGCTACAACAAGATTCTTCTTGTTTGAAACCATAAAGACCAATAATCATTTCAGTAGCTAGGTCAATAAAAGAATGTGTTGTATTTTTGCAAAACTAAACAACAAATTTAATAACCCATATATTACATTCAAACACAAAAAACTAAAAGTTTTACAAAATGTTTAAAAAAATTTAAAAGTTCTGAAATAATTCTTATTAAATTAGAACTTAAATTTGAAACTGGATATTTTATATAAGAAAACAATTATTTTCATGAAGTGTGAATGAGGACGTATAATGCTTTAACACTGACCTGGTGGATAATTTACCAGCATAATTGCAAACGATATCACAAAGAAAAGTGTGTCTTATCTATGTATAAAAAGTTTAGATTACTAAAACAAAGCTTGGTTATAAACATGGTGTCCACAAATGTGCATAATGTAATTGTATTCTGCCTACAAAGAATTATTGGAGAAAGCAATAATTTTTTTTTCTTCTGAAAGACTTATTCTTAATGGTAATCTTTGATAATGTATCAACTGTATATTGCCAAGCTTTGTATTATTAATCCAAACTTTGACGCTTAGTACAGCGTGTTAGTGAATTGCTCTTCTTAATTGTTATTCAATTATATATGACTTAAATTTCGAAATAAACACACTACCTGGACATGGCATGAACACTTGTATAAATGAACCTTGTTTTCTGGCTAGCCGAACCTCCCGGTTATATAGCAATGTTAAAAACACATACATTGGCTTCTCGTGCGTCTTTAAAGTTTTCTTATTTTTTAATTACATATTTGAATTTGTTTTATAAAATTAATTTATATTAACCATAGAATGTAATTCATGATGATTTCTAGAAGTTCTTATTTACAAATATAGCAATCTACGAAATTAAAACGCATATATAATATAAGATAAAAACATGATAAAACGTCGATTTATAACAGCTATGTTTTTGATATATAAATTAAAACTAAACGTACCAAGATCAATTCCAGGTTCAACAATGGCATCTGTTTCGTGTTTTTCAGTTAAATGCTTTCCATTAACTATCGTTACAATTGTTTCAATAAATTGATTCATTCCTTCTTGAAAATTTTCCTCAGAGGTCATTGTTTCTTTTTTCAACCGAAAATAAACAGCCAATGCGTGGTGATCCAGGTGTTGTTCTTCTTCGCACATATCATTTTCAGAATCACTGTCTGTTGCAATGTCACATAATTCATCTGAAAACAGAGCCCGTGCTAGTATTGATTTTTGTCTCATCCTAAGTATCAATCTGCCGACAATTTAATTTGAAAAAAAAAATCATTTGAAGATAACCATGATGACGTTGATAGTGTTAGGCTTTTCAAAAAATTTTCAAAGATTTAAATTCTCTTCATATTTGTACTTGTTTGGCTTCATAACTTTTTTGATCTGAGCGTCACTGACGAGTCTTATGAAGACGAAACGCGCGTCTGGCGTATTAAATTATAATCCTGGTACCTTTGATAACTTATTAAATAGAGATGTTTTCAAACGTAGATACATGTACTCAAATAACAACATAATCTAATAGTGAATTGTAGTTTACTGATGTTAATATCTCGTAAGTTGATTGGAAAGATAACAATCAGGGTAACAAAAGAAGACATAGGGGAATAAACACGTAACGTGTCAACCGGGTGCGGGAATTTCTCGCTACATTGAAGACCTGTTGGTGACCCTCTGCTGTTGTTTTTTATTTGGTCGGGTTGTTGTCTCTTTGACACATTCCCCATTTCCATTCTCAATTTTATTGTTTCTGTTAGATAAGGATACAAAGAGACAAATGACAAGATTATTAATAGCTTATTTTATTTTTGCAACATTGATTGGTCGTAATTCTTACCATTTGGTTGTGTTATTATAACGTGGATGCTTTCATCGGGACCAAAGTCTATAAGCTCTGCAATTCGATCCATAAACGTGCCTATCTCTATTAAAAAGGACGAATCATTTTCCAACAATGACTTTTTGACTTCGACGTATAAAAGTAAACTTCCCTCTGTTGCTCTATCAAAAACAAATTTAAGTTGACCCTTGTTTATTTCGTCTTTGAAATCGTTCAGTAGTTTTGCTTTCTCTACAGCAACTTGATCTAGAATCTCGGGAAAGATTAAAACAAATGGACTAGTATCGCCATCATCTAGGATAACAAATATATAAAACAACGTATTCATTAAAAATATATTTTATACTGATATATACATTCAATACAGTGTATCGATGAAAATTATAATCTTTTTCAAGGCAAAAATCATTATCGTTAGTTAGACATACAAGTACTGCTTCTTTTTGTATGATATTGTAATTCTAACGCCTATAACATGTATGACGAAACATTTATTTAAATAAAAAAATAACAATTTGCATTGAAAGCATATAAAACAATATAACAGTATAATTTGCAATATAAAATTGCGATATAATTTTCCCTGATGCATGGTTTTAGTTGACATTTAGATCTTAAAGAACGACTCTTTTCCAGGGAATTATAATTTTAAACACTCAATTTAAACATACCAATATTCTCCATTTGAATGCGATAATACGAAAAAATTTCAGCTGCTAGTATTTGGCTAATAACAATCTAGACAAATATCAATAATAATTATGCAGCAAAGCTTATGGGGCTATGTAGCTATTTGTTTGTTTGATTGGCTAATCATTTATCTACTAGTATATTATGGTATCATATGAACTTTGTATACTCACTAGTTAATGATATTTGCTGTTTTATGTATGCTGTCAGTCCCTTTTTATAATATACTGTTACCTTTTTATCGTGCTGGTGAACTAGAAAAGTTGTACCTGGTAAAAGGATCATATTGTTACATGGTATACGTTTACTTAAGTATAATACTTTGTGCACTTCATTAATAGGGTGTGCTCCTTACACAAGTACTGCTCTTATTCAGCTAAGAGACAGCTGGAATCGAGGTTATGGGATACGTGTATGACATGAAAAACTTTCCCAGTCATAGCACCCGATCTCGTTTCTAAGAAATTCAGGCGATTACACGGTATTTCAGGTTTCTTTTCTGTCCACAATGTAAAATTGAGAATTGAAATGGGGAATGTGTCAAAGAGACAACAACCCGACCATAGAGCAGACAACAGCATGTATCTTCTGAATGAATTTATACATCATTAAAATACTGTTAACTCGAATCCAAATGTCTTTCGCATTGTTTTTGTTTTAATGAGTGTTCGGTTATTTTGATTTTCCCATTTGATTAGGGCCTTTCCTTTTTAAATTTTCAGCTCAGTATTTCTGTGATTTTTTGTACAGCACATGCCACTAGATTTATTGTTAAAAATTGTTTTAACCAAGTATAATAGTTAAAATCGAGAATTCACCACATATTTTCAAAACTAAAAAAAAAAACAATCTATACGTGAACGGAATAAAACCTGTATTTCGTCTTTGATCTTAAATCCATAATTGAATGTTGATGACTTGAACGGGAATATAATATTACTTTTATAAAATGATAAAGAGGGAAAAAAGGGGATTTCCGAAATATATTGGTCGAAACATAAAAAAACAGAAAACGCCATGGCAAATATAACTGGAATGTTCAATATGAACAGAGAAACAATTCCAACAAACACTTCGAAGAAAATAATGATTGAGTAATACAAAAAAGATTTTATTTCATCAAATATTACCTTCTTGGTTTTCTACAACCGATTTAGCCTCTAATGCTTCTCTAGTCCTGTTTTCGTCAATGGTGCAAGTTCGGAAATTCTCTATTTTCTTTTCGAATGACGATTCTAGAGTCTTATTTAAGTATTGATCAATTCGTTTTGCAACTTCAGTAAATTCTTTAAAGAAATCAGACATTATTGTTTCGGTTATATTGATAGATAATCCATGTAAATATCTATTCCTGGCTCTACGAATTCTTTCAACATCATCACCAATCTCAACCTCTGTGGGGGTAGGGTTTGAACCCCAATTTCTTGTTGGTTTCGTAACAAATGTGTTCCTAAAATGCTTTACAATTATATATGCTAGTGAAACATCCAACACTTTGAAACCTTTGTCTGGGTCTGCTAATTTGTTAACGACTTGCCATTCCTCTGGGGATAGTTTTTTATTAAAGTCCTTTGTTTGAACAATTCTGTCGTACAATGATTTGGGAGGCATCTGTGCATGTGCAATGATATCTTGAAGCATCTCTGACAGTATATCAGCCAACACTATACTTATTCGACCATGTCGTGCTTGTTCCGGTGTCGCAGTAGCCATTTATAACCGCAATCGCTTTATTTTCTAAATTCTGCCGAATCTAGACCAGCTGAAATTTAAAAAAGGACAAAATTACAATATAAATCAAAAGTATCTCTATTTCCGTGAACCCCGTTTGCATGGCATCCTCAAGATAATATCTTAATGACCCTTAATGTCTTCTATGATATAACATATTTAAGATTTGTTTCTGAGTTTACAAGTACAGATATATACAGTAAAGTGAAAAGGAACAATAGAAATATAACACCCATTAATAAGATTCCTTTAATATAAATAAACTTATTAAAACAGCAGTATAACCAAATAAATCCATCGCAAAAATATAGATTTAAACATGACTCTAACTCAAAGGAAATACCATTACTAACACCTAGAATGTGGGGAACCCCAACCTTGAATACTAAATACTGAGTGACAAACGGATACTGTGCGTGAAAACAGTGTACGACTGAACATCTCCTTTGGCTTAATTTTACTAATTATTATCGAAATGGACGTTGGAACAATTTGAAATAATAGTGTACAAAACTTAAATTTAGAAGTAAAAAAAATGTTATTAAGCAATGATAAAAATACGGATAATCTAGATTAAACTTAGAAAAGTTTGTCATTTGCCATTATGTTTATGAATATATATTTACTCACCAGTCATATTATTGTTGATCATAAAAACAGACACCGAAACAAAAAACAAAACAAAGCAAATCTCATGTATTTCATATTCATGAATTGTTTAATTTCTCAACACAAACTTATTAAAACAATACACTTATCTATATTCGATGTGTAAATTAAATATATTAGATTAGTTTAAACTGACTAATCAGTCACCCACTTTGTTATCTATATTGCAGGTTCATGTATTTATTTTAGATATCAAAACATAAACAGTTAACAGTGATTGCTAGAATAAAGACGATTAGAAGGTTTTTATCTTAGTGGTTTTTTTCTTATGTACATGTATTTATTTTTTAACGTAAAGATGTACTGCATTAGATATTGAATGCAAAGTACACGTAATATTATAAATAAGAGGCAATTTCTTGTATTTACCGTCTAAAGGACAGCTCAGATTTAAACATAAAAGCCCCACGAGTTGATACACGAACTCTTGTTGATGTGCTATAAGACCGAAAATATATGAGAGACATGGTACCTTGGTTTCATAATAACTTTTGAATTTTTCAATGGAGAATAATGAATGACCTGTGACAAATAATGCACAAGCAGCCAATTCAACCAGTTTGCATTTCAACAAGACAAAGGTCCCAATTTAAGCATATTATAAACATAATACAAAATTAAAACAACACGTTTAAAAATTTGCATGCGTCCGAAACGCTTTTCTGTATTTAGCTCTTTAAAGTAATTCTAATTTTTTTTTTTTTATATTTTCTCTAATGCGGCGTTCACATATTGCCGATTATTGCTCACGTGTGATGACAGACAGCGATAAGACACAAAAAGTGGTTACATTCGTGAATTATCTGAATAGTTTTATCATTGTCTGCACGCAGTCGTTTAACATGTTTATGTTCGTAACAGATTCTTACGGATCGGAAATTGTCCGGAGAGGTCGGCCAGGCACACCGACAGTAAGGTGCATCCCGTAACATTCTGGGAAACTCTGCCAATTTTGTTTAGTCGGATTACAATCATGACTATGCCGTGACAGATTCTGCATCATCGGATCAAAATTGTAACCATGTTCTGTGTTTCCTGGACGATGCCATTAGTGTTTTTCTGACGATTGAGTCAAGTTTGCATCTAGATCTTGTCGAATGCGAACTGGCGTTCAGAAATATTCTCGTTATTAATACCAAATTCGACAATTATACCCACGTCAGAGTCCTGAAAATTACAGAACACAATACTTTCAGACAAAACCGTTTGTAATGCAGTTCATAGGACCATAATAGGAAATTGCGTTCAGACATTACCTGATCATCCCGAAAATACCGACAGTTTTCTAACGGATATCTTCCGTCAGCGTCTGTTCACTGTCAGATAGAATGAGGACGCTGTCGGAAAAGATTCGGTCGTTTACCATGCGAACGATAGAAATCGGATAAGAATCGGATTCAGAGTGGGATTATCAGGACAAATTCGATATGAAACGAGGAGATATCCACGCTTCCTGGACAATATCTAATTGTTGTTGTGATTAAAAAAATAAAAATTTTAATTTTAATTTTAATTTAGAAATAACTCTTTTTGGTCATGCTCTATGCTCATGGGTATGCATTATAGTTGTCGATATTTTACACTTAGTGCTTGAATGACATGAACAAATGTGTGGCTGTTTTCGTTTCCTCCCCTAAGAGTCTGTTCGTTACATTTTCATACTCAATAAGTTTTAAAAAAAACAAAAAAAAACCACTAAAAGCAATGTAAATATATGTTGTTTGGTAAACAATATATAACAACAGTTTACGTAAGCTGCTAAAATCTATATTTTTTATTTGGGACAACAATGAACATAACTAGAATATAAAAAGTAAGTGTGTGCACATGTGTCAAGCATATGTTACACCGATTAGAACATGGCTTTGTTTAAAAAACACAACAAGGACGTCATATTAGAGTCTGTTCTTTAACGCTTTATTTAAATCATTTTAAACGTGTTATTATTCAAATACAAATATTCAAATAAATGTGATTGGTCCATTGTAATTTTTTCTCTTGGATTAAACTTGTATATTTATGTTACGTTTACACTCAATTTGAATTATTCGATTCGCATTCAATTTAACTGATTCGAACAAGTTTAAGTCGCATTCAAAACGTTTTACGTCCAAACGTACATTCAAATTCACTTTACTGTCCGAACGATGTTAACTTTTATTTCGTACAAAATGTATTAGCAAAGATGCTTTTCTAATGCGAATTGGATAGTGCGATTTAGCCAATTCGAATCAATTCGAATTAAAACGAAAGATCAGTGTGTGACCGCGATCAGCGAAATCGGTTCTCACTAGATATGAACTAAATTCGAACTAAATGTACGTGTGAAAGAGGCAATATTTCTATTCCGTTAGGTTTGGATTTTCCCTTCTCTATTTCAATCTTTAGTAGATGTGGAACTTGATTAGTATCAAAATATAAGTCTTTGGTTAGTACTGCACGGGTATCTCTTATTTGTTATTACGGGAGGGGTTCTATAATCATACATATAAGTCTGATACTTGTATAGTACATATATGTATCGAGGTGCTAACAGTAACTTGTGAGTACAACACGTTGTGTATAGTATAATATTTGCATTACATTATTTTGATCGAGTATACATGTAGAATAGCTAGAGATGTGTTTGTTTAGAGATTTTTGTATTGGTTTTATTATCTTTATAAAAAAATCGCATCGTTTAGGAATTAATAATTTACTGTGTGCAAACCAAGCCTACCTTTTGACTTGACTCTTATCTAGCCATGTAGATATATTAGAAATGTTTTTACGTGGTACCCAAAACCTTGACTAATATTTATTGGGCTCGTTTGATTTTCAGGAAAAAATGACAAAATATTGACTCTGACCCTTTGACAAAAGTATAAAAATTTCAAAAATTTGAACAAACCACTTTGTCAGAAAAATTTTATTGGTTATATAGCAGTTTGACAAGCATTTATTTTGATCATTGAGAAGCTTAATATTTCCTTAGCAATACAACGTGATGAAAACGTTTATAGCAGATTTTTACAGAGTTATCTCCCTGTAATGTTAGGAACCACCTTAATTCGGACGAATTCGTGAGGGAGAATAAGAAGACTATTATTGTGTGCCCGCTAACATGTTTTACACCGCCACATTCCTTTTATGCCAGTTCAAATAGATTTGAAGTTAGTGACCAGTTCATTTTTCGTTATGCAATAGTCCATATCCAACCGGCTGCTAACAGTTGAATCGATATTCAATTTTTCTTAGTTGAAAATAATGAATATCTAAATATTCGATTTAAAACTTGACAGTCATAATTAAAAAGAGTAAAAAAATGAAAGGAAATCGTTTTACGACTCATTCAAACTGTCGCAAATTATCGTTGTTTTCTGTTACCTGTCTTATCATCGGACTCGGACTTCTTCTAATCTGCTGAAACTCAACGTGCATTGCTATGTCTTTGTTTATCAACCCATCGATGGCCTTGTGCTGTTTTCTTGACTTTGGTCGTGTTTTTGTCTCTTTGACATATTTCCCTTTTCAATTCTCTATTTCATTTATAATTAAAGCAATTCAGTTTCATGCGTATATATTTAAAGATCCACCGTCTTATATATATATTTACGGCTTCTCCAACTTTTACTCTCCTTTTCTATCTATTCATATAAACAAATCAACTCTGGAATAAATGAAATGCTTTCTAAACCACCAATGTCCATTACTAACGGAGACATGGATTTAATCAAGAAAAGATTATCCGATATTGAAAGAATAGAAAGTCAAAATTACAAAAACAAGCAACAAAAGAAATTTACCAGAGATGGTCTTAAACAGCAATTTTCAAATTTTGATATAAATAATATTTTAAAAGAGAGTGATTTAAAACAACCAAGAAAAAGACGTTTTAAAAAACGGACACACCCCGCGGATAATAATTTAGTTGTTAATCTGTCGTCAACAGAATTAACCAATTCAGAAGAAAAATTATTAAGTAGAGGTCTACACTTCTGTCCTATACCAGCAAACATTAACAACCTACAATTGGAGACAGATGTGGATCAATTTGCAAGACGTCTTCGCCTAAAAGAACACTTTAATAGGCAACACAAAAAAAACTTACAAGAAGCCGGAATGAATGATTTGGAATATGAGAGTGATAAAGAGGACAAGTGCATCCAAAGATTTAAAAAGAAAAGCGAATGGAATCCACCAAGGAGTAAGAACGACAATTTAGAATCCTTTATATCATCTATTAAAACTGAAGTAAAATCATCAGTCAGTGGCAAACGTTTACGGAATCTCTCTGAACAAGAAAGCCAAGCCATTAATAATTTAAAAAGCCGTGATGATATTGTTATTAAACAAGCAGACAAAGGAAGTGCAGTTGTAGTGATCAACAAAACCGACTACATTGAAGAAGGGAATCGTCAGCTGGCAAATACAAAATTTTACAAACATTTAGAAAGTGATCCTACAAAAGAAATAAGTAAACAAATTAATGAGGTCCTTTCAGATATGAACAGCAAAAAACACATAGATGACGACACGTACGACTATCTACGTACTGATGAAACCTGCACAGCCGGTCGATTTTACTTGCTCCCAAAACTTCATAAAGAAAGGATTCCGGGAAGACCGATAGTATCTGCAAATGGCCATCCAACCGAAAAAAATATCTGAATTCGTGGATTACCATCTTAGACCACATGTTAGAACAATGCCATCTTACATTCAAGATACAACAGATTATTTGAAGAAAATGGATTCATTAAATCCCTTACCAAACAATTTTGGTATCGATGGATGTGTCTTCTTTATACACAAATATTCCCAAAAATGAAGGAATAGTCGCTTGTGAACAAGTATGGAACAATCGTAAGGATAAACATCCCCCAACAGACTGTCTGGTTCAGTTGCTGCGACTAGTGCTGGAAAACAACAATTTTGTAATCAACGACCAGCACTACTTGCAGGTTGACAGTACCAGTATGGGAACCAAAATGGCACCTTCTTTTGCCAACTGTTTCATGGGGAGTCTCGAAGAACGCATCTTTTCGAATGTACCATACAAACCCTTGTCTTGGCTTCGTTATATTGATGACATCGACATCAAATGGAACGAAACTGCAGAACGTCTGCAAGAATTTCTCGATTTCTGTAACAACTTTCATCAATCGATAAAGTTCACATCTGAAGTTTCAAATGAGAAAATTGCGTTTCTCGACACCACCATAACTTTAGAAAACGGAGTCATGACAACCGACCTTCACACCAAAAAAACTGATAAACACCAATTTCTCTCTCCAAAGAGTTGCCACCCGAAACACTGCTCCCGGAGCATTCCGTACAGCCAAGCCATCAGGTTAAAACGGATTTGTTCATCGGAATCAAAATTAAACCATCGTTTGGGGCAACTCAGACAGCAACTTAAATCAAGAGGTTATAAGAACAAAAATATTTCAGAAGCTTTCGGTAAAGCAAAAGAAAAAGACCGAACAAACCTACTTGAGTACAAAGAAAAGACGGCCCAGACAAATAAAATCCCGTTTGTTGTTAGCTTTCATCCTGACCTGACAAATCTTTCATCAATTGTCCACAAACACTGGCGTCTTATTGAAAATGACCCTTCCTTAAAAGAGATTTTTCCATCACCTCCCGTTATGGCTTACCGCAGACCCAAAAACCTCAAAGATATTCTAGTAACATCCAAAGTATCTAAACAGGAGATATCTACAATCGGAGGTTATACACCATGCGGAAGGGGCAATTGTAAGTGCTGCAGAGTCGCCACTATCGAAACCCAATTCGTCAGCGCAGTCACAAAGAAAAAATACAACATATTCATAACATCAAATTGCAAAACGCAAAATTGCATTTATGTTCTAACGTGTGGAACTTGCAAAATACAATATGTTGGTGAAACAGAAACACCATTTAACATCCGACTAAATAACCATCGGTCATTTTATACAAAAGAAAGGAACTGCCCAATTACAAGACACCTTTTAAGAGCAGGACATGATTTTGAAAACGTCACATTTCAAATCATTGAGAAAAATCAAAATTGGGATACACAAGGAAGACAAAAAAGAGAGAGATTTTGGATGCACCAGTTACGAACTCTTGAACCTGATGGACTCAATGAGAGAGACGAAAAAAGATTTAAAAACAAATCAAAACCATAATTATCTTGAAATCATACAAATTAATTTATAGAAATTCATACAATTAATCGAACATCTATAAATGTGTTAAACTTTTATTCCAAGTTCATGTAGTTGTAGCTACAAACATATTAGCTGATCTGTAACAATAACATCTTCATGCCTTATATATCATGTACTGTAATACGCCGCTAGATTAAAACTGACGAGGAAAGGTAACACACGGCCAGCGAAAGCTCTTTTATTGAGAGCCCAGGTGGTCGTGTGGTATAGCGGGACGGCTGCAGTGCAGGCGATTTGGTGTCACGATATCACAGTAGCATGGGTTCGAATCCCGGCGAGGGAAGAACCAAAAATTTGCGAAAGCAAATTTACAGATCTAACATTGTTGGGTTGATGTTTAGACGAGTTGTATATACATTATGTACAAAGCCATGTATCACCATCATTGATGGCGATCCGATGGATACATCTGTTGTAGAGTTGTCACTGACTCAGACGTACTTATATATATATATGTATACATATAAACAAGTCTAAATTGAAAACTACGTTCAAACCTATGATTGCGTTGGATAAAAACCGCAATTTTTATACGTGTTACAAATTTCGTTGTAGAAGGGTCTAAATACATATATATATATATATATATATTTCTAAAAATCTAGAAAAGGGCTACTCCCTTGAAAAAAAATATTCAATCAAAATACAAATAAATGTTAACGGGAATGTTTTCATAGTACACGGATATCCAACTCGCTATTTCATTTCCTATTTACCGTAGACAATGAAATTGGGGGTCAAAACTATGTTGGCATTAAGATTAGAAGGATCAACTCATAGGGAACATGTGTACTAGGTTTCAAATTAATCGGATTTCAACTTCATCAACACTACCTTGACCAAAACCTAATAAAAAAAATAATCTGAAGCGTGACAGCCGGAAGAACGAACAGACGTCAAAAAAGATGGAAGAAAGACGGACGAAAAAATGAACGGACGGAGGAACGTATACACAGACCGAAAAACAAATATGATAAACATGAAATGTAAGCATTAATTTAAAAGTTCTTAAAAACTATGATTGGTGAGGTAGACCTCTCAAAAATAGAAGTTCCAACAATTATTACGCCTTACTTGTTTAAAATCCGAAGAAAAAAATGATCCGCTTTCAACCGCTTCAGAAATCTTTTCGGTTTGAACATGTTGAAATTAAAGATTATTCAGTTCAAGAATTTTCATCGTTTTGAATGGCTGTAACATCAAATTCGTTGTCCAGTATCTCGAATTGTTCTAAAATTGCATACCATGTAAAATATTACCACCAACTTTGCCACACACTATCATCTTAGAATCAGCAAAGAAAATAAACGCTTGTGGTTCTAACCAATTCATAAAATTTCAAAACTATTTTTTTTTAATCAAATACGCTGATCCTCATAACAGAGGATGTGATGTTTTCGAAAATATATGTTCTAAAACCCAATGTTTTCCTTGAGGTATTTGAATTTTATCATCGAAACACCAACAATGTTTACAGACTGTTTTTTTTATGTTTTTTGTTTTGTTTATAGCAGACCGTACTGATACCAGTAGTTTGAAATATTTGAAAATTGAATTAAAAAAAAAAAACTTCCTTTTAAATATGGTCCTAACTCTTGGTATACAGTATTAAATCTGACAGAATCATTTGTGTCATTGACCCACATTTTAGTTTTTAATTCATACGTGTAGCCTTTGATTAACTTTCCGGGAAGTAATACCTAAATAAATAATAATGACAATGGTTTTGCAGGATATTGTTTGACCTTCAGTTTTTCAATATTTACAAAAAAAATATAATCATATATGATGGTGTTCAATAACATGAAAACCTTCTGCGTGTTGTTTTACCTTATATTTCAGGGTAAGTTTTTTGTAATTGTTCTAAACAAAAATTGTAACATAATATCAAAGGAGGGCGACTTGAAATCTTAAATCAGCTTTAAATTGCCTTTTCCGTTATCAAATAATTAAGTTGTTCGGAAAAAATGAAATGAATGTTGCTTGGTGTTGTCAATGTTGACTTATGATTTTTGACATCTTCATTTAGTATTTTTTGCCTCTTCTAGTGCCTCCACTGTTTTCGACGAGGACAATACTTGTTTCCCTTGACCATTCGTTCGTCTTTTCGTCCATAGTTTCGTCCGTCCTAGTTTCGTTTCCGCACTCCAACTTCAGTTTGCCTTATACAATTATGAGTATTTGTGTCCTTAGACACATTTTCCTTTTATTTAAAGGTAGTGACTGTAATTTAAAAAAACATCATACATAAAAGAGCATAACTGTTTTTATTTAATCTGTTGTTTTACAGTCATTATTCAAGCAGTCCAAGTTAGTCTAAAAGGACCACAGTATGCGAGAAGGAATGCTGCTTTTAAAGTAATTTGTTCTTCAGACAAAATACCGATTGGCTTAACTGCTGATTTTCTCATAAATGAAAAAACACACACAAATTTACGAAGAGGTGATGATGGGTGTTACTCCGCACTATTAAAAACAAGATGTCCGTCGGATTCTTCAGTATGTTCCTGCAGTAAAAATGGAACTGTATATGGATTAGTCATACAAGCATCGGAACCAACAAATACTATGACTATAATGTGTTCAATGAAATTTAAAAATGGAAGAGAGTTTTCTAAAAATGACATCTTGATCGTTAAGGTTCATGGTGAGTATCCATTGTATTTTGATGAAATGACAACAACACAACATGGTGTGATATGCATGTAAGTTGTGCACTTGTAGGACCAGTAAGTACGGTGGTTATTGTCTTAAAAAATCTTGTTAGCAAACAAGCTCCTGCATTTTTTTAAAGAGCCTTTAATTACATGAACCATTAGAAAGCTTTTTCCAAACGGAAACTACTATAGAGTAAAACGTTTTAAATGATGTTTTTGGAAATCATAAATCAGGATCGACAAAGGCCAAAATGTTGATGTGTCAGTTTTTAATACTTCTTTAAAACTCTACGTAGGTTATTTGGTTATTGCTTTTTCATTAACGTAACTATACTCATTTTCCTTTTTCGTTAAAAAATAGAAATAAATTACTTTAGCTCTTTTTCTAACCGGCTGTATAACCTAGTTAAAGTGGGCTATGTTGGATGTAAATGTAAGCAGTCTTGCTCATTTAAATTGTAGATATTAAGTCAGATTCCTCGTGTAAGGATAATGTCCTTTTTTCTGTGCATTTAAACCTTTGTTGCATTTTAATCTTTCCGTGTGCCATCCAGAGGTGAATCTAGATGGGCCCAGGGAGGCCTTTTTTTCTGGAAAAAAAATTTTGTCGATTATATAGTGAAACACTAAAGCATGAATGGGGCGGTCCAGCACTAAGGCAGTTAGTGGGCCCCCACTTTCGAAAATTTCTGGATCCACCAATGCGGCATCAGTTGTATTTTAGAAGGCAACATTTAAAAAAAATCGCTAGTTTTATTTTAAACGACCTCTATTAGTTTTAACAAATATTGAAGTAGTTTATTACTGAAGTCATAAAAAATCGCTCTTTACTCGCTCTTAATTTTTTTAGAATACAATCCCAGCTAGTGTTCAGCCCGAATTACCGTAAAGATTTAGGTTAAATCATAAATTCCCGGTATGATAATATAAAATCTATCTACAGTATTTATTGTTAACATGATATGTCGTTAAAATAATGCATGAAAAATTTGAGCCTGGACGTAATGTTTATTTCGTGTGTCTTGAGTGTTGTTCAGATCCTCAGTTTATGATTTGAAGAGCTTTTAAAATATTATTTTAATCATATAACTGTTGACAAAGGGGAAGTAAATTCTGCTGAAAGCCCGCAGTGCAATATCCGGATTAATATAAAAAGGCATCATCGGAGCTCGAGTTCATAAGTACACAATAATTTACATTGTAAAGGATTGATTCAACTTAACTAGAATTATTTGTATGTTCGCTTTAAATGAGCATCAAATACTTGCAACTGGACAATAAGCAATTTTAGTCAAAAGTTAGTTCATGTGCTACAGATTAAATTTGCAATTATGCTAATCATTATCAACTGACATGGAACAAACAAATGCAAATAAACGAATTGACGTTATTGATTCACTTAGCACATGCATTTAAGGTAGTTCATAAGTATATATTTTTTTAGACAGATTTTTTTTTTATAATTTGCCAAAATGAAGATTTTACTATACTCTTTTCAAAAATTTAATAAAAGGCATGGGTCACCGTGCTATTTTTCAAGCTCACTGGGGTAAAGCTGATGACCGTAACTGCATTCACGGTCATCCCAAGATGTCGGATGAAAATTTAGGTCAGAATTTGTATTGTCTGTTTAAGTGTTTCTAAAGCATTTTTTTTTACAAAACATACCTTGGTACGATGTAAATTTGTAAAAGAATCACACGGAATCAACAAATTTCTACCAAGAAAAGTGTATGAAACAGGAAATTGGATTTGAAAAAATCGCTAAGATGACCGTAAATCATAATCGAGATGACCGTAACAGGATCAGCGATTCATAACAAGGGTGACCGTAATTGGCTAAAAGATGACCGTAATTTGTGAAGATGACCGTAACTTTTAAACTTTTAAGGATGACCGTCAATTCTAAGAAATATTCATATTTGTATTCATAACTGTTTGTTGAGTTTGTCTCAATAGGGGCTCGTTTAGCGGTTATAAAATATAAATATGTTTTATCAATTTCTTTTCAACTATTTGCCGTATTTAGAATTTATGACAATGATAGTAAATTGCATATTTCTCGTAAATAATTAAATATTTATTGATAACAACGTTAAAATTTGAATACACATCTTTTTTTTTTGTATTGTTTCAATCAGGGTCCCAAAGCGGGCATTTACAATTATCAATAATGAAAGTATATATGCAACAAACATTGTACATTATATAACGTGACAGATATTATAATAGACGAATGAAAATAGTATTAATAACAAAAATACATTAAAAGTTCCTTTTCCCCCTTCCTTCCTTATTATCATTATTATTTCTATGTCCAGCAATGCACCAAAAAAAAAAAATACATTAAAAGTAAAGTTTGAACAAACTTAAATTATTATTTATAAAGATGGAAATTTGTTTATCGGTAGGAGACACCAAGGGACGGTGCTGTAGGATATGCTGTTGATTGCGATAGGCAATAACAGCAATCCTCCCCGTGTCAGAAGCAGATGAACAAAATAAATAGAGAAACTGAATCCTGTCACTTAACAAATATTTTTTTTAAATAACAACAATAGCTAATTTTGCGAAACATGGAATATAAATCTGCTATTTGCAGTGTTTAACCAGGAATATACACAACTCTTTTCATACAGTTCAGTTTTCACAAGACAGCAGCCTTAGCAAATTCTCTTGGGGAATTTAAGTTAATGAAATTGGAACATGATTCAGATGTGATATAAACGGTGTCTGTCTTCGTTATATTTTGTGCAATAAAAGAGAAAATGAACTTCATTTTCAATATTACCAGAATTACATTGCTGACATAGTCTAACTTAAAGGTTTGGAGGAGTACCCTGGTATCGTTCTATTTCAATCTGCAAATGGTCAGATGACATCCTCAATTTCGTTAATGATCTCCTACGCTAAAATTTTGTTATGATATTTATATAGATACTTTTCGAAATCATAATTATCCTTAACTTTCACATAAGTGCGGAGCTCTCCTGATTTCTTGGTCAGTTGATCCTTCCAAAATTTTTATGAACGTCTCTTTCAATATTTTCCTGATGGTATTATTTGAAATATTTTTCCCATCATTTAGGTTTGCAAAACCAGGAAAGAGTTTTTAAAATGTGATGGAGAAAGCCATACTTTGACGATTTATACTTAGAACATAGATATTTGAATGCTGGTAATAAAGGAAATTATTCTAAATTTTCTAGTCTAAGCCAATAATTCAAAATAGACCTCACTAATTAAAAGTACAGTCAAAACCGACCAAGTTTCAGATAAGGCTGCACAAATTGTGTTTTTATTTGAAGAATGAATTTACAAAATTTACTGTGTAGCTTTTCACAAGTTAAATTTGAATTAATTTTATCCATGCAAATTAGTTGGTTTTCATATCTAAATTATTCCATGTAGAAGAATAAGCTTAATAGCATGATCAAAAACATGCATAAAGTACTAGTTTTAAGGATTTAGAGATGATATGCCTATTAATATTTATGGTCTAGAGATTTTTCCAAATAGTTGGGAAGGTCATTGATGAAAATCTTGAACAGGTTAGGACTAATGTTATCTCCTTGTATAACTCCAAACTGTGTAGGTAAGAATATAATACAAATTGACAGCGATACGACGAAAAGTTGAAGAAAACAAACATTGACTAAACATAAGATTATCCAGCGAAATCAGATAAAAATCTCAATATCTGCCTTGAAATATACAAACAGTCCCTTGACAATACCGGATCCGATGGAACTGAAAAATTTATCCTGCATTCAGTTGATTTAACTGAGATTAAACATTCCGACATTTAGTAACAAATGAAAAGCTATATGTTCAGTAAATATTCCATTAGATAAGGATTTCAATACGGAATTGAAGTCTTTGTATCGCCCTATCTCTTTTAGGTTTGCTTCAATATTTGGCAATAGTTCATAAATATAAAAAAAATATGGTATAATTGCCAATTAGACAACTTTTCAAAAGACAACTCTCCACTGGAGAACAAAATGACACAGACATCAACAACTATAGGTCACCGGACGGTCTTCAACAATGAGCAAAGTACATACCGCATAGTCAGTATAAAAGGCCCCCTAAATAACAATGTAAAATAAATTCAAACGAGAAAACTAACGACCTAATAAAGTTCATTTTTAATTTCGTTGGACACCCTTCTTGGACATAATCGCCACTGACTTTAAAATTGGAGGAACATCTTTTGAATGCTGTAGTTAGTTCTTCTAAATTTGTAATTTTGTTTTCACTTGTATAATTTAGATTTTTTACATTACTATATACATTGTACATCGGATAGAATTAGAAATGTAAAAATTGTTGAACAATCCAACCCCCTTGTATATATAAAAGGTGCCCTCCCATAATATATATACAACACTATCGTGCAAAGCAGGTGCAACATATATACACCTGTTTCCTTGAGTTATACTACAGACAGGTTAAAATGTTTACATTGTAAGCACATTGTCTACAATATAGCTCATGTTTAAAGCTAGCAAGATTCCTCTTTCATTCGGATACGATTTAATACAGTTGGTGAACTATGTATTTGAAGCAAGTCTTATATTCTTCTACCTATAGGATAATGCAGTCTTATAAATACGTTTTATACCAACACAATCAATTATTTGATACAAAAAAGGTAATACAAATACGGATATTTGTTAGAATCGATGGTGATCATTTATAAATTACGGTCATCCTTTACAAATTACGGTCATCTTTTTATCAATCACGGTCATCCTTGTTTTATGTTACGGTCATCTTGAAAATATTTTACTGACGATTTACGGTCATCTTAGCGATTTTTTCAAATCCAATTTCCTGTTTCATACACATTTCTGGGTAGTAATATGTGATTTCCGTGTGATTCTTTTATGCATTTACATCGTACCAATGTATGCTTTGTAAAGAAAATCCGACATCTTGGGATGACCGTTAATGCAGTTACGGTCATCAGCTTTACCCCAGTGAAGCTATGAGTCGTTGAAAATTGCCAAAATCTGGTTAGTTTGTTCATGAAAATACACATAAGTGTGTATAAAAAAAATCCTAAAAGTATGAGATAGAATTTTGAAATAAATTGTGAGAAGATAGGTTTTCTAATATGTTTTAAAGGGGCACTAGCTGCCAAAATCATGTTTACCGATTTGACTCAAATTCTCATATTTTATTTATAACAATGTAAAAACATGTTTCTAAACTATCAAAAGTATAAAATAATCAATTTACAGGACATGGTCTCAATAAGATGTAGCTATGTTTTGTGTGAATTTTAGCTAAGACGACATTTAATTTACTATCGAGTTGACCGTTTATGACCATATAAGCGATTTAAACACAAACATAGATATAAACATGATAAATAGATTAAGAAACTCGTGCACTTGGATTTTTAAAGGTCTGTTAATTTTGTATTATAGATTAAAAATTTATCGTCGTTTTTACCTATATGTAAGAATGATGTTTTGTGGATCGAATCGGTAAATCAAATTAGTTACCTTTGTGTCACTTTCAATGTTGACATTCTTATCCTTTAAATATCCGTACACGGACAATGCATGCGTTATTCTATCTCTTTCTACTGGGTTAAATTGGAGTTCACATGAATACGGATTTAATGAGGTCGACTTATTCACTTGCAAGTGAATAATTCATAATCAATGTTGATTAGCTTAATTTGACAAAATTGAACCATTTTAGCTGATAAAAGCAAATTATTATTTCACTATTTCACTTTTATTAATGATTGAACAAAAAAAAATCATTCTTAAGATTTTTTAACAAAAAAAATCATTCTTTAGATTTTTTTATACATCTCGTAGCTAGTGCCCCTTAAAGAAAATAAAAAGAAAACATGGTCTCACCGAACTTGTTTTCTTGCTACAAGTAAAAATTAAAAATTGACATAAGACATAAGACATAAGACATTTTATTTCACTAAAGCCCCCACATGCACTGGTGGTAAGCGGATGGTCGTAACTAAAAGTTACGACCATCCGGAGATGGGAGACAACTCTAGGCATAAGTTTTTCTTTTCCGATTTTTGTGCACTAAAAGGTTCATTTGAACCAAACCGCTTGTCTCGTACATACTATTCGACAGTCCGGTGATATTAAAACCAAATTTGATGCATTAAAACATTCCAATTTTCGTAAAATAGTCATTCAAAAATTCAAGCATGATGGTCGTAACTAAAAAAACAAAATATTGAGGATGGTCGTAACTTAAATTTGTGATGGTCGTAACTCTGTTTTAAATAAGACCGAATAAGGCAAGTCAAGAGTTTTAAACGTGTCTTTTATTATATGCATACTAGTATTTCATATGATGTACTTCTGAAGATTTTTTTTTTCATTTTTTACATACAATGTAAAATAAAGCAATTTCAATGCGTGTAACACTTATCAATTCAGAAATTTTAAAAGTTTTCAAATATTAGTTTTGGGGAATTTTGATTGAAGTTCGATTTAAAATTCCAAATTTTTCAAATGTAACCGAACCAGTTAAGAGTTCTAAACCTGTCTTCTGTTATATGAATATATCATATATCATATTATATATTTGTGAAGTTGTTTTCACCAAATAATAAAAACTAGATGGAGAGAGGGATACCTGTAAAGAAGAAAATTGGAACGAATCGAACGAAACAATACAAAATGAAATGAACAGTCATATATTCTTAAAATATAATGTATAAAATTAATAAAGAGGCAAATAGTTGAATTAATGTAAGCGGTTAAATTCATTAACAATGTAAATTTCTCAAAAGTGGAGAAATCATTTTAAAACAAGAAACACAGCTCTGGTTATGATCATTCTTTGTTAGAAATTAAAAGCACAAAATGTATCAAATTCATGTAATTGTTTTAATTACAAAATAAATGAGTTTAAGAAACAAATTAACAAATTGGACATCACATGAAATAGCAGTATCCTATTTTTTTTTTCGATTGGAATTCGCATCTATTGCAAACATAAACTTTTTGAGGATGTACTTACTAGTTGATTTTTTTAAATCTTCAATTGAAGAATGATACATTAAGTCGAAAGAGTATTAATAAGGAGTCAAAATTAGCTTAACATATTGATAGGTTATGAAGGTCGTTATCGAGACTAGAGCATACCCGCGAATTCGCAGGTCCGTACCTGAGTTTTAAAAAGAACATACGCTTTATTTTTAGCCTGGATGCTTAGACGTCATATTGTTGTTTGGTGAAATCAAGCTAATAATCAGGTGCACAGTAATGCCCAATGACGAAGTCCATGAGTAGCTTGTAGCCATTCATACAATGTAAACATATAACTTACACATGATTTTCAACCTGCATACCGGAATTTGTATGTAATAATTGCCGCAGTACATTTAGTTTGACCTAAGTTTTTGTAACATTATCCTGGCTACAAACAAGTATTTTATTTTACTCTTAAATTCAGTGCATGTAGCAGTGTAAAATATATATCAACAATTTTCCTACTTTCGAAGTTAACACAATGATCATTGCGACACCATGGATTCAGTTTTCATTCCGTACCAATACTTAGAACTAATATCAATACTATACAGCAATATATAATCGTTATGTAATCGATAAAAAATAACGACAACACGTAATAAAATCCTGGGTTGAGTTCAATATCGTAGCGGCTACGTAGCTGCTATCAATATCTATGTAACAACTAGTCTATAGCTGCATGTCCAATCGTCAAGATCTACGTAGCACTACGTAGCAGCTACGATATTGAACTCAACCCTGACTCAGAAGTGCATTTGTGGATTCTATTTCCTCATGAACGACCAAAAGACGAATATTTGAAGGCCAATAGTTTATAAGACAATAACAATTTAAAAAAAGTCAAGGAGTAAACAAAGACTCAAAAACTCTAAGACATAAGAGCTGCAATAAATGATTTAAAGATGATTGTTCAGACTGTACGTTTAATAATTTCATCTGCCGACATGATTGCAGATAAAAAAAAGTCGTAAATAAAATATACTAAAAACAAATATAAGGGAATACACGTGCATTTAATAATTTAATGCCTTAACGTACAGTAAAAAATATATCAATTCTCAACCCTAACATACTTTTTGGCTTAATGCGAGTTGATTAAATTGATGCACTTAATAAATTTGTAAAATCAAAGTTACAAAGGGGTAGTGAAAAATTCATTATACCAGAAATGAGCATTTTAGATGTAAATATGTATTTAAAAAACTTGACAAGTCGAAAGCAACTGGTTTAGATGATGTCGGACCAATTATTTTGAGTATGTGCAGCAATGTCATTTTACCAGCTTTGACATATATCTAAACATCAATTATGGTAAATTTCCAAGTATTTTTAAAACTGCAAGAGTATGCCCAATTTTTAAAAGTGGCAATGCCTGTAATCCTGATAATTATAGACCAATAGCAGTTTTGGCTTGTCTATCTAAAATCATAGAACGACATATAGCTAATAGTTTGTATATATTTTTAAATAGTAATGACCTTCTTAATACTACACAGTCAGGTTTCAGAACTAATCATTCGTATACTACTGCACATACTAAATTAGTAGATGAATGGTTAGCAAAAAAAGATAATGGAGAGATAAATGGAGTTATATTTTTAGATTTAAAGAAAGCTTTTGATCTGGTTAATCATATAATTTTATTGAAAAAACTTGAATATTATGTTTCTAATAGTACACTTGACTGGTTTAAGTCATACTTGTTTGAACGAAGCCAACAAGTTAAGGTCAATAACGTCATGTCTAATACTAAATGCAGAAAAACTGGTGTATCACAAGGTTCTACCTGGGCCCTTTGTTATTTATTTTATATATCAATGATTTACCACTTAGTATAGAACATTCATTAATAGATTTATATGCAGACGATTCTACATTACATTGTAAAGGTAATGATGTAATTCAGTTAGCTTCTAACCTTCAAAATGATATTCATGTAATTGAAAACTGGTGCTCGCAAAATTGTATGAAATTAAATGCCAAAAAAGAGTAAATCAATGATTATTGGTTCAAAACAATGGCTTTGTTTTACTGGAAACAGTTTTGATATCAATATTTCAAATGAACAAATAGAAAATGTAGATTGTGAAAAACTACTTGGTTTATATATTGACAAAAACTTTAATTGGAGTCAGCAAAAAGATAAAATGTCAATTACTATATCAAATAGAATCAACTTATTACAAAAGATAAGAAAATATTTACCTATGCATATACGTATTATCTATTTTAATGCTGATATTCTGCCATTATTTGATTATTTTTGCAATATATGGGGAAGTTGTTGTGAGAGTGGAATAGATAAACTTAATAAATTATTAAAGAAATCTGCTAGGGTTATAGTAGAAGCTGACATAATGACATCATCCAGTTTATTGTTTAATAGTTTACACTGGTTAAATGTGGAAAAACGAATTCAATACCAAAAGGCAATACTTGTATTTAAATCAATTAATGGTATGGTTCCTAACTATTTAGAAGAAAATTTTCATTTTACTGATTATCAAAACTATAACTTACGTTCAGCTGATAAAAAACTATTAAATCTTCCAAAACCAAAAACAATTTTTTTAAAGAAAACATTTACATATTCAGGTTCTCAAATATGGAACAGTTTACCAAATGAAATCAAAATGAGTGATACACTTGTATCTTTTAAAACAAAATGTTACAAATTTTTCATCAATTGTGCAAATTAATATCCCTTTTCATTATTATTTCCATTATAATTGTATATTGTGTATAATATAACTTTATAATACTGTGTGTACTTATAACTATGTTATTATTATTTTGAGGACTCTCAGGAAGGTTAGTTTTAACTAATGGGATCATCCTCTTGAAATAAAGATTATTTATTTATTTATTTATTTTTATTTATTAGTTTTCACTGTTGCTCCTATAAGATGAGCGTTTGAAATCCATCAGAAATGTGTATGTTTAATAATTCTCTAGCTTGATTTCTGCATATCATTACCAGAGTTACAAATAGTATTGTTTGTAGCAAATCATATATTACATCTGAGTCTATTACCTTAACAATTAAAATACATTAATACAAGTTTGTCTAAATACTCGAGTTACGGTCATCTTTCAAAGTTACGACCATCTTGTGTCGGTTACGACCATCATCCAAAATACTATAGTTGAAGTTACGACCATCACACATTTAAAGTTACGACCATCATGCTTGAATTTTTGAATGACTATTTTACGAAAATTGGAATGTTTTAATGCATCAAATTTGGTTTTAATATCACCGGACTGCCGAATAGTATGTACGAGACCAGCGGTTTGGTTCAAATGAACCTTTTAGTGCACGAAAATCGGAAAAGAAAAACTTATCCCTAGAGTTGTCTCCCATCTCCGGATGGTCGTAACTTTTAGTTACGACCATCCGCTTACCACCAGTGCACATGGGGTTTGTTAGTACAACATTTTTTAACAAACAATAAAAGTGTGAACATATTTACATTAGAACAACATGGTTAACAAAGGTGCAATAATAGTATATATATAATTAATAGATATTTGACAGGAAGCACAAATTATAGTAACATGATTAAGCACATGTATTAAAAGGTTTTAATAACACTTTTGCAAAATTTTGCTATTCCAGTAAGTGTAAATAAATCTGATGTATTCATCAATTCTTTAAATTTTAAAACATTTGGGTTTTTACATATATTTAAAGGTAAAAATTTAGCTCTTACATTGTTGAAAAAGGTACATTTGAATAAGTAATGAAACTCATCACCAAGTTCATTAGCATTACAAAGATGCCCTTTTAGCCCAGTATAAATTTTGTAAAAGAGTTATCTCCCCTTAAATGGCTTATTTGAAAAAAATGATTTTAAAACCAAAGAAATTGATATTTGTTTAAATATTTTGTATAATACACTTAATTAACAAGTTTTCTCTATATCAAACAACAGTCAAACCATTGAATTGCAATTGATTTTGTACAATGATTGTACAATCTTAGATGGCGGTATACCATGAATCGACATTAAGCGTTCTGGCGTTTAATAGTGGACACGTTTCGAATAAAGATGAAAAAAAAAAAAAAAAAAAAAAAAAAAAGACACGTTCGGACACGTTTGGGGGAATCGGACACGTTAGGGAGTGTTACATATATATTGATGTTTTCAGGTATAATTTAGCAAAGAAAAATGTTTTAATTTGATGACTTGAATGTTGATTCTTAGAAAAGACAATTTCTAGAATTATGATGACAAAATATCTACGATGAATGCCTTATGAAACAGAATGTTACTATCTGAACAGACTTGACCAATCAATGACATACTGGTATTCAAAAGGTGTTGATTTATAGAAACTTGTGTAAAGATAAGAAGGATATATACGTATCGAGATGTTGCACTTAACCGAAGTCATGGGTAATTTTTCAAAAAATCTTAAATTACCCTTATGTCAACATCTAAAACAATGGTCGTTGTTTAAATTTCAGATCCACCAAGGTTGAATATAGATGAAACTTTCAGTTGCAATAAATCCTCTTCTGTGAAAATCATATGCAATGCATATGGCGATAGTCTGTCATTCTCGCCATGGATTCATTCTTATATGGGTAATGTTATTAGAAATATATCAGGTGAACAGCAGAACAACCGATCTATTTTCATTGTTGATAACTGTAGCGTCGAAGATTTTGGCCAGTATACGTGCACAGCTTGGAATGAAGTAGATGGTACAATCTACTGGTCAAATGTCACGACATATCTTACAGTATACGGTATGGGTTATCTTTTTAGAAACATCTTGATAATATTTGTAATGAGATTTATTTTATCAAATAGACCATTGTTAATTTTGCTCAATCACTTTACTTAATGTCAATTTGACTTATTTAAAATTGATACAAAGAGAATCTTTTAAGTTTTTAAATTCCCGTATTTACAATTGCATTGACTGTGCCAATATTATTGCACCAGATGTGCATTTTGACAATTAATGTCTCTTTGGAAATCGGTAACACAATACCGATTAAGAGCTAATACAAAAAAGCATTATAAAATTTTACCTGTTTACCGACTTATATTTTTTGGGGCTAAGAACAAACTGTCTGAAAAAAACTTGAGTCAGGAACCACACCTTCCATTACAAAAGCAAGATAGATACATGAAAAATTAGTATTTTTGTTCTGCAAACTGACAAAAGAAACTGAAAAAAACCAATATGACGAGGAAATAAACGAGACAGTGTTCAAATAGTGTCACCTTTCTACTGTCATATTATACAAGTCAAGGGTACTCAGTCAAGTATATAGAATAAATTTTATTTTCTAATATTTTCTTGTTGGAACAGTCAAAATGTATCTGAAATGTGTAACTTTGTTACATGTTAATCGTTGTCATATTATTTCTCAATTCATTGAATATGCAAATGGAGAATTGGCTATTAGATTATTTTTTTTGTAGGTCCACCGATAGCTGTTTCCATTAGAAGACAAAGAAAACCTATAGTGCTTTCGCTCTTATATTATTCGTCTACAAAACTTACAGGAACGCACTGGGTTAAAAATGAAATTTCAATAGACAACTTTCAAGGTTATAATGTTCAGACATCGGAACAAAACTTTACACTACACATGTATGGAAAACCAGTGCAGTTACTAGGCTGTATCACCAACCTCACTTTGGACGGCAAGCATTCAGGACAATACTCAATTGTGTTATCCAATGAATTTGGAGAGTACAGTCACACATTTCAATTAGCAGAAGGTATGCTAGTTTTATGCTATACGTAGAACGTTCAAGATGTTCGACATCTTTATGAAAATGTTATTCATAGTTAACGGTATTTTAAGTCATTTTAAAGGGATATTTATAGATTATCGTTGGTCATATACACGAGCTTGATTTTCTCGCTTGAACCGGTACGGCGACAGGAAGAAAAGCAATTGAGTTGAGATGATCACAGATAATCTGTTAATCGCTACTTAACATGCAGTTATGGTTTTGTTAAATTCATTTACTATGGTATGTGCAGCTTTAGTTTATAGCGACATTTTTTTTATATCACTCTACTGTGCTGAGAAAGGAACTTATCAGTCAGTAAGATCGAAGGAAGATTTCGTAAAATAGCGATATAATAAACTATTGCAGGTTTCGACGTATATCGGAGTTAATATTAATGAATACATCAAGATTCAAGATTCTTTATTTCTTAAACACCATAAAGATACAATGGTACAAAGAAGTTCATCAAAAGTCATATAACATAACACAAACACACATGACAAGATGAGATGAAAATATCAAATAATACATGATAAACAGTATAGTAAAGAAGAGTGGTGATTAACCAGGAAGCTTACAGACTCACTTGAAAAGTTATAACCCTGATAAATTTGCACAGCTTTTTCAACTTATTTTTAATTTTTAACTGAAACAGTTTTTCAAATTTTAGTATGTTACATCTGTGCAAGAAAAAAGTATCCAAATATTGTGCTCGAACTACACTGCAAAGTGTAATGAAATTCATCACCAATCTCGTTACAATGACATAAGTTACAATATCTAAGGTTTCGCTCAATCTTATTCCATCTACCAGTTTCGATGGGTAACTTATGGTTACCCGTACGAAATCTACAATATGTTATTCTATCTTTATCATTTAAAATATTCAGATATTCCTCAAATTCAAAATTTTGTTTATACAATTTGTAGGCCAAACCTTTTGGCGAACAGTCAATATCAGCTCTCCATTTCTGTTGAAACTGATCAAATAACTTTTGTTTTAAACTAATACCCAACCACTTAGAATTAAAATTTCCTTGTGACAACCATATATTGCTGTATCCACATTTATCTAATATATCTTTGCATTTCAACCAATCTGACCTAAATTGGTTGTCCGAATTTTTTCAAGAACACGTATTTGTATAGTATTTTAGCAATCCTGTTATCATCCCCATTAACCATTTTTGACCAAAAATTAACCATACGCAGCTGTATATATAAAGACATGGGATAAATACCAAGTTCACCATAAATCATAAAATTGGGTGTCGACTTCTTAAGGTTTAATAATAATTTACAAAATTTTAGGTGCACTTTTTCTATAATATCAGTATTACTGAAACCCCAAATCTCACACCCATACAGGAGAATTGGCTTCACAATTTTATCAAAAAGATAATATTGTGATTTCACTGACAAGTTGTGCAACCTCCCCTTTTTCAATACTTCATACATTGCTTTATTTGCTTTTCTAACTAAAATCTTCTTAGCACTCATAAAGCTACCTGTTCTTGAAAAATTCAACCCAAGATAATATGTCAATTCATTGACTATCTCCAATGCATTTCCGTCATATATAAAGTTAATATTTTGGGGTAATCTACCACCAGAAAAAATTATAATCTTAGTTTTACTTGTGTTAACTTTTAATTTCCAGGTACTGCAATATTCAAAGAATTTATCTAATTGCAACTGCAGATCGGATGCATTATCCGAAAATAACACTGTATCATCTGCGTATAATAACACAAACAGTTTTAAGTAGATATCAAACTCATTCTCTATTTCACCAGTAATACAATTTAAACCACATACATTTTTTTCTTCAATAAACTGTTGAAGGTCGTTTAAATACAATGAAAATAAAAAAGGAGACATATTTTCACCCTGTCTTACACCGATATTGCATGAAAAGTATTCTGACATTTCACCATTATACATAATACGAGATTTAATACCAGTGTACATATTAAAAACATATATCAAAACAACAAAATTATACAAGCAAAAGAAATGTTGTCCATACCTTTCCGAACGATGATGGAATTAAAATGCTTTGAAACAGACATGTTTCTAAATTTGGTCGTAGAGTATTAAATTTATGGATGAGACTAGGCATCCAAAATCGCAAAAATTTAAACAACGCAAGAGGATTTTTCTAAATTGTTTTTTACTGAATTCATAACTAATCGAAATATTGATACAATGAACTGAATTTGTGTTTTTATTAGATATTTAAAATACACATAATAATTGCTAAGTGAAAATTTGGACTGTTTTCATGTTTTAAATTTTGGGCAAATGGCTAAATGGCCAAAATAAAGACGAGATAAAGTGCCAACTTGTTGAAGTATTTGATAAATTTGCACTGCACTAAACACACAATTATTTTTAAAAAATCACGTGACAATTGTGACTATATTAATTCAAGTACAATTTAGTTCAATAGCGAGTGTATTCTCCTGCGGGCTTCTGGAAAAGTCCATCCACACGTCGTCTCATGCTTTGAACTAAGTGTTATGGTTGTAATGTTATACAATGAATTAAATGCCATTCTTCAATAAGGGCTAGTCCTAATTTTGGTAAATTCTTACAAGCTGGAACCCTGTTGTCTATTTTTCGACCATTATATTCCCAGACATGCTCAATGGAATTCATATATGGTGACATGACTGGCAAAGGAATAGTGTCAATTGCCTCCTGCCATAAATAATCTGAAACTATGCGTGCTCTGTGTAGGTTAGAATTACGCCATGAATATTGGTCTAGTTGCAAGAAAGCTATTGTCAAAGTATGGCACAGCGATATCCCGGATGTTGTCATCGCAATATTTTTGGCCCGTCATAGTCCAACCCAGAACATAAAGGTCCATTTTGCAGTCAATTAACAAGCTTCCCCAAGCTGTCAAACCCCACCACTAAACGCTGTATATCCGAGGATGTGCTGTTCCCTGTGTGCTGTATTGTGAGGACGTCATACAGTACTGTACAAGGAATCTGCTCTCCATTCAGGGACTCGTCGCCACTGTCTCAAAGTTACAATAATACACAATGTACGATATTTTAATGCAAACTATATCCGGAATTGATTTTCTAAAGGTAATGATCATGCCATTTGTGTGGCTCTTTCAATTCAAAAATCGAAAATCATATAAAATCAATTAACTAATTTTTGTTTTGTTTTAATATTCCTAAGATTTTGGTCTGTGTAATCATATATTATTATATCTTGATTATTTTAACTCGTTCGCTGTGTACACTCGACAAAAAGTCTAACATTGTGTCTTGCTGCTGTCATTATGTATAAGATCGTTATACATGTTATAGTCGTTTCTTATCAACAACGTATATGTTGTAGTAGATAACTTATCAGCATCACTGTTATATGAGATCATCCGGTGCGACAAAAAAAGTAAACAAAATGCCTCGTGGAAACAAATAAGTCTAAGAAAAACAGAATCATAGCAATAAAAATAAAAATAAAATATAAGAATTGAAATGAAGCAATTTAAACAGACTTCTCTTTTCAGGGATGCAAACGTTCAGTTTATGGATAATCATATTGATAATGGTATGCATTGGTGTGTTCTTAATCACGTTAACATTTTCGACGATTCAATTCAAAAGGAGGAGTGAGTATTCTATTATTTTCTTTTTTTGAAATATCCTATGTATATTTTTCTTTTGAGAAATACTATTATGTTTTTTTTGTGCTGCAAATGAATTTAGAAATATAATTTTTAATATATTGTTCTTACAAAAGATAATTAAGTGCAAACTATTTGCTTCCTCGTCTCATACCGTTTCAACACATCACTAATTTTGTGTGTTTTGTTCTCGGGATGTCAACAGTTTTATTGTTGCAAAGAATTTAGGTCATTTGAAACTAATATTCATTTAATTGGATTTTGTTATTTTTTTTTAATGCCACTCTTAAGCACCGCATTAGGTTATTTCGTGAGGTAGATCATGAAATGTAAGAAAAAAACGTTTTAAAACGAAATAAAAATAAAACTCAAGTCAGAGATTAAAATAAGAACTTAAAAGGTACTAGGGTCTTTATAAATACATAGTTTTTGAAGGTGTTTATTCGTCTTTCCTGTCTTTTCTTGCCTTAATTTCGATTATTATTGTTATTGGTCATGCATGATGATGATATTTTTTGTCAATGCTGTGGGTATTGTATATGAATTTTTAATATATGAACTCTTTTGAAGGCACCACATTAGCAGAAAGGCCAAGTAACTCTACAATTCGCGGAATGTGAGTAACAAAATTGTTTAAATAAAATCGAATAGAAGTGAAATATCGGATAAAAATATGATTAATGCCAATAAAATAAGTCAAATTGATAGCGGATCCAGGGGATTTGGGGTTTATGTAAGTCCCTTTGTTTGGACGATCAATGCATTTGAGTGGGAGCATACAGTTGGACACCCCCCCCCCCTTTGACTCTGGGTTGGGACCCCCCCTTTTTTTAAATGGGTGGATCCGCCCCTGTCGTTTACAGTTGCACAGCAAAGCAACTTTAGACCACGTAAGATGTTTTTGAATTTAATGTTAGCATAAAAAAAACCATACTATCTGTCTATAATATATATCCACAATGGTAGTAAAAACTAAATTGACGATTAGGTTTATTGAAAATATTTTAAAAAGCGTATAAGAAACGGATGGAAATGTTACATAATAAACAATTGTACATCTTCCAATATCTTTATCTAATTATTTGAATATCATCTTAATCACTATTAAAACAACATATGTAACGAAGAAGCACAAAAAGGCATACATGAAATTTAACATCCTCATTTTGCTTATATTATACGATTTTATTTATCTATGTAAAATCCACCCATAAAGGATGGAAGGTTTTCAGTACTGGTGTTAAATTGCCCGTTTGAAATTTGTACAGGTAGACATAAAATAATTTTGTCGTTCAAAGTATGACGGCATACATAAATAAAGAGTCAAGTAAAGTAGCTATAACAAGAAAAAAGAGTTAACAGTAAAAGTAATAATAATAAATAAAATTAAAAACCAATTGTTCAGAGAACAATTGAAGGTTTTTCCACCAGTTAATATCTATTTTGATATTAAAATATAAAAAATCAGTCTAAAATGTCAGTTCATATGGCTTTATGATGTATAGATATGAATTTAAAGCAAAGGTCAAAATCTAGAACGTCAAATTAACCTATGACCTTGACCTTCATTTCAAGGTCACAAACTGAGGATTTCAAATCAAAAGACCCTAGTCTCTAATATGTATGGTTAATAAGTTATATCACTTTAAACATAATTTAAGATATGATAGGGGCTAAAACTCCCATTCATTGTTATATAATTTGTCGATATCTTATAAGGTTAATGAAAATGAGTAAATATAAGACAAATTCAAAAATTAAAATATGACCTTGACCTTTGACCTCAACCTAATTTTCATTTTTTGGACCAAGGACCTCAAATCAAAAGATCCTAGGTCTCTATCACTTATGGTGTTCCAGTTTAAAATACATTTCAAAATTTCATATACAAAAAGGGAAATAACTCTCATATGGAGCGTTCATATTGCTTCGGTCGAAATTGGACAAATCATGCGAAGGATATAACGAGCAATTTTATAAAATAAATTTGTCGTAATCTTTTACGGTTGCGAAGGAGTTGTGGACACAAGGAAAACAGTGTTTGGGGAGATAACTCCTACAAAGAAAAGTATTCGGTTACGCAGGGTAAATTTCAAAAGCGCATAAACCGTTCGATATCATATACCAAATATCTAAGCGACATATTGCGAAACAAATGTTTATCGCAAGAACAAAATTTGGGGGGAAAGAAAAAAAAAATAATCAGAAGAAAAACAATAGGTCTTTACACAGAAAAACGGAAAGACCTAATAATTGTGTGGTTTAAAGTATGACGGGATACATAAGTACAGAGTCACGTCAAATATATAAAAATATATTAAGGGGGTATATTTTACTCAATTTTACGAGTTAGCTTAGTAGTTATGACGAAACAGCAAAATTGTTTTATTTAAAGAGAAAGTTTAAGCTTAGTCGGTAAAATGAGTAAGTCGTTATAACGTGTTAGCATAAATCGTTATAACCATATATAGCAGTAATGTTGCTATAACGAATTAAAATGTAAAAACTAACATTAACAAGTCGTCATGACACGTACCGGCTTCTATCCGTGTCTGTATGAAATATACACAAATGTGCAATGTCTATACTAAATGTGAAGGACATTTTGATTTTAATAACAGTTTTAGATTACTTTTGGCTTTTTTTCGGTAGATGTTAGCTTTATTTTATACGGCATAGTCTAATATCAGCTTTCTCATTTTTCTAGTTACTTGTTGTTTGCTTTAAAGTTCTTTTTAGAATTTATTGTTTTTTTTTTTGTATTTCACAATTTTTTATGTAACTTTTTTTAATTTGTCAATCATTAGGATTGAAATGCGGAGGATTTTACCTAGCCAAATATTTATGTACATACCCTACGTGGGATAATTCGTCAATGGTCTAATTTAGTTACGTGTATATCTTTTTACTTTGCCATTTTGAAATTTGACCTTGTCTGTTAATTGATAAAAAAAAAGATCTTTAGTAGTCGCCGTTTAATTCTTTACAATTTTGTAGGATCATAGACGGTTTAAGATCTACCAAATTGAATTTTATTGACACTCGTGTATTGTTGAAAAATATTGTTTGATATCGATGATATTATGATATAATAACTTAATGTATAAACCAAGGGGAAATGGGAGTATAATATAAAGTCAAAATAAAGTCAGAAAGTATTTTTTTCTCGTGCTTTTATTTCTTGTTACGATGTGCATTGAACACATAGGAAAATAAATTTCACTTGAATTTGATTTCACACAACCCTCATGTAAATTTCACCTCAATCAAGCCTATACGTGAAACTTGCTCGAACGAATCTCACGTTTATTTCATAAGAAAGCAGGTGAAAAGTAAAATCCCAAAAGCACTGAACTCCGAGGAAACTTCAAAATGGAAAGTCCCTAATCAAATGTCAAAATCAAAAGCTAAAACACATCAAACGAATGGACAACAACTGTCACATTCCTGACTTGGAACAGGCATTTTCGTAACAAGAAAATGGAGGATTTAGCCTGGTTTTATAGCTAAATAAACCTCTTACTTGTATGACATTCGCATAAAAATATATAAATATATAAATATATAAAAATATAAAACAGCACGTTTAATAATTTATTGCGTCCGAAGCGCTTTTCTGGATTTACCTTCATCAGGAACGCTCAAAGCCAAACATTTGAAATCCAAAGATGTATAAGTTTCACTATATTGACAATTCAACGATGTGTGAACAAAACAAACACAAAAAGGCATATAGACAAAGCATATTAGTAAATATGAAAGACGAGACCACAAAAATTAGCATAGAACAATAACACAATGACGGTATGTATAAGTACAGAGCCACGTCATATGGATCACATCAAAAGCAGTCGAAACAGTAAAAGTAATTTCCATGAAGACAAATTCAAGAATACTATAAAATAGAATTAAGAATTAAATTTTGGAATGTGTATAACACGTTAATGCCTTTGGATGGTGTACACTTCCCATAAAAGCGTGTATGGTGTAATGGTGTATGACATATGGTGCAATGGTAGAATTTTTATAGTGCTATGGTGTATGGTGTAACGGGAATGGTGTACGAGGAAAGGTGTTATTTTGTTGCGTGTATATAAAGTGTGGTTATCAAAGAACTGATTATTAATTTCATACATTGAGTGCTCTTGAATCCCGAATATGTTCGGAAATGTATATCCCATATGCAGGTGAAGTTGGTATATTATTACTGAAATGGGGGAAATTGATAATTTCACATTCATGGTTTCGTTTGTCATAGATTCTGGTACTGAGATGACTTGTATGTCAAATTCGAGGTATAAGTCTATAAATGAGAGGGAGGAAGCCGTGTCTGTAGTTAGTTAAAAATTTTATTCTGGGGGATATGTTAAGAAAACCAAATGAGAAAGACATCACATAAATTTCACATGAAGTTTGTTCCGTCAAACTGACGTGAATTAAAAATATATATATATGTTTTTATATAGATATAAGAAGATGGTGTATGAGTGCCAACTCCCCCATCAAAGTCACAATTTATAAAATTAAATTAACTATTTATAAAAGTATATAAACTAAAAAAAAACGCGAGCGCGGCTCTACGTGAAATGTGTATTGTGTATTGTGACACACAGCTTGGGTCCGTGTTACTCCAATTTTTGTATGCACTGATGCATAATGTTAAAAGTAAGTTTAGATTAGTTTGTCAGTTCTTCTTCCATAGGAGTTTGGATGTCCAATACGTAGCTGCTGTCTCGTTGTTACACAGGTCAGAGGAAATAACTCAAATAAGAACAAGACAACCTTGTTACAACACTGATGATTAAAACATTTCTCAGTGGTGCTAGATTGTAGTATATTTTTTTTCGAAAGGTCAAACTCTGTCTCTGTTGGATATAGGTGCATTCAGAACGGATGAAATAACTCAGAGAATACAACAAAGAACTCTCCGATGATTTAAAAAAAAAAGTAAAACGATTCTTTTGTGATGCGAGTATTATTTTCTTTCCGAGTGGTGCGAGTTCAACTTATGTGTCACATAAGTGCTCCGGGAAAGGAGGAATTTACTAAAGTGAAGAGGAAAACAATTTCATGACTAACACATGTTTGTTGTATTCATATTTTTAAGTGGGTACGAGTTTGATTAAGTGATGCAACTTGTTATAAAACATTCGAGTGTTTGAGTGGTGTGATTTTGGCCTTTGGGCCGAATTTCAAGAGTTCAAGACAAATTGAAAACAAATATATGTCTGCCTGTTTGCAAAACATAGACAGTGTAGAACCATCTACAGAACTTTATTTTAGGTTAGATTGTAGGCTAGGTTAATTAAGCACTTACTACATGAAGTTATAAAGTACATTACATATACTAACTTTTTATTATTAAATAATACTTCAGACGATCTTCATCTCGTGGACAAACCAACTAAAACATTTCGCTCTACACATTTAATAGTATTATACTACAAAAATGTCATCTACAGAAATTTTGAATCTTTTGAAATCATACATGATGACCAATCTGAAATCTGGATTTTAAATGTTAATTGATTGACATTTGGGGAGGATTTGCCAAACGCAAAAATGTTTAACCACGCTGCATCCTTCATTTGCCTGTCCCAATTCTGGAGTAAGCTCGTTATTCAGTGGTTGTCGTTGATTCGTGTTTGTCATATTATAGTTTTTCGTAAATAATTTTGTTATAAATTAGACCGTTAACGTGCACAATAGTATTGGTTTTTTTTTTTTGTCATGTTGATACCTTTCTAAGCCGACTCCACGGTACAGGGTTTTCTCATTGTTGACGGTAGATCGGTTGCCTATAATTGTTTAAATCAACTCTATTTAAACTTTGATATATAGTAGTCTCCGATATTATGTCACTTAAAATGCATTTTATATTTATCGGACATTTGGATTTTGTTTAAACCTACCTCAATATAATTCTAGATACTATGCAGCCCCTGCAACAACTTTTAATATAGCAGATTACAGTAACATAAGATTGCAAGATGGCGAATCGGACACTGCTTTCCAAGCCGAAGGTCTTACCTTAACAAGAGGATATATGGATATGCAAGATGACAGAGAACAGTTTTGTGAAACTGAAGACGAAAATCACTACATTGAAATAGACTAACGCTTTCTTTCATCTAATCATCATATATTGATAAAAAAAATAATATACAAAGTAAATGCACCGAATTTCCCGCTATTTTCGTAAATGTTTTGTATGCATATATATATATATATATATATATATATATATGCATATAATATATATATATATATATATATATATATATATATATATATATATATAATATCGTCAAAGATCATCAGAATGATGAAGACATAGATATAATACCATCCCCGAGTAAAACTTTCAAACTTAAAAAGGCTGTTTTTTTAATGGAAATTTAACGAGTTTTTCTTTGAAAACGAGAAAAGATATGATCCAAAAACAGTAATTGACGTTTGCGAGGACAAACTATATTATCTAAATACTGCATGCAATTTGGTTGGGCAATTAGAACATCATTTGTACCTTTTTTAATTACGGAAATTTCCTATCCCTCAATCAGCTCTACCATTTATTTTTCCCTTCAAAATAAATATGATAGTTTCGATGTGATTATGAACATTTTCTAGGTTTAGTTAATTCATTTTTGAGTGATTTGAATATATATATAGTTCTTTCGTGTATTTTCTGTAAATAAGGTATATTTTTGTTAATTAAATTTTGTCTTTTTATAAAACTTAACCAAATCCTTCGAATAGGATGTTTTTCCGGATAATGACTAGTTGATATTGTATGGGGAAAATATATTGTATGTCAAAGTTCAACCTCAGAGCAATTAATATACATGCAAGCGGTCGGGGAAAAAGTACTATTGAAGTTTCGCAGAGATTTGGTATGTGACAAGGTGCTGCTACAACCAACTTCTCTTGATATATATTCTGATTTCCTTGGGCGAAAGAGTTGTGAATAATCAGTCGTGTTATAAGACTTACACCAGAAGGTAAAATTGTTATGTCTTCAAATTAGAAACAACAGAAAGCAATATATGTGATCAAACAGATCCACATGTATCCTCATAACTTGACATTTTATACGATACCGCATAGTCAGCTGTTAAAGGCCCCGAAATGACAATGTAAAGCAATTTATAAAACAAGTAAAACTGCGAGCTACTGCTCACTGATGATACCCCCGCCGAAATATTTCGGTAAACAGGAAATTGTTGAGGGACTATATAAAAACCCTGAAACCAAATTTAAGAAATCCTTGTCAAGAAGTTCCTGAGAAAAATGTGACGAAAATTTTCAACTTGGCTATTATTTGTAAAATGATACAAGTGTTCGGTAAACACGGGAAGTTGTCGAGTGATTAATCTGAAAACGCATCACACGGTATAACTTACTTATATAAACCCTGAAACCAAATTTCAGAAATCCTTGTCAAGTTGTTCCTGAGAAAAATGTGACGAACATTTTCAACTTGGCTATTATGTGTAAAATGATACAAGTGTTCGGTAAACAGGAAGTTGTACAGTGATGAATCTGAAAACGCATCACATAAACCCAGAAACCAAATTTCAGAAATCCTAGTCTAGTAGTTCCTGAGAAAAATGCGACGAAAATATTCCTGTGACGGACGGACTGACGGACAGACGGATAGACAGACGGAGGTAAAACAGTATTACCCCCCCCCCTTTTTCAAAGCGGGGGTATAACGAGAAACCTAACGACCTAGTGTTGGATATGAAAATACTTTTTGTTTGTGTAAAAGCGAAACCGTTTAAAAGGACAGAAAATTACAACAAAAACTTCGTCGTCTGAACGTGCTAACAGCCTTTTGAGGTTGGCTAATGTCAGTAATGTTTCGCGTCTTAAGTTCATTTGTTAGTTAATTGAGGAAAAGTTCATTCGCTAAATTTAGATGTGGGGTAGCTCCACAAAAAATAGAAAGTGGAAGATATGAAAGGAAAGAAGTCCATGAGAGGACATGTTTTAACTGTAGCTCTATTGTTGAAGATGAACTGCATGTCATTTTAAAATACCCGTTGTATGGATCTAGGACAAATCATGATACATGACGCTTTACATTTTCATGCACATTTTAACCTGTTATCAGATAATAACAAAAATATATTTTTATTTAGTAACGACAATGTTGCTGTTATAGTTGCCAAAACCTGCAACAATATTTAATTAAGAAGAAATAGTTTTTTATTTCACTAGTTCTTAATTAAGGTAGTTCAGGGGTATAGAAAAAAAATGACAGAATTTTCTTATACTTTGTGAAATTTAACTTTGAAGTATTGTCAATGAAAAAATGCAAAAACAATTGGGGGTCACCGGCCATCTAAGACATATTTTGACCTCTGAAAATGAGTGCAAATAGGTTATATGAAAATATAGGGAAAATGGACAAAAAAAAACAATTTGATTGAATTTTCAAAGCAAAATAAATGACAGAAGTTGCTCATTTTTTCATATTGTAAAGCTTGATGTCTTTATTTTATAAAATTGAAATAAAATTTGGGGGTCACCGGCCATCCAAGAGATTTTTTGACCTCTGAAAATGAGTGCAATTAGGCTAAATATAGGAAAAACAGGCATAAAATATCTTTGATTGAATTTTAGGAGCATAATAAATGACAGAAGTTGCTCATTTTTTCACACTGTAAAGCTTGATGTCTTTATTTTATAAAATTGCAATAAAATTTGGGGGTCACCGGCCATCCAAGAGATTTTTTTACCTCTGAAAATGAGTGCAAATAGGCTAAATATAGGGAAAACAGGCATAAAATATCTTTGATTGAATTTTCAGAGCAAAATAAATGACAGAAGTTGCTCATTTTTTCACACTGTAAAGCTTGATGTCTTTATTTTATAAAATTGCAATAAAATTTGGGGGTCACCGGCCATCCAAGAGATTTTTTGACCTCTGAAAATGAGTGCAAATAGGCTAAATATAAGGAAAACAGGCATAAAATATCTTTGATTGAATTTTCAGAGCAAAATAAATGACAGAAGTTGCTCATTTTTTCATACTGTAAAGCTTGATGTCTCTATTTTATAAAATTGAAATAAAATTTGGGGGTCACCGGCCATCCAAGATATTTTTTGTCCTCTGAAAATGAGTGCAAATAGGCTAAATATAGGGAAAACAGGCATAAAATATCTTTGATTGAATTTCTTAGAGCAAAATAAATGACAGAAGTTGCTCATTTTTTCATACTGTAAAGTTTGATGTCTTTATTTTATAAAATTGAAATAAAATTTGGGGGTCACCGGCCATCCAAGAGATTTTTTGACCTCTGAAAATGAGTGCAAATAGGCTAAATATAGGGAAAACAGGTATAAAATATCTTTGATTGAATTTTAGGAGCAAAATAAATGACAGAAGTTGCTCATTTTTTCATACTGAAGAGCTTGATGTCTTTATTTTATAAAATTGAAATAAAATTTGGGGGTCACCGGCCATCCAAGAGATTTTTTTTACCTCTGAAAATGAGTGCAAATAGGCTAAATATAGGGAAAACAGGCATAAATTTCTTTGATTGAAATTTCAGATAAAAAGAAATGACAGAAGTTGCTCATTTTTTCAAACTGTAAAGCTTGATGTCTCTATTTTATAAAGTTGAAATAAAATTTGGGGGTCACCGGCTATCAAAGAGATTTTTTGACCTCTGAAAATGAGTGCAAATAGGCTAAATATAGAGAAAACAGGCATAAAATATCGTTGATTGAATTTTCAGAGCAAAATAAATGACAGAAGTTGCTCATTTTTTTCAAACTGTAAAGCTTGATGTCTCTATTTTATAAAATTGCAATAAAATTTGGGGGTCACCGGCCATCCAAGAGATTTTCTGACCTCTGAAAATGAGTGCAAATAGGCTAAATATAGGGAAAACAGGCATAAACTATCTTTGATTGAATTTTCGGAGCAAAATAAATGACAGAAGTTGCTAATTTTTTCATACTGTAAAGCTTGATGTCTCTATTTTATAAAATTGAAATAAAATTTGGGGGTCACCGGCCATCCAAGAGATTTTTTGACCTCTGAAAATGAGTGCAAATAGGCTAAATATAAAGAAAATAGGCATAAAATATCTTTGATTGAATTTTTAGAGCAAAATAAATGACAAAAGTATCTCATTTTTTCATACTGCAAAGCTCGATGTCTCTATTTTATAAAATTGAAATAAAATTTGGGGGTCACTGGCCATCCAAGAGATTTTTTGACCTCTGAAAATGAGTGCAAATAGGCTAAATATAGGGAAAACAGGCATAAAATATCTTTGATTGAATTTCTTAGAGCAAAATAAATGACAGAAGTTGCTCATTTTTTCATACTGTAAAGTTTAATGTCTTTATTATATAAAATTGAAATAAAATTTGGGGGTCACCGGCCATCCAAGAGATTTTTTGACCTCTGAAAATTAGTGCAAATAGGCTAAATATAAGGAAAACAGGCATAAAATATCTTTGATTGAATTTTCAGAGCAAAATAAATGACAGAAGTTGGTCATTTTTTCATACTGAAGAGCTTGATGTCTCTATTTGATAAAATTGAAATAAAATTTGGGGGTCACCGGCCATCCAAGAGATTTTTTGACCTCTGAAAATGAGTGTAAATAGGCTAAATATAGGGAAAACAGGTATAAAATATCTTTGATTGAATTTTCAGAGCAAAATAAATGACAGAAGTTGCTCATTTTTTCATACTGAAGAGCTTGATGTCTTTATTTTATAAAATTGAAATAAAATTTGGGGGTCACCGGCCATCCAAGAGATTTTTTGACCTCTGAAAATGAGTGCAAATAGGCTAAATATAAGGAAAACAGGCATAAAATATCTTTGATTGAATTTTCAGAGCAAAATAAATGACAAAAGTTGCTCATTTTTCATACTGTAAAGCTTGATGTCTCTATTTTATGAAATTGAAATAAAATTTGGGGGTCACCGGCCATCCAAGAGATTTTCTGACCTCTGAAAATGATTGCAAATAGGCTAAATATAGGGAAAACAGGTATAAAATATCTTTGATTGAATTTTAGGAGCAAAATAAATAACAGAAGTTGCTCATTTTTTCATACTGAAGAGCTTGATGTCTCTATTTTATTAAATTGAAATAAATTTTGCGGGTCACCAGCCATCCAAGAGATTTTTTGAGCAAAATAACAGTTGTTGTTTATTGTTCAAAGAGGGTTGACCTCTGCGGTTGTATAATGCTGCGCCCTGCTGAGCATCTGGTTATTGTTGTGCTTTAACCATATTTTTTTTTTTTTTTTTTTTTTTAAATTCCTTTATTTCCATCAGTTGCTTGTTACATTGTCTTCAACAAGTCCAAGCTCCTTGTGAAGAATACATATAAATTTCAATTCTATTATATTAAAAAATAAATAAACATCAATCTAATAAATGTTTCTTAACATTAACTAAAAAATTATCTTCTTTTAACTTCTTTGAATAATACATTCGTTTTGTAAATTCTCTAATGAATAGACAAAAAACATCAAGTCTTTTCATTTTCTGATCAGATACATAATAGGATTTATAAATTGAAAACCCAATAATAGTTATAAGAAAGTTCAAGCCAAAGTAATATTTATCAGATATTTTATAGCCAAAAACAATATCTTTCAATGTGAAATCTTTTTTTTATATTAACTTTTTGCAATAAATTATGAATTTTTCTCCAAAAATCGTGTAAAGAAGAACATGTCATAAAGTAATGTTGATAATCTTCTTCAGTAAAGCATTTGTTACATAAATCATTGTCTGTTACCTTCCATCTAAATAATAACTTTTTAGTAGGTAAAATGCTTTGTAAAAGTTTCCATCGATACATCTTCAATTTATTTTCTTCTAAATAGTAAAAAATAAAGTTGTACAATGGTTTCAAATGAAATTCTGTCTGTAATGGTAATACATTTAACCATACATTTATACCAATAGGTTTCACAATTATTTTCTTTACTAATCTGTTATATAATAACTTATTTGACAAAAAGGAAATGTCAATATATTTACCATTTATTGACAAACATTGTCGTTTTACATTGACTATACCTTTTGTTGAATTCTCTGATCTAAGATATTGTAACCAATCTTTTGGAATTGCTTTTTTTAGGGATGTCAACTCAGCTATCCAGTTGGATTTATTTTCAATTTTTTGCAAAATTACATCTTGTGAAATTTCACCATTTTCATTTAAAATATCATTTACATAAATTAAGTTACCTTTTATCCAATTTTTGAAAAAAAAGACATTTGTTATTAAATCTAATGTATTTATTCCCCCAAATAATTTGTTTTTTGATTTCGTAAAAGGTTTTTGGTATATCTGTCTGTCCTCCTCCTAATTTCATCCAGCTTTTTAATACATTTTTATAAAATATTGGAATATTAGGTAGATATTGATCAACTTTATTATAATCCGTATTCAGATAAACTGCTAGGCAATTTTTTCCTGAGCATTATAAATAATTTAAAGGTATAAGTTGCCATCTGGCCATATCTGTATTTAAGATTCTACCTATGCATGATGCTTTTAGTGATTCAAAGTGACTTTCAATGTCAATCATATTCAAACCCCCGTTTTCATAACTACCAATCAACGTATTTCTTTTAACTTTATCTGGTTTGTCATTCCAGATAAATTTGAAACATTTTCTTTCTATTTCTTTTTTATATTTTTCTGGACATACGCATGAGCTAGCTAAAAAGGTAAAGAGTGGTATAATCAAAGATTTGATGATCAAGATTTTACCTAAAATAGTAAGATTTCGCTTTTTCCAAAGTGTAAATAATTTATCCATTTTATCTATTTTATTTTCAAAATTTAATTTCTCACATTCTTCATTATTATGTCCAAAATAAATCCCTAAAGCTTTTACAGGTTTATCTGTCCAGTTAATATTTACTATTTTGTCTTTACTATTTTTGAGTTTTCTTATCCATATCCCTTCTGTTTTATTTTTATTTATAATTAATCCGGAATAAGATCCGAAGATTTCAATTTCATTCAATGCTAGTTCGATATCATTTTTATCATTAAAAAATAAAGTTGTGTCATCAGCTAATTGGCTTATTTTAATACAATGTGTTTTCTATCAAATTTTATCTGAAATCCTTTTATATCTTCGTTATTTCGAAGTCTCAGTGCCAATATTTCAACAGATATGACAAAAAGTAGAGCAGATAAAGTACACCCTTGTCTAATCCCTCTTGAATTCTTAAACATTTCTGAAATCCACCCATTATTAATTATACATGTTTGAATATCAGTATACAAAGTTTTAACCCAATTTTTGAATGATTCATTGAATCCAAAGTGATCTAAAGTATCTAACATAAATTTCCATTCAAGAGTGTCAAAGGCTGTTTTAAAATCGACAAAAACAATAGCCTCTTCTATGTTATATATATCTGCATAATCTATAATGTCCTGTATTTGCCTTAAATTAAATACAATGAATCTATTTTTTATGTATCCAGACTGATCTGTGTTTATGAGTTTTGGTAAAACTTTTTTTAATCTTTGAGCTAGTACATGGGATAAGATTTTAAGATCGACATTTAATAATGAAATTGGTCTATAATTTTCTAATTTTAATGGGTCCCCCTTTTTGAATATTAACGACAAAACACTAGAACGCTGAGAGTAAGTCAATAAATTATCTTCATGACCCTTATTATATACTTTAACAAGTAGATATTTAAGCTTCTCCCAAAACGTTTTGTAAAATTCTACGGTTAGACCGTCAAGTCCAGGAGACTTGTTTAATTTCATATTTTTTATCGCTTCAGAACACTCCTCAGGCGTTACTGAACCATCACACAATAGTTTTTCTTCATCATTTAATTTATTTTCTAATTTTGTATTTTTAATGTATTCTTTGGATACTGTATCATTAGGATTTTGTGATGAAGACAGTTTTTCATAGTAGTTTTTAATTTCAAGTAAAATCTTATTTTGATCTTTTAAGACATTGTTTTTTTCATCTAATAACTTATTTATCGATTTCTTAATTTGCCTTTGCTTTTCAAGTCCCAAAAAATACGCATTATTTTTTTCTCCTAATTCAACCCATTTTTCTCTGGCTCTAATTTGTGCACCAATGGCTTTCTCATTATAAATCTTATTCAGTTCTGATTCCAAATTTTTAATACGATCATCCAAATTAGAGTTTAATAAATTTAATTGGTCTCTTTCAACCATCTTTTCCTGTAATTCTTTTTCTAAGGTGTGTGACTTCTCTTTTGGTTTTTGCTTTTGATTTACAATATTTTACAGTAGCTTCTTTAATTTCAAGTTTTAATATATCCCAAAAAATCCGACAGTCTGTATCTCTATGTTGGTATTGATTTAAAAAGTTAGTTATCAAATTGTTAATAAGCTTTGATAATCTTTATTTTCTAAGACAGAGTTATTTAGTTTCCAAAACCCACGTCCTTTTTCTGACGCCCCCGTTTTAAATGTTAAACAAACGCTCAGATGATCAGTATACTGAATCGTTGCCGGTTTAATTTTACATGTATCTATCTGAGGTCTTAAATTACTATCAATCAATATTAGATCTATTCTACTCGCCTGAGATATATCTTTTCTCCTCCAAGTAAACTGTTGTATATTTTCATTCATAACTCGCCAAATATCAATAAGATTGTTATCTTTTAACAACGATTTCAAGCTTGATACTGGTTTATTGTTTTTGTGATTGCTACTTGCACTTATTCTATCAATATTTTTTAATGTTTCATTAAAGTCTCCCCCAATTATTGGGATACCAATACCATTTTCTTTCACAAAGAGATCCACCTTTTTAAAAAAATGACTTTCTTGCAGTTGTGTTGTTTGGTCCATGAAAACAAACTATTGAAAAAATCGTGTCATTAATTTGGATATTTAATAAAACAATCCTTCCATCTTTATCTGTAAAATGATTTATAATCTCATACTTCAATAAATTGTTTATAAATATCGAGACCCCCCTGCTTGTTGATGTACCATTACTGCAAAAAACATTAAAGTTAGTTTGATTTTTTATTTCATTTTCAATATCTAAGTCTATATGAGTTTCTTGTATTAAGGCTATTGATATTTTTTGAGATTTTAACCATGTCAAAACCCTGTTACGTTTCTCTCTTGAGTGCATGCCATTTACATTAAGGCTGCACAATTTTACTGTGTTATCAAATAACATATTAAAAAGTTTACAATTCTATCCACAACATTGAATAAATCATGCATTTTCTCCATACACATATATCAATTTGGTATACACACATATTGTAAAGAAATAACAATAATTATAAAAATCACAGACCGGGATCGCATACTTATTTTTTCTTAATTGAACATACATGCTGTTTGCATTTGATACCCATGGATTATTATTCTGAACACTTTTGGTGTAATTGTATTCTATATTTCTCCAACAGAGATATTCATAATGTTCTCTTGTAATATAAATTGTTGGATTGGATATACAAATTTCATTTATACAAATTGAATCTGTGAAACTGGTATAAATATGTGTGTAAGGGACCGTTCAATTTTTATCAGATGGATGGGCCGGTGCATTCTTAATATTGATTCATTAAAAAAGTTAATGCCCATCCTTTTAAATTCTGAAAAAAGTCCTCGCCCATCTAAAAAAATCTATAAAAAAAGTGATTGCCCCTCTAAAGCTTAAAACAATCAAAAAATATTAAAGTTCTTTTTGTATTTGAAAGTTTGCAAGTTTATGTCTTGAAATCAAAGAATAGACTTTGGTGTAAATACAAAATTTAAAATGTGCTAGTTAATTCCATTTTATTTTATATATAAATATTTATGTGTGTATCAGAACCATACATTTTATTGTTTTTAAAACCAGTATGAATATGCATGTATATATTTGATTTTATATTTTCAGCCTCAGATACAATATTGATTTAAAATAAAGGAAATAATTTAAACTAAGGTACAATAACTCTTGGACTAGTAAAAATATTAGCATATGCTGAATTACTAATTATTGTCTTAATAACATAGCATGTTAAATATAGTTCAAATACCAATGTCCCTTTATCTAATCTTTTCAAAAAAGAAATTATGGTCTTTTTAAGCAATTTAGGCAGACATATTTTTGACTTTGATGCACCCTTTTTGACCTATTAATTAATTCAGTACATTCGACAGTAAAACACCAAACAACCTGGCATTCTGTAAGATTAATATATAAATGAGATAGCTGTAGAGTTATATGAAGATCTAAATTGATTTGAAAAAGTTATAAAAAAGTTTAAAGATGACTATCCAATGATTTGGCCTAAACTGAAAATTTAAGCTTTTTTTAACCTTTTTATTAAATCCATAAGAATGACAGCAATTCACCGAACTACCAAACAACCTGGTATTCTGTAAGATCAATATATATATGAAATAATTGTAGAGTTTTATGAAAATGCCAGTTGATTTGAAAAAGTTATGAAAAAAATAAAGATGACTATCTGGATTTAGCCAAAACTGAAAACTTTAGCTTTTTTTAACCTTTTTATTAAATCCATAAGAATGACAGCAATTCACCGAACTACCAAACAACCTGGTATTCTGTAAGATCAATATATAAATGAAATAATTGTAGAGTTTTATGAAAATCCATGTTGATTTGAAAAAGTTATGAAAAAAATAAAGATGACTATCTGGATTTAGCCAAAACTGAAAACTTTAGCTTTTTTTAACCTATTTATTAAATCCATAGAATGACAGCAATTCACCAAACTACCAAACAACCTGGTATTCTGTAAGATCAATATATAAATGAAATAATTGTAGAGTTTTATGAAAATCCATGTTGATTTGAAAAAGTTATGAAAAAAATAAAGATGACTATCTGGATTTAGCCAAAACTGAAAACTTTAGCTTTTTTTTAACCTATTTATTAAATCCATAGAATGACAGCAATTCACCAAACTACCAAACAACCTGGTATTCTGTAAGATCAATATATAAATGAAATAATTGTAGAGTTTTATGAAAATCCATGTTGATTTGAAAAAGTTATAAAAAAATTTAAAGATGACTATCTGGATTTGGCCTAAACTGAAAATTATTGTTGACACCATGTCCTTTATGTATTTTGTGCCTGCAAAAGGAATTTCCTACACACCGATAAAATTGACAGCAAATTTTTTTCAAATAAAATAAGTTCTAGCCCATCCAAATATTTCCACAAAAAAAGTGCTTGCCCCGCCCCATTTTGCACCGGCCCATCCATCTGATAAATATTGAACGGTCCCTAAACATTTGCACGGAAATGGCTATTGGTACTTTACGGAACGGAACGGAACGGAAAGGAATTTCATTTAAGGTATCCAAAGGGGGCATTTATCAAAATTTCGAAAAATCTTTAAAACAAAACAAACTTTAAAATTTCTGTGTTTTACGGTTTTCCATATACAAATAACACAAATGTATACTTAATCTCATCTTCACAGGTGAAATGTGTAAAAATGTATAACATCGGAAAATATTCTGTAGATGAATATGTCGGATTGTCCTGATAAATTATCATGAAATTAACGCATTTGCAAGTCATGCATTATGATATCTAGACAGACCTCACGTCGTCCTTGATTAGAGACAGTGATCAAAATGAATCTGATTTAAACTTTTTAATTTATTTTTCCGTTCCGTTCCGTTCCGCAAAGTACCAATTGCTCTGAGGAATTGGTATTTAACGGAAAAAACGGAAACAGACATCTTTAATGTAATTAAAGCAGTATGATAAAAAAAAATTGTCTGACACCTCTTTTTGCATGAGTGGTATGTGTTTTAGATAGCATTTTCGACTTGATCAATAATAAAAAATTTAACACAAAGGCAGGTTACACAAAAAGTCTTTCTCCTTCCATCGGTAATTATATTTTAAAAAAACAGGCCTTCAACAGCCCGTTCCGACGATGATTAGAGACAGTGATCCAGTTGAATCTGATGTAAACTTTTTAATTTATTTTTCCGTTCCGTTCCGTTCCGCAAAGTACCAATTGCTCTGAAGAATTGGTATTTAACGGAAAAAACGGAAACAGACATCTTTAATGTAATTAAAGCAGTATGATAAAAAAAATTGTCTGACACCTCTTTTTGCATGAGTGGTATGTGTTTTAGATAGCATTTTCGACTTGATCAATAATAAAAAATTTAACAAAAAGGCAGGTTACACAAAAAGTCTTTCTCCTTCCATCGGTAATTATATTTTAAAAAAGAGGCCTTCAACAGCCCGTTCCGACGATGATTAGAGACAGTGATCAAGTTGAATCTGATGTAAACTTTTTAATTTATTTTTCCGTTCCGTTCCGTTCCGCAAAGTACCAATTGCTCTGAGGAATTGGTATTTAACGGAAAAAACGGAAACAGACATCTTTAATGTAATTAAAGCAGTATGATAAAAAAAATTGTCTGACACCTCTTTTTGCATGAGTGGTATGTGTTTTAGATAGCATTTTCGACTTGATCAATAATAAAAAATTTAACACAAAGGCAGGTTACACAAAAAGTCTTTCTCCTTCCATCGGTAATTATATTTTAAAAAAGGGGCCTTCAACAGCCCGTTCCGACGATGATTAGAGACAGTGATCAAGTTGAATCTGATGTAAACTTTTTAATTTATTTTTCCGTTCCTTTCCGTTCCGCAAAGTACCAATTGCTCTGAGGAATTGGTATTTAACGGAAAAAACGGAAACAGACATCTTTAATGTAATTAAAGCAGTATGATAAAAAAAATTGTCTGACACTTCTTTTTGCATGAGTGGTATGTGTTTTAGATAGCATTTTCGACTAGATCAATAATAAAAAATTTAACACAAAGGCAGGTTACACAAAAAGTCTTTCTCCTTCCATCGGTAATTATATTTTAAAAAAGGGGCCTTCAACAGCCCGTTCCGACGATGATTAGAGACAGTGATCAAGTTGAATCTGATGTAAACTTTTTAATTTATTTTTCCGTTCCGTTTCGTTCCGCAAAGTACCAATTGCTCTGCATGAGGAATTGGTATTTAACGGAAAACACGGAAACAGACATCTTTAATGTAATTAAAGCAGTATGATAAAAACAAGTCAGACCCTTCTTTTTTGAATGAGTGGTAAGTGTTTTAGATAGCATTTCGACTTGATCAATATTTAAATAAACAGCTGCGCCATGAGCGCATGATACGCCTGTCGTCTGGTGAAAAAACATAAATCTTCTTTAAATAACACAGGGTTGTACAGGATGTCATGCTTAGTATATCCTGACTCATTCCTTATTCCTGCTCAATAGGAAGATTGTACAAGATGTATTTGGAAACCCGACGCAACATTAGCCTGTTAAGTTTTAAGCAATAGAGATACAGCGCAACATGTGAAAAAAAACCTCTTTTTTTACAAAAAATTCAATAACTCGAAAATATAAAAATGAATCATCACCAAAAGTATACAGATCTTTAGATTAATATAACAAAGAAGTGTGTAAAGTTTTAAGCAATAATCATAAATCGTTTTTGAGATATGGTGCGACATGTAAACCCCCCCCCTTTTTTTTTACAGAATACTCAATAACTCAAAAATGAAATTTTGAATCATCACCAAAAAGTATACAGATATTAAGATTAATATAACTAAGAAGTATTTAAAGTTTTAAGCCATAATCAAGAATCGTTTTTGAGATACGGTGCGACATGTGAAAAAAACACCACCCTGTTTTAGTTACAAAGTGCCGTAACTCAAAAAGTTGTAATCTTATTTTCACAAAAAAAGTATACAGATCATTTTACCATCATAAGAAACAACTATGTTAAGTTTCATGAAATTTGGATAAGTCGTTCTCAAGTTACGGTGCGACATGTTTACACCGGACAGACGGACAGACGGACGGACGGACGGACACTGGACATTTGTATACCATAATACGTCCCGTCAAAATTGACGGACGTATAAAAAATAACACAAAGACAGGTTAGACAAAAGGTCTTTCTACTAATCCATTGGTAATTATAAATTAAAAAAGGGGCCTTCCGAAGATGATTAGAAACAGTGATCAAGTTGAATCTGATTTCCGTTCCGTTCCGCAAAATACCAATTGCTCTGAGGAATTGGTATTTAACTGAATCGAACGGAAACAGGCATCTGTAATGTAATAAAAGCAGTCTTGATAATATCAGTGCAAAGTTTTTAAAAATTACTTCTCATCTTATTTAAGTTCCCTTATGTCAAATTTTTAATTCAAGCATTAAAAAATCAGTTTATCCATCATTATTCAAAGTAGCTAAAGTCATACCAGTTTTTGAAAATAAATGTTAAAAAATGATGTATTTAATTACAGACCAATTGCATTTTTACAATTAGTATCTAAAATACTTGAGAGACACGTAAAAACTTATTTAATGAACTATACGGACACATATAATCTGTTGTATGTTCTGCAATCAGGTTTTCGTTCGAACCATTCCTGTCAAACTGCCATGACAACTTTGTTAGATAAATGGTTAAAAGCAATTGATGAAGGCGAATTAGTAGGAGCAGTATTTCTGGATCTTTGTAAAGCTTCTGATGTTCTTCATCATAAACTGCTCCTCCAGAAATTACAAAAATACAGATTTTCTTATTCTTCACTGCACTGGCTTACTTCATATCTAACTGATAGACAGCAGGTTGTATACATTTCAAATACTTTTTCAGGTGTATTTAAAGTAAAAACAGGTGTACCTCAAGGGTTCGTTTAAGGTCCCATATTATTCTTATTATTCATTAATTTTTTGCCTTTGTGTAATCCAAATCATAACAGTGATCTTTTGGCTGATGATAGTACTATTTCTGTTACTGGAAAAACAAAAGTTGTATAGCCAGACACTAAATACTGTGTTAGAAAATATTTCTCATTGGTGTGATGAAAACAAAATGTTAATCAATGTATCCAAAACAAAGAAAATGTGTTTATGTTCAAAACACAAACTTTCTGTTATGTGTAATGAACCTTTTAATATCTTCATTAATAATCAATATATTAATGAAAGTCAGCGTTAACAAGTCCTTGGTATTTTTGTTGACGCAACTCTGTCTTGGTCTGATCATATCAAATATGTTATTAAAAACTTTAAGGTAAATTCTTCCTTTAGCTCTACTAAAAAGGATCAAGAAATATTTAAATCATAATGAAAGAAAAAGTTTGAAAGAGTATTCAAAGTATGATTTTGAGTAAGTTAGCCCAGAATCATCAAGAATTAGTTGATATTGTTGATACCGAGGACGATCCACTCAGTCAGAGTTGTGCTGTAGACTTTGTTCAAAACGTAATGGCGGTAAACCCCTTTTCCCAGTTGAAGAAAAGTTAAACCTGGTGAGTACAACAGCAATTATTGAACATCAACGAACAATTATACAAACACCAAAAAACGTCCACTTTCAGAATCAGAAAACGAGGAAGAAAGAACCTGTCAAAGCAAAAAGAGTAAAAATGGCATCGAACACCCCCCTTTTTCCGAAAACAATATATTGATAACAATGATCAGTAAACTATCAAACAACCTTGATAATGTGGCAGAAAGACTTGAAAAGAGAATATGTGATATTGAAAGTAATGTTGAACGCAAACTAACTGTTAAATTTAACACCGTAATAACAGACCGGATAAAAGGGGAGGTCGAACAGGTACGCTCTGAACTCAAAATAGAATTAGACAATATGAAAGACAAATATGAACAATTAGATAAATCATATAGTGAAATTGTCAAAAATGGCTTGAGTAAAAAAGAAGAAAAAGACACTAGTAAAGTATTTATCGCAGTAGTGAAAAATCTTCCGTGTGACAAGAACGAAAATTCACATGACACCGCTTTAAGGTCACGCATTGAAACGATGGTCAAGGACGGATTGAAACTCCAAAACATAAACATTAAATCAGTTGAACGTAAATCCAGTTACAATGAAGCAAGGCCTGGTATTGTGGTAATTGAATTCGGAGACTTGAACAGTAAACAATCTGTAATGAAGGTAAAAAGGGTGTTAAGAGAAACAGTCAAATACAGATCCGTGTACCTTGAAAACCACATACCATACGAAAAAAGGTTGATAGATCGGAACAATTATAATCTCTTGAAAGCAGTAGGGAAGGAAGAGGAGTTTGTATCGGTTTCAGGTCACATTAAGAAGCGGGGAAGTGTAAATCTTAATAAAAATGATTCAAATGACAGCTATAGGAAAGACAACTACAATGAAAGTTACACTCAAAACTACTCCCGTGGGTCAGGGTATAGACAGAATGGTTCCACAGCTAAAAGCAATGTAAGTAAGAGAAAAACACAAAACTTTAATAACAATCAAAGAGATCAATGGTGCGCCCCTGTTCGTGGTAGGACATGGTAATACCGATGCGGGTTATGGAACATAAATGGATGGTCAAAGAATGTAAATAGTGACAAAAACATTTTAATTGATGCATGTTTAAAAAACTTAGATCTTCATATGATAGGGATAGTAGAAACACATTTGGTGAATCATAGTATTTGCATTGATAATTATAAATGGTATGGTAATAACCGCAAGCTAATTCATACCCGTGCAAAGACAGGCTCAGGAGGGGTTGGCCTTTTAGTGAAAGAGGAATTACTAACTACTTTCAACATTAATATTGAAGACGAGTCAACGGATGGGATTATCTGGATAAAATTTGTAGAAAAAAACAACGATAGTAATAAATTTTATGTTAGTGTTGTGTATTTACCGCCTGAATTTTCTGCACGTTCAACAAATGCTTATGAATTTTTTGATACACTGATGTCTCAAATATACTCTATTCCGAATGGATGTCCGTTTTATATTTGTGGGGATTTTAATAGCAGGATTGGAGATATGGAGGATTATATTCCAGGGGTAGATAATTTGCCTGAACGTGAAGTAATTGATTTTAAGGCAAATAGCTACGGAGAAATTTTTTGTGAATTTTTATCAAATGTTAACTGTTGTGTTTTGAATGGTCGTAATCATTTAAATAACGATTACACATATGTATCTACAAGAGGATCTTCAGTAGTTGATTTTTGTATTACCCCATTTGAAAATATAAATAGTTTTAAAAAATTTGAAGTCATTCGTGCAAGTGACTTGGCAAATAAAAGTTTAACAACAGGATCAATAGAGCCAAAATATATTCCGGATCATTCAGTGTTATGCTGGGAATTTGAAAGTGCAGTATGTGAAAATACTAATAAGCAAAGTTTAAATAGTCATGATAATAGAAGTAATCATATTGTTTATAATGTGAAAAATATTCCTGATACTTGGATGAATGATGAAAATAGTATTAATCTTATTAATTCATGTATTGCAAATATAGAAAGTTGTAATGGAATTCAAGTTGAATTAGATAATATATATAATGAATTTATTAATGTTATACATAATGAGATGAATGATAAATTAGACAAAAAGATAAAAATTATGAACAGTGTAAATAACAAAAAGCGCCGCTTTAAAAAACGATGGTGGACCGATGAACTAACTGTAAAATGGAATCAGGTATGCCTAGCAGAAAAACAGTATTTACATTGTACCAAAGTTAACAGTAACGCATATTTACGACAAATTTATGTTTGTAAGCGAAAAGAATTTGATAAACTAGCTCAACAAAGTAAACGACAATATTGGCACATTTGTCAAGAGGAACTTGTAAATTTAAACAAAAATGATCCAAGACAATTTTGGCGTAAAATAGGCAATATTGGTATTGGTAATGACAGACAATCGAAAATTCCAAATGAGGTGTTGCGAAGTGATGGATCCGTTACAAATAACATGGACGATGTTTTACAAAAATGGAAAGACAGTTTTCATGGTTTGTTGAATTCCGATCCAGATAACAACAAGAATTTTGGTGTTGAAAATTTAATTGTAAAGAATGATATTTTTTGTAATGATTTAGATGATTATATATCTTTTGATGAAGTTTATAAGGTAGCAATGGCAGCCAAAAATGGGAAAAGCCCAGGTGTAGATTGTATTCAGGCAGAATTATGCAAAAATTATGCAGTTATTTTTACTTTAACTAAATTGTTTAATATTTGTTTTAAATTTGGCAAAGTTCCAAATATGTGGAACAAAGGTATTATTACTCCTATACCTAAATGTTCAACTACGGATCCTAGAGATCCATTATCATATAGAGGTATTACCTTAGCACCTTGTGCATATAAGCTTTATTGTGGCGTTTTAAATAAAAGGTTAACTGAGTGGTTAGACAAAAGGGATATAATAAATGATGAACAAAATGGGTTTATTAAAGGTAGAAGTACAATAGATCATATCAGTACATTAACATCTGTTATTGAAACTAGAAAAAAATGTAAGCTGTCAACTTTTGTATCTTTCATTGATTTTAAGAAAGCTTATGATTCTATTGATAGAGTTTTGTTATTTAACAAATTAGGAAAACTGGGTGTTAGTACAAAATTTATGTATGCTTTAAAGGCTATTTATTCTAATGTAGAATGCAGTGTCAGATTAAATGGTAACATGACTGAATGGTTCAATGTAAATACTGGTTTAAAACAAGGCTGTGTATTGTCAACAGTAATGTTTAATATATTTATTAATGATTTAATTGATGATATAAAGTTGTTAGACATTGGTATTAATATTGATGGTGAAAAATTATCTATCTTGCTGTATGCCGATGACATAGTTTTATTAGCAGAAAATGCTGAGGATTTACAAAAATTATTAGATGTTTTAAATGTATGGTGTAATCATAATAGTTTAAAAGTAAATTTAAGAAAATCAAATGTTATACATTTTAGAAATCCTTCTGTAGCCAGATCAGATTTTCATTTTAGTTTAAATGATGAAAATATTGAGTATGCTTCAAATTACTAATACTTAGGTTTATTGTTAACGGAATTTTTAGACTACCAATTAATGGCAAAAGCTGTAGCCAGGTCAGCAAGTAGGGCATTGGGTTTACTTATTGTTAAATGTAAAGCACATGGTGGTTTTCAGCACAATATCTACACAAAGCTATTTGACACGATGGTTTGGTCAGTCATAAATTATGGCTCGTCTATTTGGGGTACGAGAGATTTCTCGTGCATCACTGCAGTACAGAATCGCGCCATGCGTTTCTACATTGGTGTGGGTAAATATACCCCAAACGATGCTGTGTCAGGTGACATGGGCTGGAAACCACCATGTGTTAAACAGTGGATAAATATTTTTAGACACTGGTCCAAATGTACAAAAATGGACAATAATAGAATTAATTATAAAGTTTTTAAATGGTCAGTGATGAAAGGTAGTTGTAAATTAAAAAATTGGTGCTACAAAGTTATGGAGATGTTGAAATCATTTGATTTTGAAAGATATTGTAAAATAAATGAAACTTTTCTTGATAGTTATAGTATATCTCAGTTAGAAGAGAAAATGTTTGATAAATATAAAAAAGACTGGTGTACAAGAATTTTTTCATATAGTACCGGTTGTAAATTGAGAACATATAAACTTTTTAAACATACTTATAACACTGAGCAATATTTGCTACAGAAAATGCCACAGCGCTATCGTAGTGCTTTTTCAAAGTTTAGATGTGGTGTAGCACCATTAAAAATTGAAACTGGTCGATATGAAAGAAAAAATCTAGACGAAAGAGTCTGTTTTAACTGTAATATTTTAGAGGATGAAAAACATGTACTTTTAAATTGTCCCTTGTATGAAGATCTCAGACATGCACTTTTTATTGATATATTGTGTCATAATGATATGTTTTTAAACTTGTCTGATGAAGAAAAATTTATATATATGTTTAAAAATACCAATATTTGTAATATTGTTGCCAAAACCTGCAATAACATTTTAACAAGGAGAAACAGTATTTTATATCATTAACTACTGTATTTGTAGTATTTTATAAAACGAATAAGTATTATTTGTATTTTAATAGTCTCTCATAATTCTTTTAAGAATGGCACATACATGTATTTAATTGTTTTAACTATGTTTACTGTATAATTAATTTTATAATTGTATCTTGTTTTAATCATGTTGTATGTGGTGAGACTTTAATAAACTATTGAATCTGAATCTGAATCTGAATCTGCAAGAATTTTATTTTATAATGCATACATTCTTCCAACTTTTGACTACTGTTGTTCAATATGGGGCAACTGTAACACATTTTTAATCGACAGTTTGCTTAAATTACAAAAAAGGGAAGCTAGAATTATTTTAAATGAACACGATTTTCAAAAACCATCTGTTGAACTTTTTAAAGAATCTGGAATAATTCCAGTAAATACATGTAATAGAATATTATACCACAAGTCCTTATTAATGTATGAATAAAACAATGGATTGGTACCCCAATACTTGTCAAATCTTATTGTAACTACAAATAGCAAACAGTCATACAGTACTCGACTCTCATTTTCAGATAATTGTATTGTTCCAAAATCAAATACAGAATTATACAAACCAAGCTTTTCTTTAAGTGGTCAAAAGGTGTGGAATTCACTATCCAAAGAAATCAAAAAATCAAAAAAATGTATCGTCATTCAAGTATACTTACAAATCATTATATATTTTAACAATAAAACTCAAAACACTATCATGTAATCCGTTTTGTTCATGTATTTGTTTATGTAATTTAATATTTATACTATTATTCATCATTGTGTATTGCTAGATTGATTTGATTTATATCAACCGTGCAAGGGCTTTTGTCAAGGTCGTTAAAAAAAAACGTAGTAGTAGATTATGTTTATTCATGTTGTTAATATTGTGTCTATAGAGAGCCTTATTGAAAGTTGATTTAATGTTTTTTTTCGTAAATAAATATGTTGATTCTGAATAGAGAAAATAAATAATTTGGCCAGCAAAGGGAGAAAAAAAATTTTGACAGAGGATATTTACCATAAAAAAATAATGTTAAATTTGAAAAAAATAATTTGTCGCGCCACTTCCCAAATATAAAAATAAAATGCACGCATGCCTCCCCCTCTGCAAGTTAAATGGTCCGTCCCTAAAGATCATATAAAATGTGTCGATACGTTGCTTATAAGGATCTGAAAACGCTCAATTTTACTTTCTGTTTAAAGATCTTTTAAGGTTCTCTTAATTTGTCGGATTAATACACACTTTTAAAATTTGAAAGCTTAAATTTTTATTAAAACTACCAGGACAGAAAGTAAAACGGAGTGTTGTCAGATCCTTGTACGCAAACTTTTTAAGAGTAGACACGGGATTTGTATTTTGATTTAATTTGGTTTGAATATAAATAAAAATGTATGTGTTAATCTTCTTTGTTTATCCTACTATAAATTTCATGATTCTTCTTTTGGAAATAAATTCAATCAACGATGATAGAAGGAATGTTCATGTAATATTATACTTGCCTGACGACGACAGAAGGAAACTGGAATCGCAGAGCCAATGCAGTGTAGTCTATATAAACATAGCAGACATAATGGGTAAGATTACAAATGAGACAACTTTTATCAAAAGACGAACTAATAAAGATGTATACCCCAATAAAACATCGTATGCCTAATGGCATTCAACAATGAACAAAGCACATCCAATATAGTAAGTTATAAGAGACCTCTTTACTTGCACTCACTACTAAATGTAAACCAATAAAAAGCGAGAAAAACAGCGTTTCCGGTTTCTAGAAAAAAAAGCAATAAACAAATATAACACGCATAATTAAAAGCTGCCGATTTCGGATCTTGATCTATATAATGAGGCGCTGTTCAAGTCGCCGTGAGCGCTCTATCCCCTCAAGAGCAATGGTGTAATAGTACAACTTGTTTAGTTAAATTAAAATTCTGTTTAATATTAGATCGCCCATGTTAAGAGTTGTGTACATATATTTGAGGTGTTCAGAAACAGCAAAGATAATTGTTATCATTATAGAGAAGACTTTTTCACTATACAAATATCTATTTAGTTGAGCACTCTAAAATAATTGTTAAAAGTTTGGCAAAAACAGATCCTCTCCTAAGAAACATTTTAACAAGAGAAACGTTTTAAATAGCTCTGATTTCTTATGTTAGCATGCTACAATAAATATAGATTACATGGATGTTTGCTGGGCGATATTCATGCATTGGTTTTATACATTTTAGTCATTTTGTTGGAAGATTTGTTATTTTCATCTAAAAAACTTAAAAAGTTTACATCAGATTCAACTTGATCACTGTCTCTAATCATCGTCGGAACGGGCTGTTGAAGGCCTCTTTTTTAAAATATAATTACCGATGGAAGGAGAAAGACTTTTTGTGTAACCTGCCTTTTTGTTAAATTTTTTATTATTGATCAAGTCGAAAATGCTATCTAAAACACATACCACTCATGCAAAAAGAGGTGTCAGCCGTTTTTTTTTATCATACTGCTTTAATTACATTAAAGATGTCTGTTTCCGTTTTTTCCGTTAAATACCAATTCTTCAGAGCAATTGGTACTTTGCGGAACGGAACGGAACGGAAAAATAAATTAAAAAGTTTACATCAGATTCAACTGGATCACTGTCTCTAATCATCGTCGGAACGGGCTGTTGAAGGCCTGTTTTTTTAAAATATAATTACCGATGGAAGGAGAAAGACTTTTTGTGTAACCTGCCTTTGTGTTAAATTTTTTATTATTGATCAAGTCGAAAATGCTATCTAAAACACATACCACTCATGCAAAAAGAGGTGTCAGACAATTTTTTTTTATCATACTGCTTTAATTACATTAAAGATGTCTGTTTCCGTTTTTTCCGTTAAATACCAATTCCTCAGAGCAATTGGCACTTTGCGGAACGGAACGGAACGGAAAAATAAATTAAAAAGTTTAAATCAGATTCATTTTGATCACTGTCTCTAATCAAGGACGACGTGAGGTCAGTCTAGATATCATAATGCATGACTTGCAAATGCGTTAATTTCATGATAATTTATCAGGACAATCCGACATATTCATC